>NC_134535.1:132192230-132537646 GCF_050624435.1 Tenrec ecaudatus
CCTTCTCCTGAGGGTTCTGGGAAATCTGGTATTTTCTTCCTTGGAGTGGGGAGACACACTCTCTTTGCTCACTCCCTTGGAGACTCTCTACTAACAAGACACGTGGCACTATGCCCTGGAAGCTGGAGAAGCCACATGGACCTACCCTGATGCCACCAGACCTCTGGAGCCAGGGAAGCCACATAGAGACCCTGCCAGCATTGAGATGCTTACAACGCCACTGGATCTTTAAGACTTCCAACCCATTGGCCTGTGATCCTCCTGCATTTGGCATCACTGCATGTGTTTCGTGAGTCTGAAGAGAACTTTATGGACTGGTATCAGACATATGGGCTAATATTGGACCTATGGACTTGATGTGGACTGGGCTGGGATGTTTCCTCCATATTCAATTGCTCTTGTATATAAACCTCTTTCTTATTCACCCATGAGTCTCTATGAATTTGTTTCTCTAGTCCACCCAGACTAACAGAGAGGAATTCTTAAATGAAGGAGCCCTGCTGGTGTAGTGGTTACACTTTGGGATGCTGACTGCAAGGTGAGCAGTTCGAAACCACCAGCACTCAATGGGAGAAAGATGGAGTGCTCTATTCCGATAAAGATTTAGAGTCCCAGAAAGCTGCAGGGGCAGCTCTATCCTGTGCAAAAGGGTCACCTTGCAATGGAATCGACAGCATGAATTACAGTGCGTTTTAAGGAGCCCTGGTGGCAGTGTGCTATGCCTTGGGTTGATCACCATAAGCTGTAGAGGGGGTAGGGCCTCGTGTGAATGGGGACTAAGAACAGTTCTCGTGATTAGTATTGGTCACGTCTGGACGGGATGCTATAGAAAGAATATGGATTATAGAAGGCAGGAAAAATAGAGTCCTTGACCTGTTTGGGGTTGGAGAAGGCATGAAGTCAGGGGTGGGAGGTGAACATGAAAGAGTTTCTTTTTCCTGGTGAAGGAATCAAAAAAGAACATCTCACTCCCATCCAGTTAATTCTGACTAAGAGTGACCCCACAGGGCAGAGCAGAACTGCCCTCTTTGGATTTCAGAGACTATAAATCTTTACTTGAGCAAAAGGCAACTGGTGGATTTGAACTGCTGGCTTTTCAGCTAGTAGCTCAATGAGTCATCCACTAGACCACCAGCACCCCTAGGTGAAAGATCAGAGGTAGGAAATACCACTTGTCAGGAGCCGAGTGATCTACCGTTTATTCAGAAAACTCTGAGAACAACCTCAGTGCTGCAGAAGGTGGTGCCAGAGAGCTGAGGCGTGCAAGATGGATTTGCGCAGCTTTCTAAAGAGGAGTGTGTGCGTGCCCCTGTGTTGAGGCCAAGCCTGTGGGATGGGTCCTTAAAAGAAAAGGAAGCCCCAAGAAGAACTCACTCAGAGGTATACCCCCAGCCCCAGAGCCGTGGGGAGCCACAACGCGTTGAGACATTAAACATGTACCAGGACTTGGACTCTGGGAAGAAGACACTCAGAGCTGTGGATCATTGGGTCTTAGCTTTAGCTACAATGACCCTACCCATGATCTGTGGCAAAAGTATGCAGGATGCAGACATGAGAATATCTTTCCAGAGAAGGATAAGTGAGTGTCTTTCTAGTGGGGTTTTAGCATTCAGAGAGACAGCACATTGAGCTTCAGGAAAAGTTCACATTGCCTTTGTGTCAGCACCAACCAAGGGGCAACAAGGAGTGCTGTCCACCCTGTCTCCTCATGGGTTTCCCAGCAACAAAGCAAACTTAAGTGGAGGAAAATCATTGGCATTACTCAGTCAAGGTTAAACTTTTGACGTGGACAATTGTCCTTTGATTTGCTGGGGAGTTCTTCCCCTGAAAGAAGACAAGAGGCAAAGTTACCAAAAGTGGAGGGCATTCACTGCAGGCTGGGAAGGGAAGCAGATCCACTCCTTGGTGCCAAACGGAGAGCTTCAACACATAGTTTGAGGGTGGTCACGAGGTTTTGCTGAGACTATGTCAACAGCGCATTTGCTTGGAGGGAACTAAGGGGAAGTCGTAAGCTCTCAGGGTATGAATTGCCTGGGATCTTTTCTAGCTGACAGCTTTGTTGTTCTCTCTTCACCTTTTCAGTCCCTTTGCCTTTCTGCTGTACAGCCTTCCATGGATTCGACAGGAGGGGGAAACATTCATTTTCCTCCAATCCAGTAGGAAAAAATACTTTAGGATCACAGATGGGGAAACTAAGTCTTGAGGCTTTGCCAAAGTTCATCCCATTCATTCCACCGTCCAGAGAGAAGGGCCCTACTGCACTGGAAATCGGGAAAAGTGGCCAAAAAGTATTCAGTGAACACTTCCATCTGCTCTGGGGCTTGGCTGCCATCGGAGCAAACTCAGCTCAAAGACTGGTAAACGATGGACTAAAGAGAGAACTATCGGAAAAGGTCTCTCTCTAATGAGCAGAACTGGCAGCGCTTGTGAGGGTGACAAGGGAGATGATGACAGCTATCACGTGGTTGTGTGAGTTATGGACGTGCTGTGAGCTCAAGGTTTCCACGGTGAATATCTTTCTCCAGGGGAACATACAAGGAACATGCATACAGGAGAAGAAAGAAGAAGCCAGCTAGCAGGGAAGCAGCAAAGCCCACATGGAAGAAGCACACCAGCCAAGGCAACCACGAGGTGTCAATGGGATCAGGTAGCAGGCATTAGAAGACCCAAAACAAACAACCATATTGATGTGAACGAGGGGTTTGGAGTAGAGACCTAAAGCCCATCTGTAGATAATTGGACATCCTCCAACAGAAGGGTCACCAGGAAGGGACAAGCCAGCCAAGGTGCAGCATAGCACCAATGAAACACAACATTCCTCTAGCTCTTTAATGCTCCCCGCCCCCACTATCATGACCCCAGTTCTACCTTACAAATCCAGCTAGACCGGCGCATGTACAGTGGTACAGATAAGAGTTCTCGATACACAGAATCCAGAACAGATAATCCTACCAGGAACAGTAATGGGAGTAGCGATATCATGAGGGTAGGGGGAAGGTGGGGGAAAAAGGGGAGAAAGGGGGACCTAATTGCAAGGATCAACATATAACCCCCTGCCCTGCCCTCAAGGGGGATGAACAACAGAAATGTGGGTGAAGGGAGACAGAGGATAGTGTAAGATATGAAAACAATAATAATTTATAATTTATCAAGGGTTCATGAGGATTGGGGTGGGGATAAAAGAGGAGCTGATATCAAGGGCTCAAGTAGAAAGAAAATGTTTTTTAAATGATGGCAATATATCTACAAATATGCTTGATACATTTGATGTTATAAGGACTGTAAGAGCCCCCAATGACGCAATTTGTAAAAAATAAAGTGAAAAAGCAGCAGCAAGTGCATTGGGATCTGAAGTTAGAGAGTCTGAGGTTACAGCCTCTA
Organism: Tenrec ecaudatus; assembly: GCF_050624435.1. Lineage (NCBI taxonomy): Eukaryota > Metazoa > Chordata > Mammalia > Afrosoricida > Tenrecidae > Tenrec > Tenrec ecaudatus. The sequence goes on from NC_134535.1 coordinate 132,195,612, forward strand.
GTTATGATATGTACGGATTACCTACATGACCTTGAGCAAGTTATTTAACATCACAGAGTCCATCTTTTAAAAATTCATTTTATTAGGGGCTCATATCACAATCCATACATACATCAATTGTGTAAAGCACATTTATGCATTCATTGCCTTCATCATTCTCAAAACATTTGCTCTCCACGTAAGCCCCAGGCATCAGCTCTTCATTTTTTCCCCTCCCCGCTCCCCTCTCTCTCATGAACCCTTGATAATTCATAAATTATTTAGTCATATCTTGCACTGTCCGACATCTCCCCTCACCCACTCTTCCGTTGTCCGTCCCCAGGGAGGAGGTCACATGTGGATCCTTGTATTTGGTTCCCTCTTTCCAACCCACCCTCCCTCTGCCCTCCCAGTGTCTCCACTCTCAGCACTGGTCCTGAAGGGATCATCTGCCCGGATTCCCTGTGTTTCCAGTTCCTATCTGTACCAGTGTACATCCTCTGGTCTAGCTAGACTTGTAAGGTAGAACTGGGATCATGATAGTGGGGGAGGAGGAAGTATTTAGGAACTAGAGGAAAGTTGTATGTTTCATTGTTGCTACATCACACCCTGACTGAGAGCTCGTGTCTTTATCTATGAAATGGAATCAATGAAACTACCACCTCTGGGTAAGAATGATTTACATGAGATGAAGGAGGACGACCACTAGTTCAATTTAATGTAAAAGAAAGTCAGAATTATCCCTTTTTATGATACCATTAAAAGTCAGAAATTGATGTCCCCACCCCCAGCCAGTCCTGGGGCTTTGGGGCTTGGCTCAAGGGGAGTCCCTCTGGGACATGGGGTACAGTGAATGGTATGACTCCTTGCTGGGCATGCCTACACAGTAGGGTATGCTGGGCCCCCCTAGGGTTTCCCATATGGGCTCCAATAAATGTCTTTTCTTTTGCTTAAAAAAAAGCCAGAAATTGATTCAGAGCAAGCAATATGCAAACAGGTTTGAAAGTGAGGGGTGCATGTCTTAGTGGAATGGACACAACAGCAGCAGGAAACAGAATCTAAAACCAAACCTGCTGTCATGGAGCCGATTTGACTCACAGTGACCCTGTAAAACAGAGTAGAACTGTCTTTTTGGGTTTTCGAGGCTGTAAATCTTTATCGGAGTACATAGTCTCGTCTTCTTTTCTTGGATCTACTAGTAGAGTTGAACAGTTGCCTTGTGGCTAGGAGCCCAACGCAGAACCCTTGACTTTTCCAGATAAGAGAATTAAAAAGCAAAAAAAATTAAAAAAAGAGAACCAAAAAGCAAAACAAAACAAAACTCCCTGCCACTGAGTCAATTCTGACTAAAAGAGGAGCGACAAAGGAGAGATGTGAGTCACAAGGATTTCCTTTCTTCCTTACACTTCCCTTCCCTGTATCCTCTCACCACGAGCACTGAAAGCAATCATTTCTTCAAGATGTAGCAACAGAGTAAAAGCAAGACAAGGAGGGCACAAAATTGAGAGGTGCGGGGTGATCTCCTTTGTCTTCTGAATTTCATTGGCATTGACGACAATCCGACAATCCGTAGCTCTCAAATGGGCTCTGACTCACGGCAGTCCCATGTGTTGCCAAGTGGAAACGTGGTCATCAGGCTCCCACGGCTGAGGCTTTTTGGAAGCAGATCACCAGGCCTTACTATGGGCAGGTTCAAACGGCCAACCCTTTTGCTTTGTAGTCCAGTGTCTGTAATCCAGCGGTTCGTGCCACCAGTGAGTCAGAGCCTGCAGTCTGTAGGCTTCTTTTTCTGTGATATGTTTATTCCCTTGAACTAAAGGCATGTTTTATAGCTCTTCCAGTTTCCCCATAACAGATACATCAAGCGTTTGGTTAATTGAAATGATTGCACGAGACCTCTCAGGAGCGCCAGACTTAAGCAGAGAATTGGATGGGCTGCCTGCCACATAGTTCCATGACAAAGTGCTGAACGTGGCTTGGTCTGACAACTCCAATGAGAGAAGATGACTAATGATTACAATCTAGCCTACCGGATGGGGCAATTCTGCTCTACAACATGTGATCGCTGAGTCAGAATTGATTCGATGGCACTGTCAGGTGAGCCTTGGGCTACTAAACACAGGCTGCTGTCTCCAACCTGCCAGCCAGCGGAGAAGGAGAAAGTTGTCTATTCCCAGAAAGATTTACAAAGCCTCAGAAACTAGATATAGGGTCATCGTGAGTTGTAATAGACTCAATAGCAGGAAGGGGTTTGCAGGGGAGGGAGGGGAAAAAATGAGGAGCTGATACCAAGGGCTCAGGCAGAATGCAAGTGTTTTGAGAATGATGATGACAACACATGTACAAATGTGCTTGACACAATGGATCAATGGATGGATTATGATAAGAGTTGTACGAGCGCCATGTGTCAATCAGAGATGTTGCCAGGAGATTGTTTATTCCACCTGTCTTATGTGGATAGACCTGCAGAGATAATGATATGGACAAAAAACAAGCACAGCAAAACAAAGCAACAAAAGAAAACAAAACAACAACAAGAAAAAAGAAAAGCCTATGAATAGTTCAAGGTCTATTTGTTGACCTCTAGGAGTGTTTTCCGGTTGAGTTTGCTGGGGTGTCATGCCTTGGCCCCAAGGTCAAATTTTGGTATTCCTTGGGTACTTCGTTGCTTTGCTCCACTCTCCACCCAAACCCCTGGCATCAGGTCCTCATTTTTCCCCTCTCTCCCCACTCCCCCTCCCTCATGAGCCCTTGATAATTTATAAATTATTATTTTGTCATAAAAAAGAGTTGTACGAGCCCCTAATAAAAGAATTTTTAAAAATATAGACTCAATGGCAGTTGGTAACATCAAACATAGGAATTGCCCTTCAGGCTCCCTTTTTGCTAAAGAACTAAACTGAAAGGTCTAGGGGTATTCACTCAAAGTGCTACCCTCATCTTCAAACATCACTGAATTCCAAATGGACTTTGTGTTCCAGGGTAGGAATGCAAAGTCTCCACTTTGGAAGTCTAACAGTGAACTAGAGAAACAAGACTGAAACTCAAAGTTAGCCTCAACAGACCAGCGGTTGGTATAGACTGTGCATTCTACTAAAGCTCTAAGAAGGGGTTGCTAAGGACTAGATGGGGCCACGAAAGCTTCGTATACCCTGACATGGACCTCAAAGAAGAGAAAACTGTGCTGGAGGACAGTGAATAAACTCATTTTAGCTGGAGTAGGCTGCATGCCAGATGATGTTGGAAAAGTTTCTTGGAACGCCTTGAATTCCTGATTAATAGTTTGCATTTTAATCAATAAGCACTGAGAAGTCATTTACCATTCTTGAGCAGGCATGCGTATGCATGATGGGTTGAGGGCGGGATGGCTAGAATGGAGATAAAGTATCCGAGAGTCACGGAGCTCTTTAAGAAAAGTGACAATAATTCCATAGAGATGACTGGGTGTCTCACCAAGTGGCAGCAGAGAGAAGGGAAAGCAAAGCACAACACTCAATTCTGGGACTCCCTCTCTTAGAAGATGTGTTAGTCTGGTAACTTTAGAGAAACAAATCCACAGAAACTCATGTATAAGAGAGAGTTTTATATAAAGGTTAAGTGCACATGAAGTAAACATCGCAACCCAGTGCTGCCTAAGCCCACAAGTCCAACATTATCCCATAAGACCGCCACCAATCCACAAAGTCCTCCTCCATCTCACAAAACACACACACAATGATACCGCATCTGTAGGAGAAAAGCTGAGTCAGTGAATGTGTAAGCATCTCAGTGCTGGCAGGGGTCTCCACACGGCTGCTCCAGCACCCAGGGCTGCATCAGGGCTTCTCCTTGTGGAATGTCTTGCAGGAAGTCAGCGGTGCAAGCTGAAGCAGGGAACTGCTAAGGCAGCTGCAACTTGGTGTGACCATCACAAAGCAAGAGACCTGAAAACTCCAAAGGCAAGGCTCATTGAGCCATTTATCCCTCCGCCCTTCAATTAACCCCACATGTGTTTACCGGCCAGGTTGGCACAATAAACTAACTACCTCAGAAGAGTATCTGGATACTATTTATTTGATTTTCAATTGTGCAGGATTTCATTTGACCTTTCACCTTTCTTTTAAGTCCAGAGACCTTTTCCCATGAGAGAAAGGAAGAAAAAAATTATACATTCTTTGCTCTATGACTTTGGGTAATTCATTTTGCTCCTCTGGACCATGATTATCTGTTTAAAGTTTGTCCTCTATTAACCAGAAACCTGAAGAAGAATTAATACCTTTGAATTGTGTTGTTGGTGAAGAACACTGAACATACTCTGGATTGCTAGGAGAATGAACAAATTAGTCTTAGGTGAAGTACAATCAGAACGCTCCTTAGAAGTGGGGATGGCTCCTTTGGACATGTAATCAGGAAGGACCCGTCCTTGAGGAAGGACTCCATGTTTGGTAGAGGGGTCATTGAAAAGGAGACAGAGTTTCAGTTAGAGGGGCTGACATGGAGTCTGCAACAGTGGGCTTCAGCGGAGTGAGATTGTGAGGAAGTGCAGAACCAGGCAATGGATTCACTCTGTGGTACACAGGGTCACTACGAGTCAGAACTGGCTCACCAGCTTCTGACAACACCCACCACCGGAGGGGTGTCACGTCAACCCCACCCAGTGGCACAATGGAAGAAAGATCCGGTGATCTGTTTCTGTCAAAATGGAAAACTCCCAGGTCTGTCTGAATAAGACAGTCTTGATGAACAATCTGGAGGAGAAACCAACCGATGATGGTTCCGGGTGACATGGGAGAGGGGGAGGTGGGGGGAAAGGAAGTGGTGTTAACAAACCCAGGGACAAGGGAACAACAAGTGATCCAAATCAGTGGCGAGGAGGGTATAGGAGGCCTGGTAGGGCGTGAGCAAGGGTAATGTAACCGAGAGGAATTACTGAAACCCAAATGAAGACTGAGCATGATAGTGGGACAAGAGGAAAGTAAAAGGAAATAGAGGGTAAGAGCTAGGAGGCAAAGGGCATTTATAGAGGTCTAAATACAGGCATGTACATATGTAAATATATTTATATATGAGGATGGGGAAATAGATTTATGTGAATATATTTATAGGTTTAGTATTAAGGTAGCAGGTGGACATTGAGCCTCCACTCAAGTACCCCCTCAATGCAAGAGTACTTTGTTCTATTAAACTGGCATTCCATGATGCTCACCTTCCTGACACGGTCACTGAAGACAAAGTGGGTGCATAAGCAAATGTGGTGAAGAAAGCTGATGGTGCCTGGCTATCAAAAGATATAGCGTCTGTGGTCCGAAAGGCTTGAAGGTAAACAAGTGGCCAACTAGCTCAGAAGCAACAAAGCCCATATGGAAGAAGCACACCAGCCTGTGTGATCACGAGGTGTCGAAGGGATCAGATATCAAGCATCAAAGAACAAAAAGTCAAATCATTGTAAATGAGGGGGAGTACAGATTGGGGACCCAAGACCCATCTGTAGGCAACTGGACATCCCGTTACAGAAGGGTCGTTGGGACGAGATGAGCCAGTCAGGGTGCAGTATAGCAATGATGAAACATACAACTTTCCTCCAGTTCCTAAATGCTTTCTCCACCCCACCCCCCTCCCCACTATCATGATCCCAATTCTACCTTACGAATCTGGCTAGATCAGAAGATGTACACTGGTACTGATAGAAATTGGAAACACAGGGAATCCTGGACAGATGATCCCTTCAGGACCAGTGCCAAGAGTGGCAATACCAGGAGGGTGAGGAAGTGGGGTTGGAAAGGGGGAACTGATTACAAGTATCTACATATAACCTCCTCCTTGGGGGATGGACAACAGAAAAGTGGGTGAAGGGAGACATCAGACAGTGTAAGATATGACAAAAATAATAATTTATAAATTGTCAAGGGTTCATGGGGGACGGGGAGAGAGGGGGAAAAATGAGGAGCTGATGCCAGGGGCTTGAGGGGAGAGCAGATGTTTGGAGAATGATCAGGGCAGTGAATGTACAGATGTGCATGACACAATTGATGTATGTATAGATTGTGATAAGAGTTGTATGAACCTCCAATAAAATTATTGAAAACAAAAGATTGAAAACTAAAAATAAAATCAAACTTATTGCTATCAAGTTGATTATAGCCAAGAAAACTCTATGGGGCAGTTCTATTCTATAATGCCTGAGATCACTGTGATGGATTGAATTATATCCTCCAGAAATATGTGTTGTAAACTGTACTCCTTATACCTGGTTTCAGGGGCGATAGTGCTATAGTAAGGAGACCTGATGGCATAGTGGGTTACGTGTTAGACTGCTAACTGCAAGGTTAACAGCTTGAAACCACCAGCCTTTCTGAGGGAGCAAGATGAGGCTTTCCACTCCAGTAATGATTTACAGTCTCAGAAACCCACAGGGGAAGTTCCACTTTGTCCTATAGGGTCACTATGAGGCAGAATCAACTTGATAGCAGTGAGTTTGGTTTGGTGGCACAGTAGTAGCCTTGGTGACACTGTCAGGTAAACAATGGATTGTTGACTCCAAGAGCCATGGTCCAAACCCACAGCTGCTCTCAGAAGAAAAAAGAGGCTGTCTGCTGCTGTGATTACTCAAGGCCAGCAGTTCGAAACCACCAGCTGCTCCAAGAAGATGAGGCTTTCTACTGCCATAAAGAGGCACAGTCTCAGAAACCTTTCAGGCAATTCTACCCTGTCCTTTGGGTCAACAGAAAAGGACATGGTAGGGAATTGTTGAGGTTATTTGCTTCTGTAAAGATCTAAAGCCTCAGCAACCCTAACTAGGGTTCCTATGAGTCTGAATGAATTCGGTGGCAAGTGGGTTCCATATACCTGTGATTTAGAGTGAGGGTGTATTAGCTTATCTCTCTGGCTATTTGGGAAATGGTTGTCTTTGTTATGTTAATAAGACAGTGTGCATGTAGGTTGTATCTTAAATCAACCTTTTCTTTAAAAAAATTTTTTTAAATCAACCTTTTCTGAGATTTAAAAAAAGAAAAAAGCTCAAGCTTGCAGAATGGGGAAGATGGGTGTCATGTCCCATGATTGCCACGTGCTGTTGTTAGACGGCACCGAGTCATCTCAGAATGACATCGGCCCTAGTTCAGGGTGAAGCACTCCCCAGTCCAGCGCTAACCTCTCAATTACTCTATAGTTGAGCCCATTGTTGCAGCCACTGTGTCAGTCCACCTCCTCTTCCTCTTTTTCACTGACCCTCCTCTGTACCAAGTACTTCTCCAGGGACTGTTCTTTCATGACAACGTGTCCCAGTAGGTGAGACAAAGTGTCACCATCATTACCTCCAAGGAACATGGATGGCAAGATGGGGGTCTCACCTACTTTGGATATGCTGCCATCTTATAGACGCTCAAAAGAGACAAGGATCGATCTTCCTCCAGAGTCAACAGAGAGAGGAAACTTTCTTTGCGAGAGACAGCACCCTAAATTTGGACTTCTAGCCTCCTAACTGTGAGAAAATAAATTTGCTTGTGAAGGTCACCCACTCGTAGAAAGTCTGCTAGAGCCACCCCAGGTAACTAAGACAGCTGCCGCGAGTCTGACTTAGTGACAATGGGGTGGGTTTTTTGGTTTGATGTTTTCCTTGACCCACAGCTGAGAAGTGGGATGCATATCTTGATCTTTCCGCCTCTAAAAGGGGATTCCTGTCCTCTTTTGACTTTTAATTCTCCTGCAGAGCGATTCCATGTCAGTCTGGGAGAGACTACTTTGCCCTGACAAGGCCATTGTGATTCTCCTGGAATCCAGATTTCAGAGTTCACGGAGTTGGGTGACCTACCCAGCCTGTCTGCTCTTACATGTTCTTATGAACCGTGAGCCTTTAAGAACTGTTCTCCTAAAGTCACCTACCAGTCCAACAATAGCCAAGTAAGCTGGGGTTGTTTTTTTTTTAACCTCTGGAGCACTGGCTCTTTTGGAGAATTGCCATTTGGAAGAGCAGGAACCCCAGCGTCTGACTGAAAAATGTATGACGTGTCCTTAGGGATTCAGGTTCTCCAAAGAGCTGGAGCTCTGCACAATGTTTTGATGCGATCTCCTGAGAAATCAATGTAACAATAATCTATGTAACTTCTTCCAGTGCCTCCCCCCTTTGACTACCTTCTCTTTTTGAAAAAAAATATTTTGCCACCTTCTCAATATGTTTAGGTTGATTCTGTCCGATTCAAATCCTATCTAATCACAATAAATATATTGTTATATATTTTTTGGTTGCAAACTAAATTTACTAAAGGCACTATTATTGAACTTATAACTACATATGTTACCAAAAAAAGGTACATTAGTGTAAACACGACAAACGATTTCAAGAAATACACAGCTAGTAGGTAAATGATACAATAAAATACATTCTTACACTAGTTTTTAGTGTTTCTCTGAGCATTTACGTTTTTTGGAGCCCCGAGGGGCTGTGTAAGTGCCTCAGGGTCTCTCTGAGATGTGGCCGAGGTTGGAAAGGAAGGGTCATCAAATCTGACCTGGAAGAAGCTGTGGGTGAATTAAGTATTCTTCGCTTCCCCCCTTGCTAGTATGTCTATTCTTTCTGTCTCATGTAGGGAGTAAGGAAGGTGCAAGTCAGGAAAAGCCTCGAAGTCAGAGCCTTGGCGTCACTCAGACAGGTACCCAGTGTCTCCCAAGTGAAGCTTCACTTCTGGGGAGCAGCGAGGGCCCCAGCGGGCCGGCTGGCCGTTCGGCACTTTAGTTTCCCCGGGACACCTGGAGTCCAGATCATAACCAGCCCCTTTCCATAGCCCATCCATCTCCAGTTAGCCGTGGGGCCGGGGACCACTTCTCAGGCCCCATCTCTTGTTCCGCCTGAGAGGCCGGACTGCAGGCAGGTCCGCAGGCCAGCAGGGGCTCCGTCCCCTTCCGTGGGCTCTCGGGGGCGGAGTCCACCTGCGCCCGGGGGCGGGGCCAGGGCGGGGGCGGGACAGGTGGGGCTGGCGGCTTTCCGGCTCGCGCGCAGCCCGAGCTGGGAGCTGAAGGAAGCTAGAGGCGAGCCCAGAGGGCAATTAGGGATCCCTCCTCCTGGGGGTTCGTGGAAGCGCGAGCCGGGGAGGCCGAGGGGCGGCGGCGTGGAGGAGAGCCGAGCGCCCAGCGGGGACACCCGCGGGAGGAGGCGTCGGGCTCGGCTCCGGGAGAGGGACCTGCGAGCCGGCGAGCGGCGCCCGCGCAGCCGGAGGGAGCCGCTCGGAGCATGAGCCCGCGTCCCGCTGGAGAGCGGCCGGCGGAGACGGCCTCGGAGCAGCCCTGAACCCCCGGGACCGGGCCGGGGACGCCGGGCGCCAGGGGCGCTGGGCCGGGCCGCGGGGCCGGGGCTGGGTGGGGAGCAGCCCGCGCTGGCGGCGGCCGCCTCCGCCCCGCGCCATGGGGAGCCCCCGGGCCGCGCTGCAACTGCTGCTGCTGCGCCCGGTCAAGCTGCTGCGGAGACGCTTCCGGCTGCTGCTGGCGCTTGCCCTGGTGTCCGTGGCGCTCTGGACTCTCTATCTGGAGCTGGTGGTCTCGGCCCAGGTCGGCGGGAACCCCTTGAACCGGAGTAAGTAGCGCGGGGGCGAGGGGAGGCGGGCAGGGGGTTGGGGGGAGGCCGCGCCGAGCGCGCCCGCGTTGGGGGGACCCGCCTCTCAGCCTCAGACCCGGGTTCCTACTCGCTTTCCTCTCCCAGGTGTCCGGCGCCGCCCCGCTGTCTTCGCGGGGCCAGGCGCGGATGTTGGGACCGGGGGCGCGAAGGGCGAGCGGCTCTCCGCTCGCCCCTAGGAGACTTGGGGCACCTCCGCCGCCCTAAACTTTCTGCATCCTGGAAGAGAAAGGTGCGGTCCCCGCGCGGGCGTGGCATTTATGTCTGGGAGGTCGTCTGCCCGGTCCACCCAGGCCCCGCGCCCCAGTGTGCGCGGCCCAAACACTGCCCACCGCCTGTCCAGTGGCTCCCTCGGTTTCCCCTCCTGCTAGGTCTTCTGGGGCTCTCTCTGCCTTTAAACAATACCTCTGGACACCTCTCGCAACTCTCTGCCCTCTTCTTCCAAGTCTCCTGTCTCCTCACCAAATCTTCTCCTTGTCACTTGTCCTGCCCCCCCCACCCCCCCGCTAGTTATCTGACCCAAAAACCCATCAAATCGATTCGGACTCAGCGACCCTATAGAGCCGCTATCCCCCACCTGCCCCCGTGGGTTTCCAGGACTAACTTTTTAGCCTTATCTTTCAATGGCCAAGTGGCTGGTGGCTTTTTTTTCTTTTCTTACTTTTATCAGGGGCTCTTAACATCTCTTATCACAATCCAGTGTGTCAAGCACATTCACACATATGCTGCCATCATCATTTTCAAAGCATTCTCTTCTCACTTGAGCCCCTGATATCAGCTCCCCAATTCTTCCCCCTCCCTACCCCCCCTCCCTCATGAACCCTTGATAAGTTATAATGATTACTTTCATATCTTAAACATCGTCCTCTGTCTCCCCTCACCCACTTTTCTGTTATTCATCCCCCTGGGAGGGAGTTTTAGGCTGATTCTTGTGATCAATTTCCCCCTTTCTCTCCCCACCGTCCCCTAATCCTACTGGTATCTCTACTCGAATTGTTGGACCTGAGAGGTTTATCTATACTGAATGCCTTGTATGTTGGGCTCTTATCTGTAGCAGTGTGCAGGTTCTGGTCTAATCCGATTTGTAAGGCAGAACTGAGGTCATGATAGTGGGGGGAAGGAAGCACCAAAGAACTAGAGGAAAGTTGTGTGCTTCATTGGTGCTATGCTGTACCCTGACTGGCTCCTGTCTTCCCTGTGACCCCTCTGTGAGGGGATGTCCAATTGTCTACAGATGGGCACTCCATGCCCCCACCCATTCACCTTGGGTATGATTTTGTTCTGGGTCTTAGATGCCTGATAACTGATCCCTTTGACACCTAATGATCCCACAGGCTAGTATGCTTCTTCCATGTGGGGTTTGTAGCTTCTGAGCTTGATGCCTGCTAGTTTATCTTCAAGCCTTTAAGTCCCCAGACGCTGTATCTTTTGATAGCTGGGCACCATCAGCTTTTTTCACCACATTTGGTTATGCACCCATTTTGTCTTCAGTGATCATGTCGGGAAGGTGAGCATCACAGGATGTTGGATTGTTAGAACAAAGTGTTCTTGTGTTGAGGCTGGTGGTTCCCACTGCAATAGAGCTCCTTCAGAGACGTTAATGTTTAAAAGGTTAAGATAATAGCCAGAAGAAGAAAATAAAAAAGAGGAACCCCAGGACTGTCAGGTGCCCTTCCGAAGCCTGAAGGGCTTCAAAGTTCTAGACCAGGGATCAGCAAACTTTTGAGATGGAAGAGCCAATCCTGTCCCTCACAAAAATTAAAAAATCATTTGAAGGCCATACATATAGTCTTACAAATAAATGTAATCACCATTCTCGGAGTAACGCGCTTTAAAGATGACTTACTTTACTTCATAACCACATATACATACCACATGAGCCACAGATGGCTCGTGGGCTGCAGTGTGCCGACCCCTGTTCTAGAAGATTGCCTCACATGCTTTACTTCATCCTTTCAAGAAACTCAGAGAAAAAGCCCTAACCCCATCTGTGGAGGAATGGAGAAATAAACTCTGGCCCATGTGCACATATGCACCCTTAAGAAACAAGGACAAGACTGTCAAACACTTCATGACAAGAACAGCATTAGAAGACATGGTGCCAGCAGTTATTCAGTCTCATAAAGACAAATACTGCGGGAGACCACTATCATAAAGGGAAAAAAGGTTTTACACCAAAAAGGCAAAGACTTTGAAGACTGATGATGCTTGGAGTGGAAAGAACCGTGTAAGAGGGGGTGGGACGGGCAGGGAGGAGAGGTGGGGGGCATAAAATGAAAGAACCACATACATGAGTGCGAGGTTGACTGGGGTTGGGGTACTGTCATTTTTTGGTGAGATGCACTGTGCTTGTGTTCCAGTCTTTGTATGTGTCATATTCCACAAATAAAAGAGAGAAAATACCGTATATTCTCGAGGATAAGCTGAGTTTTTTTCAGCAAATTTTTTATGCTGCAAAAGCCCCCCAATTTTTTGTGGCAAAATTAGATGCCTCAGCTTATCCTCAAGTATATACAGTAGATAAATTAAAAACAAAACAAAAAACCGGGTCACAGGCTTAAAAACCGTCCTAGAGGTTTTTCCTAGATTCCTTACCTGTCAGATCTAAACGCTGGTCTGCACTGCTTATAAACGGAGAAAAAATAAAATTGAAACGGACCTCTTTGTGACATGAGCTAGTTTCAAACAAAAAAAAAATTAAAAGAACACTCAGGGAGAATGACTGATGGGTGTTCACCCCTCTGCCCAGAACTGGGTGTGGTGCTTTCCCTCCTGTGGCCAAAGAGAGGCAATGAGGCTGGGTCAGGCGAGAAGGATATATTTATGTCCTAACTCTATAGCAGTGGAAATTATTCCGGCCAGTTGGGAGATGGGTCCTAATCTTAGCTCCGCCTCTAAGTAGCTGGGGGATCGAGGGAGAAGGGCAACTCTCTCCGGTCAGTGAGGATGGCTGCTCACAGGAGCTCCAATGCCCTTTTCCTCCTGGACCCTCGGAAGGTCGGGGTCTGCACTTAGTGGTCCCAGAGTTAGACAGCTCAGCACATCTCACGGAAGGCTGTTCCCCAGCCCTAATTGGGAAGGTTTTCCCTTTCCTCCAATGACCACAATCTGAGTGGGTTACACCTGGGGTTGGTAACACAGGTAGACAGTTTGAAAACCACTAGCTGCTCTGTGGGCTTTCTACTCCCAGAAAGAGTTACAGCCCCAGAAACCCACAGGGACAGTTCTACTCGGCCCTCTAGGGTGGCTGTGTGTTCGAACCACTCAGTGGAAGTGAGTTTGGGTTTTTGCGTCCCCTCCTCTAGGTCTTTCCTCTGCAAGACATGCCCCTCAGATAGGCCAAGTGGACGAGCCCAGTTGGAATGTGCATAGGAGAGGAGACCCTGGGAGGGACCGTTCTTTTCTCTGTGGATACTCCTTGCCCACATGGCTACTATTAGTGTGGGGAAGCAGGAGAGCACTTGCTTTTTGGCCCTGAATTCAGTGACCCTTCTCCCACCCAACATTTCCTCTGTCTACAGTGTACTTTTTTTCTTCCTTTCCTTTGTTGGGGTCTTGATCGATCATCCACATACCATAAACGTAACCGCTTAAAGGTGTGTAATTCAATGGTTTGGGTATATTTCCTCCAGGGTACTCACTCCCCCCCTCCCCCCAGACCAGGGCCCAGTTTGCCAGCCGAGTCATGGAGCGCCCTGGCTCCTGCGCTGTGGATGGTCTGTATCCTCAGCACAAGCTATCATCGCCCTTCAGTCTGTTGTGTTTACCGTTTGGGTGGATCTCACCTCACTCAGTGAGTTCCCTTATACGTCGTGTCCTCTTCCCAACAGCATTTTCTCCAGAAGAAAGTGTTCTGGCTTTCTATTCCAGATCTGGCTCTGTCCTTAATCATCCTTCTTCACAAGACTCTGCCCTACCCTGGCCATGGCAGGCCGCTGCTTTCCCTGATGCTGTGCTGGAGGGCCCTTTTCATGCTGAACTGACCTATTGCTCTTTTATAATTTTCTTGGTTTTTCCTTTTGGAAGGGGACTTGGGTACATAGGCAGCCTCATGACCCATTGTCTCCACCTTTTTTAATTTTCGCAGTAAAACACGAATTAAGATAGGGTAGGAACTAATCATATCCATTTATATTTGCCTAACTGACTTGGAAAAAATAACCAAACTCTGGAAAGATACACAAGCCACTTGCAATGTAGTCACCCCTTGGTGAGAGGGGTCTGTCTCCCATTCTGTGTGTGTGTGTCTGTTACGAAGTCCAGCCATGTTGCCTCAAAGTTTCCTCTTATTCTTTAGGTCTGAGCTCTCGGGAGCTATTGCTCTTCAGGGGGAGTAGGGAACAAAAGAACTAGGAAACAGAGGTAGGAAGGGAGTTGCTGCATTCCCTCTTCTACACCCTGGCCGACTAACAGCAACCAGGGCAGTAAAACTGCCCCTCCCAGGACTGTAGCCATGGCCTTGACCACAGCAACCAGAGCGGCATCCTGGCTTTACTCCCCAACCAGCCGCCCTGCCTCCTCTTGCTAGCAATCCCTGCCAGCTTATTCCACCGCGAGTTTTCCTGTCAGCTGAAGAGCCAGCCTCTTTTCCACAGGACCTTTCATTTGCCTGTCCCTGTGTGACGGATGCATGGATCTAGCCCTGAAGGAAGTGCATGGAGAGATGGCAGTCATAAACTCCAGGGTGGCCAAGTAAATGAGAGGGAGCAGGCTTCCTGCTTCGTCTTCTTAGAATAACCCAGTAGTTTCAGATATAGATGGTGTGCAATTTGGGCTCCTTATATAGAAAATAAAAGATGTGACCCAAATTGGAGTTGTTTCAGAGGCAGAGCACCATCATTAATGGGTAGAAACTGGGTCCCCTGTTCAAAAGAATTAGACTGCGCATTCATTCATTTGAGCAAATATGTCTTTAGCACACCCTTAGTAGAGCAAGGCGCTGTCCCCCATCATTTGGAAGACACGAGATTAAACAGGCTAGGTTTCTGCCCTCTTGCAGCCCCCTGTGAAGAAAGAGAGTGTGTAGAAACCATAGAAAGCAGTCAATACGCTTCACAAAATGTAGAACTAGACGGTGCTGTGAGATTTCTGAACGGAAGGCACCGTTCTTTCAGGGAAGATCTCTTTCAGGAGATTTGGCAGACTTGGTAAGATTTTGATGGCTACAGAAAGAGAAGGCTATGCTAGGCAGAAGGAAAAAAACCAGAGTGTAAACAAAGGCCAAATGTCAGACAAAGGCTCAGAAAAACTCAAAGTCACTGTCATCCCATCAATTCCGACTCATAGCGACACTACAGGACATAGTAGAGCTGCCCCCTTTGCGTTTCTTAGGCTTTTCATCTGTTTGAGAAGCGGCAGCTTCATCTTTCTCCCAAGGAGTGGCGGTGGGTTCAAGCCTCTGACCTGGTTAGCAGTTCAGTGTGTAGCCCACTGCACAACCAGGTGTCCTCGGAAAGGCTGGGGCTGGGAAATGAGAGCCCATTGGGTCTGGTGAAGCAGAGGGTGGGAGGGAGAACATAGGCTGGTGTCTGTAGAACAGCCAGGCAAGCTTTGCAACAGAACAGAGCCTTAGGACAAACGGATGAATGCTTGACTGAGGGACAAATGGCTGCAGTCAGAACCCACTAGCTGCAGGGAAAGAAAGACCTGGTAATGTGCTCCTGGGAAAGAAAAAGCAAGCGGCAGCCAAGACAGCTCCATGGACAGTCCTCCTCTCAAGGAGCCCTGGGGGTGGAGCCGTTATGGGTTGGGCTGCTAACCCCAAGGTCTGCAGCTTGACACCACCAGTCACTGTGCGGGAGAAAGACGGGGCTTTCTACTCCAGTGCCAGAACCTCACAGGGGCCGGTCTACGCCGTCTTAGAAGGTCAGCATCGACTCGCTGGTGCCGAGTTTTACTTTTAGTGTTTTGAGTCTCACTCTTGTCACCTGGGGTTGGCATGAGTCGGAACGGGCCGGATGGCACCAAACAACAACATTGTAGAAAGGCAGAAGCATGAGGGATAGTAAAAATACTGAACACGTTTGATCTAGGATGGTGATGCTGGAACATTAACCCTTCTGAATCATGACGCTGCCTTGGGGGGAGAAGGAAGGGTGGTGGTAGGGTATTTAGAAGTCCTGGGGTGTTCACTGTTTACCATGGTGGGCAAAAGTACAACAGTATTTTAACGACTGGTGTGTGCTGGCAGAAATACAGCCCCAGGAGCAATTAGGGGACGTGAAAGACTCCGTTCTGGACGGTTTTAATGCTGTACTCATTTGATCAGATTGGATTAGTGGAGGCCCTGCCTGAAGACAGACCTGCACTAAAATGGTTTCTAGGCTCGGCTCTAATTGACCTATTGCTGGGACCCAGTGAGCGCCAGAGCCAAGCTATCACATGTGGGTACGGAGCCAGGGCAGAGAAGGACAGCATGTGCCAGTCTCTTTCCAGAGCTCACAGGTCTGGGCCTGGCATGTGCGCTCCTGTGGAAGCGCCAGGTTTTTACCTGCAGCACCCCGAAGTGTTCTCCATTAGGTTCTCGGGAACCTAATTGGCTTGAACTGGCTTTAATTTCTTAACGAATCTCAGTTTGGCCTCTGATTTCTAATTGACTCTGAGTTTTGAGTGGGCCCAGGGAGGCACACCCACACAAGTCAGGGAAGCATTTCAGCTGGTGTTGGTCGGGCAGGAGAAGTGTCGCCACAACCATTCAGATCTGGAAAGAATACAAACCCTCCACTCACAGAGGTAACTCAGGGCAGAGCAGTCACCTGAGAAGCCGAGGCAGGGAGAGAGCGAGCGAATGGGACAGATGTGTGGGCAGTGGAGGGATGGCATGATGGCTTCAGCTGAAATGGGGAGAGAAGCAAGTGCAGAAGGAACGTACGACTCGGGTGTGCAGTGCCAGTGTCTCAAGCTGCCCTGCCTGGGCTGCCTCTCTTCCATGGGATCTCTGGCTCCTTCTCCTGTGTCCTATTTGCCTCTGTTTGCACTGACATGCGTCTTCCAATCAGTTTTCAACGCCAGCTGCAGACTGTGCACTCACATAAATACCTTCTAGCTCTGGTTACTGAGCTCTGCATTTACAAACACCCACTAGCTTCCACTCACTGGTACCCTGCTTATCAGTGACCCTGAGCATCGAAAGGTCCGTGGGGAAATGGGATGAACACATCCTAGGCTCATACGTATAAAGAAATCACCGTTAAGCTCAAATACAGATGACATTAAATTAAGCCAGTGCTTATTTACTTAGTCTAAGCCTGTTTAAGAGGTTACAGGATAGAAGATAGGAGACCTTGCTCCAGGTTTGGCCAGCAGACTCTCAACCACCCCAGTCTGCCACCTCCATCCTGCCTTCACCCAGGGATGGGAGCGGGGGCGGGGTGGTGGGGGACTCAAAGACTCCCACACCACCAGTCTGAGTGGAGGTCCCTTTGCCTGCTCTGTGTTGCTGGGGGCTGCCTGCCACTCCCTGTCATGGGAGTTGTTCAGTCCCCACCCCAGCTCGGTTCCTAGTGCTCTTCTGAAGCCACCACTTATGTGCTGGCCTCAGGAGGGGCTAGTAGGTGCACAGCAGTAATTTTCCAGGCCCAGAGTCTGGCCTTGCCCTCTAGAGTGAGTTTCATGGAGCAGAGCTGGGCCGCTACCGCCATCACAAAGTTTGCTTTGGATGGGGGCCTAGAGGCTGCTCCTGGAGTCTGCCACTCACTCTCTAATTTTCTCCCCAAACTAGCTCCAGCAGCCTCCCCTTTTACTGTCCACAGGCATGTTTCCTGTGGACGAGAAGTACGCCTAAGCTAGGTCTGCCCCACAGTTTGAGCTTCCAGACTATTCTCCTTTGAGCGGTGGCCACACAGTCCTCCCTGTCTAAATGAAAAGCACAGCTGGAAGAGATAAGTCATTTGAGTGGTGTAAAGAGAGTGTGTCGGGCTGATTATGTTTTATATTCCGAGCAAAGCAGGACAGGTGAAAAAGCCCAAACCACAAAACGTGGCTGTCGAGGCGAATCCGACTGAGGGAGACAGGATGGGAGCTCGCGTTTCCACGGCTGTCATCTCTGACGATCTTGACCTCCGGCCATTCTGCTCAGCAGCTGAGCACTCTGTGCCATCGGGGCTCCTTCATGTCCGGCAGAGCTCTACTTATTTTTCACGAGACGCCTAGACTCTCACAGAGTCTGTTTATATAACAGGAGGTCCAGTATTGCCTTCAGGTGCCTCCACTCCACTGGTTCTATAGGGGATCAGCTCTGCACGAGCAGATCCTGGGTCTTTCTCTCTCCTGTGGAGCGGCTGGGTGGGTCCAGTCCAACAAACTTCCTGTTAGCAGCCCAGTGCTTACTGTTACAAGCACCACGAACCTTAGCACCACCAAGGCCCTGGGATTGTGCACTAGGTCAGAGGTCATTGTATGCAGCTCTTTCGTTATGTACACTTGGCTCCGAAGTAAAACTGAAAATGAAATTAAGACTATCCAGGGTGTGACGTGGCACCGAAGAAGAATACAGCTCTCCTCTAGTTCCTAAATGCTCCCCCGCCCCCCCACTGTCATGATCCGGATTCTACCTTGCAAGTCTGGATAGAGCAGAGGATGTACACTGGTGCAGATAGGAGCTGGAGGCACAGGGAATCCAGGGTGGATGATCCCTTCAGGACCAGGGATGTGAGGGGCGATACTGGGAGGGTAGAGGGTGAGTGGGTTGGAAAGAGGGAACAGATTACAAGGATCTACATGTGACCTCCTCCCTGGGGGAATGACAACAGAAAAGGGGGTGAAGGGAGATGTCGTACAGGGCAAGATATGACAAAATAATAACCTATAAATTATCAAGGGCTCATGAGGGAGGAGGGAGGGGAAAAAAGAGGACTTGATGCAAAGGGCTTAAGTGGAGAGCAAGTGTTTTGAAAATGATGAGGGCAATGAATGTACAGATGTACTTTACACAATTGATGTATGTATGGATTGTGATAAGAGTTGTATGAGCCCCTAATAAAATGTTTTTTTTTAAAAAGAAAATAAGACTATCATAGTTTCATTTATAAAATTTTTAAAGAATTTTATTCAGATAATGGTAATTTCATTGGTAAATATGTATTTATGGCTCTCAAGCATTTTTAAATTGTTGTGAGGGACACTATTGGTTCTTCTGTCCCAAACGTTTGCCGACCCCTACGGCAGGTAAACAAAATGATGATTTAAAAAAAAATTCTTGTGCTTTTAAAAATATGTGTTTTTTTAATCATATGTTTATATTCCTAATGACAAAATTTCTGATATTGACCAACTTCAAAAAGAATACATGTAAATTATCCTTGTGATCCTCTGTTAAATTTTTATTCAAGCCCATTGGACATAGAGAAAGGTAGCCATGGATGGGTACAACTTAATGCATTCTGACAAATGGCATATGCCTGGCCAAGGAGCAAAGCACCTTGATGAAGAATCAGCTCCCCCTGCTTTTTACAAAATTTCTTCAACATTTATTTTAATATTATTAGAATAGTTGATGATCTAGGATGATTTCTTTTGAGCAATAAATTCTTTTAAAAAATATTTTTATTGGGGGTGCTTACATCTCTTATTACAATCCATACATTCCTCCACTATCAAACACATTTGCACATATGCCGCCATCATCATTTCCAAAGCATTCTCTTCCTACTTGAGCCCTTGATATCAGCTCCCCATTTCTTGCCCCTCCCTCCCCTGCGACCCTCCCTCCTGAACCCTTGATAAATTATAGATTATTTTTAATCAACTCCCTTTCAAGTAAGGCCATCAACATATATGAATTTTATTTCTTATGATTATAAAAATAATACATCTTCATTCTCCCAAAAGACAGCTGTGTTTCTGGGCAGTATTAACTCCTGAAAAGTAGTGTGTTTGTATGTGTGTGTGTTTTGAAGGCACCCTAATACAATGGCTATAATAACGGATAAAATGTCTAAGGAACACCAAGTTCTAAATGCTATAAAAGGAGTCCAAGGAACTCCATTGAGGCAGCCAGGAAACACCACCGCCCCAAATGCTATAAAATAGGACCCTCTGCAGCAAGTTAACAGGAGTAGCTGTACTTCTTTTGAGCAGCTAGCTATATTCCGTTTTGACTTTTGAGCTTTTGACTGCAGGTTAGGTGGCGGTTCGGAGATCAGGTCATCCGCCCTGTTTCATTCAGCCCATGCGTGGCCATCCCCTCAGTGCCCCGTACCTGCTGTCCTTCCTCTCTGCTAGCGCTTTCCACCCATTCCTCCTTCTTTTCTCGCCTCTGTACTTTGTCCCTGGTCAACGCTGCCCTTCAGCCATGGGTTTTTACCACCCCCCCAAAAAAATGGTTTGTAATGACAGTTGTATATCCCCTCCCGCTCTCCCTTTGGGGGGGTTCTTGTCATCAAGTGCTGTCGACTCTGGCTCAAGTCAAATCATCGTTGTGACTGTACAATAGGAAACCCGTCGGATCCGGCCTTCCTCACGTTGTCATGTTCGAGCCCATCACTGCTGCCGACGTGTCAGTCCATTTTGTCATGGCTCTTCCCTTTATCAAGGCTGGTGGTGCAACTGGTTAGGTGCTGGGCTGTGAGCCCCGTGGTTGGCAGCCCCGCAGGAGACAGACTGGGCTTTTAACTCCTGTGAACTTACAGTCTCAGGAACCCATAGCGTTTGCGGTGGGCCACGCGGTGAGTGTTCAGCTTTAACACTCCTAGTGTCCTTTTCCAGGCACTGGTCTCTCCTTTAGTGTTGGCTACTAGAAAGTAGAACAGGCGTCCTCCAACTATGGCCCGCGGGCCACGTGCTGCCTGCAGAGGACATTTATCCGGCCCGCCGGGTGTTTTTGCCCGTTTGTTTTTTTACTTCAAACTAAGATATGTGCAGTGTGCATAGGAATTTGTCCATAGTTTTTTTTAAAACTATAGTCTGGCCCTCCAACAGGTCTGAGGGACAGTGAACTGGTCCCCTGTTTAAAAAGTTTGAGGAGCCCCTAAAGTAGAGAATTCAAGTTTTTGTTCACCTGGAAAAAAGTGTCAAGCGTGTTATGTTCTGTATTTTTGTATCAGTTTTGTGCCTATATCTTCATTTTCCTTTCCCCCACTCCCAAAGCTACTTCAAATTTTTGTTATCTCACAGTCTGTGGTCCCTTGTAAGTACTTTAACACGCCGTCCCCCTCCTCCCCTGCTCGCTTGAGTCAAGCACAGCAAAGGCAGGCAAAGAGCAAATGGTTTACAGGACAGAATGACGATACCAACCATTACTACTGTGACCTTAGCTGTCATTAAAAGGAAAAAGTAAAGGACAACAAGCCGTGATAACCAGATGCTGCATTCTGTAAGACCTTAAAGAAGAATTGTAGATTTTTAAAAGTTATAACTTATTTTTGACTCCCCACTGTTTTTAGTTTATTTACATGTGGAAAAATTGAATGATAATGATAAAGACTACCTAAACTTGGGATTTACTCCCAGATGTTGCAGCCCGGACCACTGGGATTGAAAACTGGCATAAATACAAGGATGACTCAGTAAAGCTGGAAGTACCCTGATAATGACCGAGAAAACATTGTAAAGGGCTGCCCAAGAAGAACCGAGAGAGTTTGCCATGCAAGCACCTCTCTCAGGGAAGCCCCTCAAACCGGCAGGAAAGACCTCTTGCTTGACCCGCGGCTGATAAACACATAAAGTCATATATATTACAGAGCCCAAGGCTGGGAAAGCAGGGAAGAAAAGTGGGGGCGGAATCATGACGTGGCACTCCAGACAGACCAAGGATTCGGTACATAAATGGCCAAGAAATTGAGTAATGAGTATTTTTTTTCACTTTTCACTTACTTTGCAAATCTTGATATTTTTTGAATGCAAAAAATATGTTCGGCAAACTAACTTAAAAAAATAGAGGACCAAGTTGACGGTTTCTGGAAAGCATGGAATTTGAATGCAGAGCGGGTGTGAATGCAAGCTCTATTACTCCCCACAACACATACAGCCAGGGCACAAAAGCTCAGGGACTGGCAGACAGTTGCCTGTCACAGGCATCTCAGTTTCAATCCAGGTTACTGTAAGTCCTTGAGCAAGTCCCTTTTGAGCACGTCAGTTTAATAATCTTGGAGTGGGGTGGCTGTTTCAGGGTCGGGGTGAATTATTTTTCATACCGCTGCTTAAGAAGGGCAAGGGGACACTCAGTCTTTGGCATTCTGGTACTAGTCTTTCAAGCGTCAGTGGCCTCAGCGAAGAAGGCGGTTGTCCCAGTACTTCTGGCCACTTGCCCTCCAAGGTCATCTCTGACAGCATGGTGTCATACGGGCTGTTGACTCAATGATTAAAGACTTCCCTGCTGAGATCTTCTTACCAATCCTCTGATCCACTTCTTTGCACCCTGCCTGCCAATCCAGGGTGCAATCGGATGCAGGCAGGTGTGTGTACACACACCCACTCCCTCCTTCACCCACCAAGCTAGTCCTGACTGTTCACCACCACCACCTCTGAGTCAAAGAGGACATTCAGGATTTCCTAATGAACCAGTGACAAAATGTAATACATGTTCTCAATTCATCCTTTCTATTTCTACTGGGTGGAAAGCCTGGGGTAAAAAGCACATTCCAGGTGAGTGACTGAGCCGCTGATGCTGGGGACATTGCACAAGCTCAAAGAAGGAGGGGAGAAATTGAGGGAGTGAACGGCTTTATTTTCATTTAACTTTAGTGACTATTTTTCATATCTCCCAGCTTTATTTATTTCTGTTTCAAATTCTCTAGTCCCTTTTAAAATACAGTCATGGAAAGCCATGGCAAGATAAATGGCTTTCCAATAGCACCGATGGTGGGTGATTGCCCACCTCATTTGAGGGAGGGAAAGCCCCTTCCCTCGCTGTCACCTATCCCCTACCCCTGCCTTCCCTATAACACCTTCTATCAGTTGTTACAACATCACACTGTGTTAGGCAGCGTTCTCCAGAGAAACAAACCAGGACACTTATAATTATAATATATATATAATTATATATATATTAATTACTGAACAATTAATATACTGAAGGCCCTTCAACTTCTAGGGCTGCTGGTCCAAGGTCAAGGAAGTAGACAGCAAAGAAGCCTGCCCTCAGGCAAGGCAGGTAGAGTGGACGCCCAGGCAGTAGGGTGGGACAGCAACAGTCAGTAGCGTGGGGGCACAGGGAAGCAGGCCCAATGGGGTCTCCACCTCCAGCGATGTACCAATTCAACAGGATCCAAAGGAGTAACATGATCCACAAATTGGCTCAGCCCACAGGTAGTACAGCACACAATTGAGGCAAAGAACTAGCTCAAGCAGCAGTATGCTGTCCAGTCACTGGGGACAAAGCAAGAGGGGAACTGGCCTTTGAAAGCCATTTATCTCGCCACCCTCCAGTCAAGCTGTGACCTGGTTAAACTCCGCCCACATGTTTCTATGGAAGCCTACTTGACACAATAAACCTAACAATCACAACCACATTTTAAGTTAGTTTCTCAAGCTGAGGACTCTTGGAATAAATTTGAACCTAAAGAGCCCTGCTGGCCTAGTGGTTACACATTGGTCTGATAACCACAAGGTCAACAGTTCGAAACTACCAGCTGTTCCATGGGAGAAAGACATGTCTTTCTCCTTTCGTAAAGAGTTATAGTCTCAGAAACTCACATGGGCATTTCTACCCTGGACTATTGGGTGGTGATGAATCAGAATGGACTAGATGGCAGTGAGTTTGAAAGCATATAGGAGGGCAAGCCTGTGATTACCGATTCTCAGGAGAGATTGCTTTTTCTTTTCCCCAACAGTTTTATTGACACATCATTTACATATCATTAAATTGAATAATTTAATTATTCAATCATATTAAGGGGAATTGTACAATCAGCACCATACCTATCAGAGCATTCTCAGTGATCGTGTCATGAAGGTGAGTATTGAGCAGGGCCGTGATGTAAGAACTGATTGTTCTTAAATTGGTGCTAGGATTTAGTGTGAGTCTAGAACTTATTCCTGGATCTATGCTATTTTTCTTTTCTTTTTCAATTTGCTGTGAGATTACTCCAAGAGAGCCCAGGCAGACTTTCTTGTCTCCCTTGTACAGGTGGAAACTTTAAAATTTTATTTTTCATAGTTCAGCCTTTCAGTGATGATATAACCTTTTAAAAGGCCCAATTTCATGAGGAATCTCATTTGTCAGCCTCAGCTGGACCTAAAGTCTTCTGGCACAGTCATTAGCACCTGGGCCATACAGTTACTGCCTCTGACACACTTAGGGGCTGCCAAAGTGTTAACTTACTGCCTGTTGCACTAATTTTCACATTTTTTTTGGCCACTGGAGATTTCCCTGCTTTATTGAGGGCTTAACTGTGTTGGTATATATACTTTTTCTTAAGTTGGTTATATTTTATTGAGTATTTTGGTGCGGGTCTTCTCCAAAAGGCATGGATATCTAAGACCGCCTCCAGCTAGCTCTAGTGGTCTGTGACTATCGGTGTGATGGTGACACACAAGCCAGAGTGACTATTGCCATCGGGGACTGTAGCATAAGCCAAGTGAATGTTCAGGGAATCCAAGTTCTGTATTGAAGAGGATCTCACAATAAGGCAGTCACGGCCTGATTGTGGAGTCTCTTGTGTGCTGGTTATTGCTCTGGTTGGATTGTGCACCTCCCAATATAAAGGGACTTCAAAAATTTTGGGGGAAATGCCATTATCTTATAATTCCATGTTCCCATGAACTTTTTACCACTCCCTTCCCCCCATGTGTTGTAAATCCTAAATTCTGTGCCTCTAGTTCTCATCTCATATAGGAATAAGTTTTTCATTACGGTAACAAGGCGGGATTAGAGCAGAGTGTGTTTTGAGTTAATCTGTTAGTAGAGCTAAAAGGAGCAGGTTGGGCCAGCAGAGATGAGGGGCGAGGGGTGCCAACCCACACGAAGACTGGCTCAGAGAGAAACTCAATGGAAACAAAGGACCTTCCCCAGAGCCAACAAGCAGACAGAGTCTCAGGCTGGCTCCCTGGATTTGGATTTAGAGCCTCCTAACCTGTGAGAAAGTAACTTTTTTTGTGGGTTCAAGCTATCAAGCTGTGGTATTTCTGTTATAACAGCACCAGGTAACTAAGGCAGCTGCTGAGTTTGGACTTGGTAGAGAGTAACAAGTGCACTTAAGGGTTTGATATGATAAAGGTAGATTTCTTTTTGTTTGCTCTTTTTAAAAAAAAAATCCACCAATTCTTCTATTTACTAACAGCTTCTGTAGCCCAGGAACTTGGGTCACACAGGTAGATCAAGCTCCTGGAAGATTGCAGGCTGGCTTGGAGCAGCTTCTGTGGTGGAGTCTGCAGCACCTGGAGGTGGGCAATGAATGCCCAGCTGAGAAGGGTGGTAGAAGGAAGCCGAGACACATCGAAGAAAGAAGTGACAGCCTTGGAGAGTCGAGTTGATGTTGAAAACTGCAGAAGACTACTGTGCGGTATCCGGGATTCATAGCTGGTTCTCTGGAGACACTCAGCTGTACTAGGGCTGCAACAGCAGTGAGCTTGAGCCTGACCTTGGACACCCGGGATCTCAAACATGCTCTCCTGATGGGGCTGGGGAAATGCCTTCATTCCACCTTCTGTCCATCTCTGGGGTTTGGATACTGTGCTGGCCCTGCAGGAGACTACAAAGGGAGTGGGAGACGCACTTATTTAGTCAATATGCATTTATAGAGTGCTTATTATATATCTGACAGCCTTTCAGGTATTAGGGTTGCTATGAGTAAGAATTGGCTCTACAGCAGCAGGTGTATGTGTGTGTGTGTCTGTGTGTGTGTATAGGGGGTATGTCACAGCCAGGAACATGAAATTGAGTCTCTGCAGACATGGAGTTTCCATTTCTGGTGAGGAAAAGAAATACAGTAGTAACATAAATAAGAATTCTAGCTGGTGGTGAATTCTTGGAAGAAAGTAAATGCATCAAGATAATAGCACAAAGTGACTGGCTGTAGGGAGGGAGTGAGGGATGATTGGCTGGGAGTGCGAGGCCTGAGGAAGGTTCCTAGCCAGGTGGGCTTGGGGGGAAGATGGATCATGTAGGGCTCTCCGAGCTGGTTCTCACTCAGGGAGAAGAGACCCATGCTCCTTTGGGTTTTCAGTGCCTGGTTTTTTTGGAACTGGCTCCTCAGGCATTTCTTCTGAGGCACCCCTGGTGGACCCGAACCTCTCCCCTTTCGGTTAGTAGTGCAGCAGCACATTCACTCTCTGGCCCAGAGGAGCGCCGCTTTATGGGTGGAAGACCTGACTAAGCAGGAGAAGCGAGTCAGGGTTAAAGGGACCTCGGAAGTCGGGAAGGGGAGCTGAGTGGAAGAGGGAAGAATGTAGAACAGGTCATTGCTCATTTGTAGGATGAACGGCTCCTTCCGAGCCCCTCCCTTTGTCCTGAAAACAACGCTCTCCTTACCTCCCTGGCAGGAGTCTCAGCTCGGGGTTTCCTACTGGGAGTTTTGAGAGAGCACTCTTGGCAAAGGGGCACGGGCCTGGGCAGAAACTAATGGTGGCGGTTTTTATCTTCGTAACAAACCTGGACTCTGCAAGCAGGAGGGTGGGGTGGGGTGGGGTGTGCGGCAGGTGGACGTCCTACTGCAAGCCCAATTGGAATTGACCTCTGCTTCCTCCCGCCCCCACACTTATTTATTTATCTTGGTACCCCCATTAGTGCACTTATCAAAGTCTGCTTTGCACCAGTTATTTATGTCTGCGTTGGTCTTCCCCCATGGGATTGGGAATTTCTCGAGGGCTGGTCTGGGCATCTCCCCACCTTGGTCTCCCTGGCACAGAGATCTTAACCTTCTGTGGCTTCTAACAGTCTGATGATAAAATGAAAGGGTGAATCTTTTCCTCAAAATATTTGCTCCTCCCCACTCCTGTTCTCCCCACCTACTGTCTACTGGCAGCCCCTGGGCAGCACAAATGGCTAAGCTCTTGATTATGCGTCAAAAGGTTAGCAGTTAGACCTGCCCAGCCACACCTTCAGAAGACAGGCATGCCACCTGCTTGCGAAAGGTCAGCCTTGACAACCCCCTGGCGCCCGTTCTGCTCCGCACACATGGGGTCGTCATGAAGCAGAATGGACCCAACAATAACTAACAACATATTTTTACATACTATTTTCGGGAGGCACATGGGTTTCTGCCACCTGTTCGCACATCACTCGTTAAGACTCGGCCCGAGTGCTTTGCCCACGCCCGCCACATAGTGACGTTTGGTTGACTTGTGAACGGTGCCCCGATGAAAGCCCCTTTCTGCTGCACTTCGTTTGCAAGGGACAGATGTTAGGTAGGAGGACCAGAGCCAGGAAGCAGCCCTGTTGCTAGGAGATGCAGAAGCGTGTGTAAGCTCTGTAAGCAACTGACTAGACGAGAGCAGGGGTCGGCAAACTTTTGAAACTGAAGAACCAGTCCCGCCCCTCACAACAATGTAAAACTTATTGGAGAACCATAAATATATATGTATTTTCACAAACCTATGAAGTCACTGTTAATCTGAATAAAGAGCTTTTAAACTTTTCCAGGTTTACTTCAGCGCCCACGTACCTACTGAGAGTCACAGAGGGCTCAGGAGCCGCAGTCTGCCGCCCCCCTGGCTAGTGCATGGTAGCTTCCCTCTCGGCCTTCTTGACTTTAGGGAACCGGAGCTGGGACTTTCTTCCTCCTTGGTCTCGTCTTCTCTTGGATTTTCTAGTGCTGAGCCCTTTTCGTTTGCTCCTGCGGTTCCCTAGTCTCATGAAATCTCGTGTTGGAGAACTCTGCTCATCCTTTAAATCCCACCTCTTCCCTGTAGTCTCCCTCGTGCCCTTTTTGGAACTTCTCCTGTACTTGTCTAGTGAATGCTTACTTTCTTTTATTCTTCCTTTTTTTCTGGGTTAGTCAGGTGTCTGTCAACTGCATTCTTAGAGTAGATGGTTCCCAAGTGTCTGGACAGGATACTTTCTTTCTCTCTTCCTCAGTATAAGCACCGCGGAAGAGAATAGAGTCCGCATAGCCTTCACAGTGCCCTTGTTTCCTTCACACGGCCTCGCCATCTTTCCTGCCTTGCCTTCTGGAGTTGCTGCTGTGTCACATGCCAGTGTTGTTACGTCCACTTTCTGTCTCCTTTCATCATGCCAGAGTGGTCAATGCCAAGGTCCTGATCTCAGACTACCTGAGTTTGAATCCTGCTTCAGTGCAGATTGTTGAGCTTCCTTATGTCCAGTCTAGTCCCTACCCATAAACTGAGAATATGACTTTACCGAGAGGAATCCAAGCAAGCTGCCCAGAGCAAAGTGCTGAGCTCAGGATCAGATCTCCGGACTCCTAGACGGAGCTCTTCCTGCCTCAACATGTCACTCCATCCTGCCGTTGATCACTCCCTTTTGGTTTGCTGAGAATGCCTTCTTGCCTTGCTGAGCTTCATGAGGTCAGGAAAATTCATTTTTCCTTCCAGCTGTCCAACCATTCAAGCAAGCCCTGGTGGTGTAGTGTTACATGTTGGGCTGTTACCCCAAGGTCAGTACTTCAAACCCACCAGCCACTTCAAGGGAGAAAGATGAGGCGTTCTGCTCCCATAAAGATCGATAGCTTCAGAGACCCCCAAGGGGTGAGTTTTACTGTGTCTGACAGGGTCGTCATGAATCAGAGTGGACCTGATGGCAGTGTCCAGGCAACCTGATGGTGCTGTGCATGTGCATCACCTACTTTCCGTGGCTGTCACAAAATCTGTTCCTCTCTCCTTATCAGTGAACTAGCTAGTTGTTCCTGCCTGGTTTGGGATGGGTCATACTCCAACTCAGCTACTGGTGGAGGGGAATCTGTGGTTTTCTGAAGCTTCTTTAGTGAGTCCCTACATTGATATCGAGAAGTGATTGCATTCTTTTATTTCCACTTTGGGTGAGGGTATGCAGTAACATGTAGCCTTTCAACAATTTCTACATGTACAATTCAGGGACGTTGATTATTCTCTTCACCTGTGTCACCCCTCTTCCCAAATTTCTTACCACCCTTGACTTGGCTAAGTTCACTGCTCCTAAACTTCTCATCTGTGCTTTCGAGTTCCTGCTATCAATTTGATTTCATATAGATAATGGGCTAGTTGACGTTCAACCATTTTAAGATAGAGCATATAAAAAAGAACCAATGGCACTGGCAGAAGAAGTCCAAGCTGCGCTGAAAGCACTGGCCAAAAGTAAGCTCAGGAATTGATGGAAAAACAATTCAAATGTTTCAACAAGCTGATGAAGCGCTGGAAGCACTCACGACTCTATGCCTGGAAATTTGAAAGACAGCTCCTTGGCCAACTGACTGGAAGAGATCCATATTTGTGCCCCATGCAAAGAAGGTAACCCAACAGAATGCTCGAATCATAGAACAATATCATTAACATGTGAAGGTAAACATTTGCTGAAGATCAATAACAGTTGCAGCAGTACATTGACAAGGAACTACCAGAGATTCAGAAGAGGCTATTTACCAAGGAATATCACTGTTGACATCAGATGGATCTTCCTGAAAGCAGAGCATACCAGGAAGGTGTTTACTGGTGTTTTATTGACTGTGCTAATTCATTCAGCTGTGTGGAACATGGATTAGGAAAATTTTCCGTCATAATAAGTCCAATGAGTCTAGGTTTCTTAAGAAATTTTAATTCTGTTTCCTTTGTTTTTTTCCCTTCTGATCAGGATTTATAAATTGAGTCCTTGATCAAAATGTTCCTCAGTAGTAGCAGAGTACCATTTAATTCTTGTTTCATAATAAAGGAGGCTGTGTTAGTCCAGGTAGACTAGAGAAATAAATCCAGGGAGATTCATATGCATATGTGTATAAGAAAGCACTTTATATAAAGAGTAATTGTATATTAAGAAAACATCCCAGCCCAGTCCAGATCAAGTCCTAAAGTCCAATATTAGCTCATATGTCCGATACCACCCTATAAATTCCTCTTTAGACTCACGCAACACATGTAATGATGCCGAATGCAGGAAGACAACAGGCCAGTGGGTGGAAAGTCTTGTGGATCCAGTGGCCATGGAAGCATCTCAGCACTGGAGTGGGTCTCCACATGGCTCCTCCAGCTCCGGGACTCTGACTCCATCAGTGTAGTTCCATATGGCTTGTCAACAGGAATGTGAAGCAGAGAGAGTGTGTGTCTGGCCTCCAGGGAGCTATTTACCTCGGTCGTACCTGCAACCTGATTCTCAGGCTAAAATTCACTTCTTCATTCTTTTTATTTTTTCACTACTTCACTCTTACTAGTCTCAAGTTGACACCAGATTATGTAACTACTACAGAGGCAGTTATTGATAGAGACAAATAGATCTTATCCCAATTCCTCCTTTGCTGCTTCAGATGAATAGAGACCATTATTTTAGTGTGTATGACTGCTCAAAAGCTTTTCAAACACCAGGAACTACTCAAGGAACTAGGAGTTAAGAAAGAAAATAGATAGCCCATTGCACTATCTCATTAAAGCATGACGCTGTACTTTAGAGTCAAGAAAACGAATCCTAAGATGTTTGAGTCTGCCTAAGTCCTATCAGCAGCTGCTCCTTTTTATTTATTGGCTTGATTGTTGCTGTAACAACATCCGCCAATTTGCCCCATTTCGGTTATATGACTTAGTGATACCAGTTACACCAGTGTCCTCCCTTTTGCTATTGTGACTCATTCTGCAGTGACTATAGGCCAGTTCACCTGGCGATTTTTAGGTCCCTAGGGAATACACCCAGGAAGCAGAAGAGGCTCTTTGCTCCCATAACTGTTTACAGTTTTGAAACCCACCTGCCCGTAGGGTTGCTGTGAGCTGCCGTTGACTGGATGGCGGTGATTTTGGTTGGTGTGAGGGCACATACATAGGAGGAGAATTGCTGGTCATACGACAGTTCTATTTTTTCAGCTTATTCTTTTTTGAGGAATTGCCCTACTGTTTTCCACAGCTTTTATACCATTTTCTGTCCCCACAAGTCATGGGCCAGTGGTCCAGTCTCACACAGCTCCCCGATAAGGACTGAGTGTTCTCTTTTTTAACTTCATATTTCGCTAGTTGATCTCTCTAGGTTCTAATATCCATTTGTGATGACTACACAGAAACTCATAGACCAAAGTCGTGAGTAAAGGATGTTAACAAGTTCTAATGTCATTGACAAATGCTCAGGGTAGTTGTTAACCAGTACACGTTACCAAGTTTCAGGTCTGCTAATAAGTGCCCAAAGGCACCCTGCTCTGCTATGAGCCTGAAGGTATTCAGCTTAAGCTCCAGGGGTCAGCAAACCCAACTTCCTGAATGAAGTGTGCAGAGGCACTCCGCTTCAGTAAGCTCCAACCCAATGACCCTCAGTTCCACTTTCGTGGGTCAGCAAGTCCAACGTCTCCAATTAAGTGCCCAGAGGCACCCTACTCTGCAAGCCAGCCTCCACACAAAAGCACTCATCTCGACTTGCCCCATGGGTTGGAAGTCCATCATTCTGTTCCATGCTCTGGCTCCTGGTTCTGCTGCTGCCCGTCACATGGCACAACGGTCTTCTGGACCAGGAGTTAAGGAGCCTCCAGAGGACAGGCTCCACTCCCAGCGATTGCTGATAATGAGATCTCGCATCCTGCTTCTCATTTTGTACCCCGCAGAACGCCACTCCATGGAATCCTGTTCACAATTACCCACAGGTGATTTCTATCCGTATCCTCCCCACACGTTCTTCCCAGACCCATGCAGGGAAAGGTCATTTAGTGGCAGTTAGAAACTTAGGCTGGAAAAGCTACATTCAATAATTCACTGCCCCTGCACTCACCAACTTCTTGAGTGCAAAACTATGTTTATTTTATTTATTTAATTTTGTTTGAGATGAACTTGTTTGTCACTAAAGACTCCAAGTCTATTTCTGTTTTACTTTTCCTTACTTTTTAATTTTTGATGTTTATTTGAACCACATGAATCAGATCTTTGACTACACAGAGACCAGGATCACAATTAATGGTCCTGAACAGAAAGGGAGGGACAAAAAGGAACAACATTCAAAATCTTTTTAAAAAATCCAAAAGATTAGACTTGCAGGTCTCATAGAGACTTGTGGAACCCTTCAGCCTGCCTTTTAAAAAAGGGTTTTAAAATATCACGTACATAATACAAACCTCAAACCATTACAACTCAGTCTGACATTGTACAGGATTTCCAAGACTGTAAATCTTTACAGAAGCAGCTAGTGAGTTTGAACCATTAACCTTAAGGCTAACAGTCCAACACTTATCTAACAGCGTTACCAGGGCTCCATTAGTATACATATATTGGGTGTTAAATCTGATGCTATTTTTATTTCTGTGGGAAAAAATTCCAGTAAATCCTAATTGGCCCTTTCTTTAGTTAACTTACTCCATAAATCATTATAATTAAACCATTATTATAACTCCTATACATAATTATTACTAAGTGTGAACACTTATAAATTAGTTTTAAGTCACTGGAGAGAAAAACCCCAATAATAATACTAAAATATATATATTTTTAAGTTGATGAGGATGTGGGTGGTTGGACCGTTTGTCCATTTCATTGTGGGGTCTTAGGAAATTGAGAGGGGCCATCTGAGATGCAACTATTTGTTTTATCCAAAGCAAAGATGAGCGAAGAAGACCTAAGGGAACAGTTAGTCCAAAGGACTGTGGACCACGTGGGTTACACATCCCACTATGCCAAGACGAGGACCACGTGGGTTACACATCCCACTATTGCCAAGACTAGAACCAGGATCGCAACAAAAGGTCCTGAACAGCAACAACAAAAGGTCCTGAAAGGAAAAGGCGTGAAGAAAAGTAGAGCAACATTCAACAACATAAAAATAGCCTAGGTTTGCTGATTGGATAGACTGGCAGACTTTGACCCTTTTAGACACACTTCAAACTTGGAACTCAACTCTCCCAGTAAGTCAACTTTCAGCCAAATAATACAGGGGCCTGTTAAGTGAGTAAAAGGTCCTCTTCAGTACAGTCTACTGTACAAGCATCGCTGGACCCAATTGGGCCCCCCATTTACCCAAAAACAAAGCTTAGACGAAGGCAGGGGCAGTAAAGAGGGACTCAGTAGACACAGGGAGCCCAGGGAGGAAGTGGGGACAGTGCTCCAACCGACATCCAGGAGTTGCAACTGGTCTTAGGAAACAACATGTGCAGAAGTTTTGTGAATGTTAAAGTAGAATGTGAAACTAATTTATACTGTACACTATCATCTAAACCACAATTTCTAAAAACCAAAGAACAGAAAACTAATTTGCACTGTAAACGTTCATCCAATCCATAATAAGATGTTTTAAGAAAAATTGGTTTGTACCACTTTATAAAAAAGAAAAGTGCATAAACAGCTTATGAAGAGTAAGATTTCTGGAAAAGTGGAAATAAATTGTAAAATTTTTAAGGAAACAATTATGTTTTTTTTTCCAGTGTCCTTTACAGACCTGAAGTAGTTTTTTTTTTGGTTAGGTTAGCAAGATAAGCATGTATTGTGCATAACTTAGTTTGCTCCAAATGAGTACACTTGGTATGTTTAGAAATCGGAAGCCTTGAAAGACAGAAAAAGAACACACCAAAGGTGGTTGTTTTTTGGTTTTTTTTTGTCCTAAAATCAAGGAGGGAATAGCACCATAAAAGTTTGGGGGTATTTTTTCTGATCCGTGTACTTCTAAGAAGGTTTGGGAAGTTTGAGGGTGGGGAACACTTTCCCTGAGCTGGTAGTTTTTGTGAGCCAGTCGCAAGATGGAGCCGAGGGCGAGAGAGAACGATCGTACCTTGTTTGCGCTCGGAACCTCTCTCAAAGGTACACAGAGCCACTTAGGCTGCAGTCACGTTTCAGGAACAGACGTCACTGCCTCTCTGCTCCTTGAAGATCGGCCTTCCTCTGCCTCTTTGGGAAGGAGTTCTTTGCCATAGCTTAGGACGCACAGAGCGTCACGGGGATAGAGGCGGCACTCTCCCAGAACCATAAATCCTGGGGAGACAGAAGGCAGAGCTTGTCACCATCTCTGTATTGAGGGAAGAAGCTAAGGCAGGCTCACTGGACCCTTTAATACCGAGGTCCAGGCCGACCCGTCAGGAGTTGGGAAGCTTACCCAGTGTTCTGGTTCTCAGCACTAAGTAAGGGGCATGGGCTGGTTCAGAAGTACAGAGTATGTTCCAGAACCTCTTTGGGGTAACTTCGCTCTCCCGGAGGATGTGGCTGTAGCTTTGATGGTGTGATTGTCGTACTGTACCCAGAACGCTCCCCTAGGCCTGTGCGTGCATGTTGCTCCCGTGGACGGCCAAACGGGGGGTTCCGGACCTTTGACTTTGGTCAAGAACGGGAAGAGGATACACGTGGGTCAGCTCCTGACTGCCTACAGAGAGCCAATGGAGGAGAGAAAGGAACGATGGGGAAGGGGTGGTGCTTCTCGGGACTCTTGATGAGGGAGGAGACGAGCAACTGTGTCACCTGCAGAGGAGAGGCATGGAGGGGTGAGGCGCAGGGAGCAATCAGCACCTTTGGGCAAGGAGCGGGAGCAGCCACGGGGGGTGGGGGGGACTGTGTGGGCACCTGCTACCTGTCTTAGCCAGGAAAGCGAGGGAAGCCATGTTTCAGAATTGTACAGTGCTCGTGCTCGCCAAGGTCCCGGAGCTTACCTATCGTACTCAAACTGAGGCCACCCTGGATTAGGGATTTAAATACAGTCCCCATGTTTTTGTCTTTGCTTTTTTTTATAACCACATGGGCGTGTGGCGGCGATTTTTTCTTTTCAGAGATCCTGGGGTTTGTGACAGCAGCAAGAGGGATACGATACGAAAAGCAAAAGATATGAAACTCCTCGGTAGGATTCCTGAGACTAGTAAGTCTTCGTGGATAAAACGGCCTCATTTGTCTCCTGGGGAGCAACGGGTGGGTTTAAACTGCTGACCTTATGATGTATAGCAGCTAAATACACAACCCACTGGGCCACTAGGGTTCTTGTAGCAACCAGATAATAGAATACCAAAAACAAACACCTTCATTGCCATTGAGTTGATTCCAGGTGACAGCAACCCCATAGGGCAGAGTCGACTATATGGCTAATGGCTATGGCCATAGGAAGCCCGACTGTCTCCTTCCTGCAGAGCAGCGGGTAGCTCGGAACTGCTGACTGCGTTGGCATCCCAACAAGTAACCCACTGTGCCATCAGGGTCGTGGCTTATTCAGAACCAACACCACCAAGGCATGAGTCGTCTTTCTTGTAGGCATATGGTGAGTGGTAAGAACCCAGGCTTGGGAGTCAGGGTGCTGGGTTCCAGTCTTGGTTCTTATAGGAACTGACTCTGTGACTTGGGGCTAGTCATTTCGGCCTCCTGAACCTTCTCTGTAAGTGGAGGAGGATTAGCTAGCTGGTCCTCAAGATTCCCGCTAGCTGATAAAATGGTACTTGCTCCAGTGCTGTGGATCCTGAGTGGGAAGTGGCTGGCTTCAAATGCTGCCTTCCCTCGGCTAGTAGCTGGGCACCATGCCTTCTTGTACATTCAGGAATTGAGGCTTGGATCCCGGGCACAACAGCTGTGCTCCCTGAGACAATAGCTGCCCTCCCCCTTCTCACACTCCCTCTTCCCTTTACCTGGGAGCAGAAGGGTTGTTTTTCTGGGATCAGGGAGCAGCGAGGGAAGGGGTGTGCTTGCCTGTGCCCTAGGCGATGAGGGTTGGGTTTTCATAGGCCCTGGTGACTGGTCATTCTCATTGTTTTCCTATTCCTCCTTTGTACTTCCAGGAGCCCTGGCGGTGGAATGGGTTGATAGTTGGGCTGCTGACTGCAGGGTCAGTAGTTCAAAACACCAGCTGCTCTGTGGGAGAAAGGTGAAAAGATTTGCAGACTGGAAACCAGCAGGGGCAGCTCTAGTCTGCTCTACAGGGTGACTATGAGTTGGCATCGTCTAGATGGCAGTTGGTAGGAGTCTTTGCCCTTTTCAGCTGGGGACCAGACCCACCCTTAGAGCCTTCCCTCCTTCCCCTACCTGCTGGGCAGCCATCATATAACACTGTAGCCTGTTCACAGCGGGACTTCGGCCCAGGGACTGGCTGTAGGGCACCAGCTTATTTTGGCAGTTCCCTCCAGACTTCCCGAGGAGACCATCCGAAGCTGAGGGAAATATTGATGGGAGTCTGGGAATCCCTCCAGGAAGTGACTTCCCCTCCTCAGCAGGGTTCCTGACTAGGTCAAGTAATTTGCTGAACATCCCGAGATGGATGTGGCACATCCTATTAGACGGGAAAAACGCACTCTAGCTCCACAAGGTTGTCACGGCCAGTTGAACGCCTGGCATTTCCTAAACTCTTGCTAACGGCGAGTTTTCCCTTCCCTTGGTGTGTCTCGAGGTGAATGTAGACAGCGCACACCTCGCAGGTGTAGATAGGGAGGGGGACAAAGCCAAAACAAACGGAAGGGACACAAAATCAAGTTCCACACAGGGATGCCTTGTTTCTCTTGCATTTCACCAGTTCCCAGTCCAACTGACGGTGCTGGGGAGCGGGGCTTCGCTCTGGGCTGCCTTTGCTAAGCCCTTGCCATCCTGAGGCAGACAGCTCTCAGTCATTACCTCACCCGGGGCCCCAGGCGCCCGGAGCGAGTGGTGGAACTGCCTGGGTGGAGAGCTAGAAGCTAATTTTAGACCTGGAGACTCCCTGCTAAAAGCTGTGGCTGGGTCCAGGCAGCTGGACTGGAACAACCCAGGGAAAGGCTACGTCTTCTTGCAGGGAGCCCTGGACACGGCCCTCCACGGCTGCTCCCGGCACCTCCTGCCTCTGTGTCCACTGCCTGGGAGGCCTGGCACAAGGGTTCCTCTGGACAGAGGGTGGGTCCTTGAAGCCACCGCTTCCTTTCTCCCCCTTGCATTAAAGGATATTTTTATCCTCTAGCCTCTCTTGCCAGATGGCTCTGGAGGCCAGAAACTACTGATAGGGGACCTCATAAAGCCACCAGAAGGGGCTCTGAAAAGGGCCAGATGAAGACAGTGGGCGAAGAAGCCCTCCCCACCTGTCCTGACGAAAGGTCTCCAACCCCACACCAGAGTGGCCAGAACTGTTCATGCCTTTCGCTGTTAGCCTGAAGGTGCGAGGGTGGAGTCCACTCAGAGGCACCTCCTAAGAAAGGCCTGGCAATCGGCTTCTGAAAAATACCCCACGGCAAACCGTGTGGGGCACAGTGCCTGACACACATGGAGTCACCAGGAGTCCGCAGAGACTTAGTTTGAGTCTTGTTGGGTGTGTATGACATTAAATGAGCATTTTCTTTACAGGCTCTATTCATAAATGATCAAGTTGCTTTTTAACGGCATATGAGTCCTCAAGGACCTACTGATGACAAGTAGATCAGTGGGGTGGCTCCTGGGTGCGTGACCGTGTGTTCGCACTATTGTGCTCATATTCACACAGGGATGGACTCTTCCTTGCCTGCTGGGCTGGGCTCCTGGGCTCTCACAGCACCCCAGGTGGCTCCAGGCACCTGTGTGGCCCAGGTGTGACCTCATGAGAGAAGTAGGCAAAGAGATGGAGCTTGGGGAGCTCCCTCCTTGGAGCTGCTCTGCCTTTGTTTATCCTGGAAGACATCGCCATGGATTTGCAGATTCCTCACTCACAGATTCTGTCTCGATCCAAACTTTCCCCCGCCCTACAAGGGGCTGCAGTACTCTGGAGACCCTGCAGTGGTGTGCAGTGCCGTACCCGTGGTTTTCTGACCCACAGCAAACTGTAGGCGAGCTTTATGTGTCTAAAAGCCTGGTTGGAGGAGCACTGGTGGCATTGTGGTTACTCGGTTACATGTTGGGCTGCTCTTGAAAGGTCAGCAGTTCAAAGCCACTATCCACTTTGGGGGGAAGAAAGATGGGGCTGTCTACTCCTGTCAAAAGTTACCGTCTCAGAAACTCACGGAGGCAGTTCTCCCCTGTCCTCCAGGATTGCTGAGTCGCAGTGAGTTCGGGTGCTCCTTAGGGAGAGGGCACAGATCATGTTTGCTGCTCTGGTTGTTCTGCACCAGGTAGCTGCAACGTGGCGCCTGCTGATGGCTCCCCGAGACCGTAGCTACTTCCCCAGGGGAAAGGCTGTGCCCATGCTTTCTCCTAGGATCCCACAGAACTAGGGCTCCTATATACCACAGACTGTCAAGAAGACAAACGGATCAGTCTTGGAAGAAGTACGGCCAGAGTGCTCCATAGAGGCAAGGTGGGTGAGACTTCGTCTTACATACTTTGGACATGTGATAAGCCGCTGGCGCAATCAGTCTCTGGAGAAAGCGTCCTAGGGCAAGTAGAGGGCAGTGACACAGAGGAAGGCCCTCAATGAGGTGGATGGACACCATGGCTGCAGCCATGGGCTCGCGCACAGGAACCACGTGAGGACGGGCAGCACCGGGCCGGGCGTCCTTCTGTGCAGAGGGTCACTGTGCTTTAGAAGCGACTCGATGGCACCTGACCACAACAGTCACCTTTCGCTGACTCTCAGAATTTCTATTCTAACAAATTGCTTTCCTCCCAGCCCCGCCAGGGTGCTGGCGTCTGCACTGGCAGTGATTGTCCTTCTGAGGCTGAGATGCTAGTGATAAGAAGCATCTTGTCCTTGTCCCACCCCAAGAACAAGCAATTCTGTTGTGTTGGCGCATGCCAGGTTCCCCACTTATCTTTGGGGGTCATCAGCTTCGGCTGAAAAGGCTGAGGCTTTGAAATCCTTGGTCCACCCCAGTGAGTCTCAGCCTGGCGGCACAGTAGAATCACCGAGAGAGCAGGTGCTAAGGCCTTGCTGCTTCACAGGCTTGATGGCCGGGGGAGTGCGGGCGGCGTGGGGAGTTAAGCATCCGCTCACCGGGTGGACTGTAATGAGCAGCCAGGTGAAGAACTACAGGTCTACCCTTGCTCTTGAGATGGAATGAGGCAAGGGGGGTCCACAGAGTTCCTGAGGGTGGGGGGAGAGGAGAGAATTCCACGACCTTTTCATTCCGTTCCTCCAACTTTTTGAAGCCCACTTGTATGGCTGAGTGCTCAGATAAGAATGCCCTTGGGTTCCTCACGGATTCGATCAGGGAAGGTGGGAAATGTGTCTTCATTTTCTCCCTAAGCTCCATGAAATTTTGTGTATATGTTTATGACTGTATGCTGTTTTCTTTTTTTTTCCACCCCCACCCCCTGACTATATGCTGTTTTCTCACCAAACTTCTGTCAAAATACCTGTTTGTCGCTAAGTATTCCTGTAGAGGTTGCAATAATTGATCTTTATTGGACAATAATTTATGTATAGCACAGACTTTTATTGCAGACACTATACACACCCTTCCTACTATCATGTAAATTAAGTCATTAGAACATTCCATCACACCAGGAAGTTCACACAAGACCCTTTCTCCTTTTCTCCTTCCTCCAAGCAACCATCTTCTGATTTCTAGAATAGTTTTGCTTC
Source organism: Tenrec ecaudatus (assembly GCF_050624435.1). Taxonomy (NCBI): domain Eukaryota; kingdom Metazoa; phylum Chordata; class Mammalia; order Afrosoricida; family Tenrecidae; genus Tenrec; species Tenrec ecaudatus. Next base: position 132,234,569 of record NC_134535.1, read on the forward strand.
CTCTTAAACTTTCTAAATGGAATTATCCTCTCAAGTGTGTATTTTTATGATGCAATTTATCTATTTTTTACAAGACCTATTTATTGGGAGGTAACACATATCTTATCATTCCATAGTTGAATCACATCGAGCTGTATTGTACAACTGCTACCACAATCACTTACAAAACACTTTCTTCTTGAGCTCCTTGATATCAGCTCCCCTGGCACCCTCAAGTATGTATTCTTTTGTGCCTGATTTTTCTCATTTGAAATAATGCTTTCAAGGTCTTTCCATAGTGTATCAGTAGTTTACTTTTTAATGGATAGGTAGTATTCTGTTTTATGGCTATATCACAGTTGTGTCTTGATGGATATTTTACTTTGAGCTTTTACTAATAAAGCACAAACCATTCTTGCTCAAGGCTTTGTGTAGATATACAAGGGTGCATCAAAAAGTTCATGGCAAAGTTGAAGGAAAAGAGAATAGAATTTCCCCATGAACTTTTAAAAGTCCACTTGTATTCTTAAATTTCTCCTCTGTATGTAAGAAGAGAATTGCTGTGTTAACAGGGTAAGTGGGATATATAATTGTAGAAGAAATTGTCAAAACTGTTTCTTTCTCTCTCTCTTTAAACTGTTTTTCAATTCACCACTTCCTTGGCAACACTTAGCATCGTCAGTCTTTTTAATTTTAATAATTCAAGTGGGTATAAAGGGATATCACATTATGGCCTTACTGTGCATTTCCCTTATGACCAATGAAATTGATAATCTTTTCACTTGTTTGGCAGTTATTCATATATCTTCATGAAGTATCTGTTAAAATCATTTGTTCATTTTTTATTGGATTATCTTATTGATTTGCCAGAGCCCTTTCTATATCCTGGATATGAACTTTGGGTCAGATAGGCGTGGCAAATACCTTCCCCACCCCAGCTGATGACTTGCCTTTCACTTTTTTAGTCCTGTGATGAGCATAAGTTGTTTTTTTTAAATCGTGTTGGAATATAATTCACGTATCATACAATTCGGTAGTTTAATCATATTAAGAAGAGTTGTACTAACATCACCACAATCAATCTTAGAACATTTTCTTTTTTCTTGTACTCATTATTAGCTCCCCATTTCCTCCCAACCTCCTCTGACATACCCCCAAGAAACCATTAATCCAGTTACTCTGTATAGATTTACCAGTCTTGGATTTCATGTACAGAAAAACACACAGTGAAACAAAAAACTAACAACATAGCAAAGTACAACAGAGAAAAACCTCAGTTGAAAAGAAAGAGAATATTAAAAAGCTAGAACAAATTTAAAGTGGGTCAAAAGGGAGATCAAATGATAAGGTGTTCAGTTTTAACTGTATCTGCCATAATTCACTTTCTAATGCACTCTGCATGATAGCAAGGCTAATCACATTGCTGGTCTTTGGCCAGAGGGGGTTCACTGGAAGCTTACTCCATGTTTGCATCCTGAAAATAGAGTTTGGGCTTCGTCATGCATAACCTTCAAAGAAATCAGGTGTTCACAATTGAAGTTCTGATACCATTCCCTCCTTCGGATTTGGATTTTATTGTTTACAATCCTTAGATCACACTGTGCTTTTCCCAAGTGAACTTAGTTGGTGCCTCATGTAGATGGCTCTTTGTCTAAAGACAAGCCTTTAAGTTGCTATTCTTTCTGATAACCAGTTGCTATTCTTTCTAGTTTCTTTGCCACACCCAGTGATCTCCATGAGGGGAGCATCCAGCAGGGCCATGTCATAAGAACTAATTGTTCTTAGTTTGGGGCTGGAATTAGTACATTAAGCCCATTCACTTATCTGTGGTTTATATTTATCTCTGCTTCACCTTGGAGACATCATTGACATTTTATGGTAGAGAACATTATCACTTCACTTAGTTTTTAAGTTTGATGAAATTCAATTATTCTTTTATTTTTAGGCTTGTGCCTTTTATGTCATGTTTAAGAAGTCTCTGCCTATTCTAAGGTTATTAAAATATCATTTATATGTTCTAGAAGTCTACAGTTTTAGCTTTTGAGTTTAAGTCTATAATTGATTTTCTTTCAATTTTTTTTTCTTTTTCTCCTTTTTTTTTTAAAGCATTTAAATTAGGAATTAGGTGGTGGGGTTTGCATTCAGACCATCGACTCTGCATTCAACAGTTCAAACCTCTTGTTGGTCCTCCCCTGCAGATCATAGCCACCCCCTTTCCCCCCAATTTCTCTTCTCCCTCTGGAGCTCCATCCTCCCTCTCAGCCACATCATTAGTGATAGCTTGTAGTCCGTTACTCCATCTTCCCTCCCTGGGGAACCTCCCAAGTCTGTTCCCTTTGCTTTGCAAGCCTTTGTCTTGGGTTTGATCCGTGTAGCATGTGTTCATATGGTATTTGCCCTTTTATACTTGACTTGCTTTACTCAGCGTGATCGTGTCCAGATCCAGCAGGTCATGAGGTGTTTCATGGTTTCATCATTTGCATATAGAAGTACAGGGTTGGAGTGTTGGCAAAGACTGAGTGTCTGTGGAGCCTTTCTATGTCCTCTGTGGCACAGTGGTTGACGGGGTTGACTGTTCACTGAAAGACTGGCAGTTTGAAGCCACTCGTCTCTTTACAGGGGAAAGATGTGGCAGCCCTCGGGCCGTCCACAGCTTGCAATCCTGTAGGGTCCATATGAGTCAGAATTGGCTCAGTGGCTGTGGGTTTGGTTTGTGCTCTTTGTGCCAGGCACTCTGTGAAGTACTGTGCATGCAGTAGATAATTGTAATCTTTAAACTTTCCCTGCTAAAAAACAAACAAACTTTGCCTGTGAGGCATTATTTTCCTTTTATAGATAAGTAAATCAGGTCCCAGCATAGTTAAATAACTTGCCCCAAGTTATACAGGCACTCTGTTACAAAACCAACACTTTAAATCACATCCGACTCAATCACTTCAACACCTGAGACTCCGCCTTGCTTAATGCCCCACGGTGGCTCTCTTTCCATTATGGTCTGGATATTTCTCTCTCTGCTTTTGAGATGGCTCTTACGCAGAGAGAAGGGTTTTGATGGAGGTGTGGTTTTTGTCTTTCAGCACAACATAGCCCCCCAAAACAAAGGATGCCCCCCCAAGGGGACGAATATCAGACATATGGGTGAAGGGAGACAATGGACGGTGTAAGATACAAAATAACAATAATAATATATAATTGATCAAGGATTCATGAGGGTGGGGGGGGGGAGGATCTGATACCAGAGGCTCAAATAGAAAGAAAATATTTTGTAAATGTTGATGGCAACATATGTACAAGTGTGCTTAATACAATCGAATGATGGATTGATAGGATTTGTAAGAGCCCCCCCCCATAAGATGAAGAAAAGAAAACAAAGGATGGTGACTTGGTTCGTACCCTCTAGTAAGGTGGAGACTCAAAATACATCCCACCTTAATCCAGTTCATGAGCATAGCAGAGAGCTCCCTCCAAAATGGGCTCATAACCAGACACAGACACTCAAACCCCCAAAACTCACTGACATAGAGGCAATTTCAACCCACATCGACCCTGTAGAACAGAGTAAAACTGCCCCTGTGGGCTTCCTTGACTGTAACTCGTTATGAGATTAGAAAGCCTCATCATTCTTCCAAGGAGGGCCTGGTGGTTTCTAACTGTTGACCTTGCAGTTAGTAGCCCGATGCATAACCCACTATGCCACCCACAACCGTAGCTGGCAAGAATTTATAAAATATCAATCACATAAGGGATTATGGATAAAGAGCCACATTAATTTCCTACATCTCTAGTATCATTACGACTGAAGGGTGGTTTTGACTGAGATTCTGCCTCTCCCCAGCTAGCATGTCACCGTTTCCACCCAAGTCTAATGGCCACCGAAAGACCAGACACTTCAGATTGCTGACCACTCTATGTTGATCTGGGGTGCTCCAAACCTGTGCCCTCTCCTGTGCACTCGGATGACCGTAATGACCATAGGGCAGTGGTTCTCAACCTTCCTTGTGCCGCGACCCTTTCATACAGTTCCTCATGTGATGGTGACCCCAACCATAACATTATTTTCGTTGTTACTTCATAACTGTAATTTTGCTACTGTGATGAATTATCATGTAAACATCTGATAGGCAGAATGTGTTTTCATTGTTATAGATTGAACATAATTAAAGCATAGTAATTAATCACAAAAACAATATAGAATTATATTGTGAAATATTTATTTCTAATTACAAATAAATGGAATTTTGGTTTGAAGCACGGTATAGCATGGGTAACAGTCTTCACACTAGGTACTTATAGGTGGGCGTAACTGCATGTGGGTGGACCTGCCAGGAGACGGATAGAGGAGCCATGTCTCGATTCTCCAGGCCATCAGAAATATTTGTTTTCCGATGGTCTTAGGCGACTCCTGTGAAAGGATCATTCAACCCCCAAAGAGGTCACAACCCACAGGTTGAGAACCGCTGCCCTAGGGGATTGGTCATATATGAATTGATTATAATGAATTGCAGCAACTATACCTGTGGCCCATTTGGTGTGACGATCTGATTTGTTTTGTCCTTGATACATGTCTTATAGTTGCCTATGTGCATGCTGATTTCTGATTAGCTCTCAGGAGTCAGGGATTCCTAACTGTGTGAGACAACAATAACAACATGCACTCCAAATAGAAGAAAGAGGCAGGAATGACTGGGATGGCACCTATGGAAACAAGAACATGACTGTTATAACAAGCTGACAAAGCAGAACTGTGGGGCTAGGCTCGTTGGTAGAAAGCCTAGAAGGCCAAGGTTGAGAATGTATGTCGATAAGCACATCCTTAGAGAGGTTTCTTCCAGGGAGCTGTGCAAGTAGGAGACATTCATTGCCCTGTCCTAAAAGCTCTCAGGGATGATGTGACCTAAATCCACAATAAACAGCCAGTTGGCGAGTTTAGGGACAGACCAATACAGCTTTGGTGTAGAAAGAAGACACAGAATTGAGAGTCCAGTGTTCCATCTGAGGACAGGACTCCTGGAGGCAGAGCGTCCAGCCATTCCAGTTGGACCCATCTCCTGAGAATCTGCACTTCCACCCAAGGTATACTGAATCAGAATCTACATTTTAATCGCTAAAGGATTCTAATGTATACATATGTAACTAAGATCTGTAAGAGTCACCCAGGACGGAGATTCAAGGAGACAGCAAATCTGAAATGTTATCACAAATTGCGCCTGTATTTTAGTGCTCCCACCTCACAGGTAAATTCACCATGACCACCAAGTCCATTCTGACTCAAAGTAATTCTACAGGACAGAGTAGAAAACTGCCCCTGTGGGTTTCTGAGACTTTCACTTTATGGGAGCAAACAGGAGCAATTGGTGGGTTTGAACTATTGACCTTGTGGTTATCTGATCAGTCTGTAGTCTACTACACCTCCAGGGCTCCACTCTTCCAACTTACAGTGACCCCTGTATAGAGTTTCTGAGGTTGTAGGTCTTTATGGGAACAGACAACCTCAGCTGGTGGGTTTGAATCACTTGTGGTTAGCAATCTACAACGTACTCGACAGGGCACCAGGGCTCCTTCATGTCTTCCCTGATGAATCAAATTCCACATGTTACAAACAAAAACACACTCCCCCAGGGACAAGTAGAAGGTGGAAGCAGTATAATTGAACTGGGCAGAGGGGCGTAGTTGAAGGAGCATGGCTTTGGATCATCATGGACATTGAGCTGGTCTATATTTATACAGTCATTTCATTTTGTGTTGAAAGACTTCTGTACTGGTAGGAACTAACCAGCTTCTTTCCTGAGTGTCATCCCTAGCCCAGCCTTGAACTTCTACATTTCCACACAACTCATCAACCCAAGGGCTGGCATCCATTCTCAGTGATCAGTACCCTGCTCCAGCTTCAGTTACGTGTTTTTAGCTCAACCCCAGGTGAAATTGAGTATGAGTGTTGGCACCACTTACTTTTTGGCTTAGGATTTTGCCTTGACAAATTATTTGAGCTCTTTCCATTTAACTTTCTTCATCCATAAAAGTGGGATTGCTGTGTATTGTAGACTCAATCCCGACTCATAGTGACTCCATAGGACAAAGGAGAACTACCCCATAGGGCAGGGGGGTCAAACTGGCCATCTATGGACTGCATGCGGCCCCCCCGAGGTAATTTATTGTGGCCCGAGATGCTCTGAAATAAAATGAAAATAGAAACAATTGTTATGAAGAAAATAGCGCTCAGGGGAGATGGAGGCAATACCGAATACACAATTCCCTCGTTAACCCTTGAACTGCTGAAGACGAGTGTGCACGTGGCCCAGGGCCTTCCCTGGGGGCCTGTGGACATGGATAAACGCGCTGACTCGGTTCCAGCGACGTTTGGAAGCCATGTATCTGCCACTCTCAGTGTCACGTCATGCAAACACATCCCAAGAGCGAGAAGGTTAAAAAGAGCGCTCTGGGTGTGCTGTGAGGAATCAGACCTCGCGGCAGCGCTGGTGAACATGTTTAGAGGGAAGCCATGACAATTGTGCATCACGTTTGTCAGCTGTCCAACATTTTGTTTTTTATTAGTTACTTTGTTATATTTTCCCGTCACAACATAAGAGGTAAGTGAAAACCAGTAGGAGGAGAGCACTGACAAGTTTTGGTAAAAAGAATAATTTTAGTTTTATAAGTCCATGAAATAAAATAAATGTTGAAATAAAAGTAATTATATAGTGTTTAATTATCCTACCCATATGCTCCTGAATCCTCACTTCAAAATATAAATTTAACAAAATGTGTACATGTGATGTGGCCCGCGTGCATCTTGCCTGTTGCACCAAATGGCCCGTTGAAGTTGAGTCCGACCCCTGGCATAGGCTTTCCTGGCTGTGGTCTCTGTGGGAGCAGATCCCCAGGTCTTGTCCCAACCTCCGACCTTTGGGGATTGCACAGACGGCATGACCTGGTGGCTCTCAGAAGTTGGTGGTGCCCAGTTAGCTGCTAACAAATCACCAGGGAGGTTGTTAAATGTACAGACCTCTAGAGAAATTCTAATTCAGTAGATCTGGGTGGGGTCTAGCAATCCTAATCATTACCTAGTGCCCATAGGTGATCTTGATTGACAGCTGAATCTAGAAATCAGTCTACTCTCTTTTCAGGGGCAGGACGGGGCCATCTCCTGCCTTAGCCTCTCCACACACCACCTGGAAGAGCAGTGCACCAATGGTGGGTGCTCAGCCCCCCCACCCCCCGAACTGACTGATGCACTCAGTTGGACCAAGGAGGTCCCTTAGCTCTTTGGATTGAGAGCCTTCTCCTCACCCTCTATGGCTGCCTCTGTCACAAACCTCATCCCATCCCCTAGGGAGGGGCTAGGCTTCTAAGGATGAGAGCAAAGGACAAGGAGAAACAAGTCTGAGCGTCTTATTAGACTTCAGGATGAACTAGCCACACAAGGTGAAGATTGGGTTTCCTTCCCAGGAGGGGTAGATCCGGTCTAGGCAGATTAGCTTGTTTATGAGTGTTTTCGTCATCACCCCCCCCCCCCCCGGGCTTGGACCCAGTTGGCTGACCTTGTCCAAGCCACCTGTTAATAGGGCTTCCTGTGTCCTGTGCTGGGCCCCCAGCACCCTCCTGGCCTACCACTGGCTCTCTGATTCGCAACAGCTGTCACTGAGCTCTTTCGCTCGGGCAGCTGCACTCAGTGCCTCGTAATTATGCCCTCGGGGGCCCCCTTGGAGGGGGACTATTGCACCATGGCTGCAGGATGCTTCTCCCAAGTTTGCATTCGTTCCAATTGGCAAAGATATGGAAGGTGGCATGGGGCCGGGGTAGAGGGCTGAGACACAGATCTTAGGAGACAGGCACAGAGGGGTGAGGAGAAAAGGAAACAAAAAGGAGAAGGCAGGTGGGAGGACGGGCAGAGGAAAGAGAAGTTAAAGTCTGGAAAGGCAAGGAAGAGGGGAGCGGCCCCGGGGCAGTCTGAGCCCAGAGGTTGAGAGTGGGATCATCCTCGTCATTAAAGGAGGAGCACTCTCCCCCGTTTTTGTTTCAACACGTCCCAGATGCTGTGACACAGTAGAGACAACGGGTAGGATGTCTTGGGAGTTGCAGCGCACCACCGATGATCCTGCAGAATGAGATCCCAGGGGATGGTGGGGAGTGTGCGTCGTGACTCACACACACGCCCATGGCCTCTCTGGTTTGTTGCCCCAGCCTTGCATACCTGTTTTCTCACCAACCCACTACCTACTCAGCGACCACACCCCGCGGGTGCCAGGATCCTCCACAGGCTTCCTCCCCGGCCTCGCAGGGCCAGCCATGCTCACACGGTCTTCCCTCTTACAAGCTCAGGTTTCCTGGGAGCCATGACCTGTCTGCGATCAGTTTTCAAATCCTGCAGGGCTCTCGCACAAGGCATTATTCCTGTCCGGGTCTCGGCTTTCTGACCTGTAAAATGAACCTCTGGCCCACTGCTCGCTTCTTACTCTGTGGAGCCATGAATGGGTGTTTTCACGGAGCTGAAAGCCTGTCTGAGTCCTGGTGGCACAGTGGGTGGAATGTGGGGCCTGCTAATTGATAGGCCAGTGGTTCAAGCCCACCAGCGGCTCCGTGGAGGAAGTCGTGGCCATCTGCTTCCTTGTTAATAAGTACGGTTTCGGAAACGGGAAGGGGGCAATTTGTGTCACACAGGGTGGCTCTGTGTCGCTATCGACTCTTCTGCGGGGAGTTGCGTTGCGTTGCGTTGGGAGCTTGTCAGTTGAAAGGTCCTAAAGTCGGCTTCTCCTCTTCCCCCTCCGCCTGTCCCCACCTTCAGTTCTGCTAGGCAGATCCTCTCTTCTCCCGGGGAGGGCAGGGACCCACTAAATGACAGCGTGCCAACGTGATTCCATGCACTAATGATGAAAATGCCGGCTCAGATCACACAGATAAGGCCTGGATTAGCAAAGCCAATCACTGAAGGTCTCCGAGTCTTGGTGGTAGACCTCAACTCCCCAATTCATTGGCCTAAGTCCTCATCCCACTCAACCTCTGCACGTCTGGACCCTGTTGGCCACCTGCTTCCTTTTTAAAATTCAGAAAGCAATGCGTGTCCACGACTTAAAAAGGAAGAAAAAGAGAAGCCATAAGTCCTGTCATCTGTCCATCCAATCATGAAATGTGTCTCCAATTCAGCCTCATCCCCCCATCCCGTGCTCTGGGCCTTCACCATGGCATCTCACATCACGTGCGTTTAAGTGTCTGTTGCTACCTAGTTGGGGTCGGGGACTGCTCCTCTCTCTATACCTTCATTGTTGGGCACTATGCCAGCACCTCTAGGCTTTCTCTAAGTATCTGTTGAAAGAATAAATGAATGAATAAGTGTGTGAATCATAAGAAAATTGGATTTAGTCATAAGACTAGCATTCGCATCTTTGCTCTACCACTTAATTGTTACCTCAATTTCTGAACCCTTAAAATTGGGGGTAATTATCTATGCCTGCCCTGCTGCCCTTTGGAGTTCTTGTGAAATTCACGTTGAAGCAGTCACGCAGAGCACCAACCCAGTGCTAGTTGAATCCGTTTCTAAATGGACCCAGTTGCTTTCCTCTGTCTCCACACCTGCAGGCCGCCCCTCTGCTGCTGAATGCTCCCACGTGCAGAGCCACAGAATGGGACCAGCAGTTATGAGCCTGCCTGGGTGGGGGGTATGTGTGTCCTACGGATTCATTAGCAGGTAGAGTCCAACCCCACCCAGTGGAGCTTAGGTGCAGATGCTGAGCCAAAGACCCAGTGCTTGGGAACGGGGAAGGGAGGAAGACACAGGAAGGGATTTGAGGGGAGTATTTGGAGCGGTAGAAATAGGGTAGTTAGTTTGAAGTGAATGAATTTATTTTAGGACAATGTTTATAGACTTAGAATCTTTTAAAAAAATCATTTTATTAAGGGCTCATACAACTCTTTTTACAATCCGTACATACATCATTTGTGTTCAGCACATTGGCACATGTGTTGCCATCATCATTCTCGACTTAGACTGTTTTTTAATGAGTGGTAGGATGACATCACTGCTATCTCTTCAAGTCTCCATCCATCATCCCATGTCTGGGACTCAACCTTTTGCCCTTGATTCACCCCCAAACACACACACATACACACACACACACACACACACACACTCAGTACACACGCGTACACATTGTAGATCTGACTGGAACAGCAGTTCAGAACCACGATCCTTACTGGAACTATGTGGAGTCATTCCTCCTCCTCTGCAAGGGACACGTTCCCAGACCCCCTCGGGGATCCTGAAGCCCTGGGGAAGCACCAGACCCTTTCTGTACTATGCTTTTCTCACACCCACACACCTAGTGTAAGGTTTAATTACTCAGGCACCTTTCCTAAGCATCAAACGCATTGCCATCAGGTCGATTCTGACTGGCAGAGACCCTGTGTGGGTTCCTAGACTGTACATCTTTCTGGGAGCAGACAGAATCCTCTTTCTCTGGAGGAGCAGCTGCAGGGTTTGGGGCGCCGACCTGCACTTACCAGCCCAGTGTCTAACCTACAGCATGACCATGGCGCTATGAATTTGGCACTGTAAGTGATTAACAGTAACTAGTTAAAATGAGCGATTATTAAGTTTAAGACCGATCACTTAAACGTAAACACTGTAGGAACTTGGCAGTGATACCCCCAGTGGCGACTAAGTGGCTAATGGCAGGTAGCCTGCACTGCGTGGAACAGCTAGACAAGAGGACGAGTCACACATCCTGGGGGACGGGCCCACAGGGGGGAACTGCGTATGAGATTTCATTGTGCCACTCCAAAAGATATACAATTTAAAACTTACACATTGCTTATTTCTAGAGTTTTCCATTTCATATTTTTGGACCATGGCAAAATGGGGATCACTGGAACCTTGGAATGCAAAATCGCAGATAAGGGGAAACAATTATACTTTATTTTAAATTTAATTGTTTGGTGTTTTTTTTCACCCCAAACCATTTGATTGGGGGTTAATACAGATATCATATTATTCCATAGTTCAATCACATCAAGCAGTATTGCACAGTTGCTACCACAATCAGTTTCAGAACATTCTCCTTTCTTGAACTCCTGATATCAGCTCCCTTTCACCCCCACCCACCCTGCACCTCCAGGAACCCTTATTCTCGTTGCTGTGTCTATAGGCTCATCAGTCCTTGGTTTCATATACTGGAAAAGAGAAAAACATATCATGAAAATTCAAGAGGGCTACCCCCAGTGACAAGATACATCAGAGGTAAACCCCAATATGAAAAAAACAAAAACCCCAGAATGTTTGAAAACCAAATCAGGCCCAATGTGTATCAACTGACAAGGTTTTAACCGTTCAAGTCAGGTTTATCATATTTATCTCCCGTAGTCATCTCTCCAGTGCATTCTGTTTGGTTAACTATCCCTCTTATTTTGGATAGAGGGAAATCACTGGAGGCAATTATACTTTAATGAAATATAAACATGTATCTATGTTGTTTGTGTCCCACTAACTTGATTTCAGACTTCACGGTAGGTTGAGGCCCTCTGTTTGTTAACCACTGCCTGTCTGACTCAACAGTTTGCTTTCAATTCCATGCTGCTACATCGTGTGGGCCTCCATTTTCACTTGAAGATGCAGCATGGCCAACAGTCAAATCCCCGTGTGTTTGACTTCAAAGCCCACGTGCTGAGTCATGGCTCTTCCTCTGGCCCTTGGCTAGGGCCCCCATCAGCCTTTAATTGGGTCGTTAATCAAGACTCATTATATTTGGCCTGCTTCCTCGTACCCCAGGATATTTGGCCAAGGTGACAGTCAAGTCAGCCTTGTGTTATTAAGAGGCACATAGCCTGCAGCTGAGCAGACAGCCCTTGGATGGTAAGAGGTGGAATCTCCCTTCTGCATTAGGCTATTGTTGGGTGCCATCTAGTAGATTTCAGCTCAGAGTGACCCCAGGTGACAGTAGAACTGGCCCACAGGGTTTCTTAGGCTGTGATCCTTACAGAAGCAGATCACCAGGTCCTGTGTGAGTGGCTGGGTGTGTTTTAACTCTCACCTTTTGGCTAGATGTTTTAACTGTTGTGCTGCTTTGGTCCAGGTGCCAAGATGACTACAGAGAAGCACAGTAAGAGTGACCTGCTGCACCTTGGCCAGGTGCAGGCGAACACAGAGGCAGGCAGTTTCCCCAGGCACTTGTCTTTACCGTCCTTGGAGAGGGAGAGGTGTGAGGACAGCTTTGTCTTATCTTGCCTCTTTCCCGCTCTTCTTTGGACTCTCCTGGAAGTTGAGGCGGGTCTCCTGTGCCACCCCAAGCTCTGTTGCTGTGGAGGCAATTCTGACTCATGGCCACCCTGTAAGACAATTAGAATTGCCCCGAAGGGTTTCCAGGTCTGTAATCTTGATGGAAGCAGACAGTCATATCTTCTTCCCCTAGAGTGGCTGCTGGGTTCAAGCCACTGCCCTTTTGGTTAGCAGCCTCACCACTGGCCTCCTTTCCTATGCCCCCACCTTATAGAGCAGTGGTTCTCAACCTTCCTCATGCCGCGGCTCTGTAATACTGTTCCTCATGTTGTGGTGGTCCCCCCAACCATAAAATTATTTTCGTTGCCACTTCATAACTGGAATTTTGCTACTGTTATGAATTGGGAAACTCCTGTGAAAGGGTCGTTCAACCCCCAAAGGGGTCATGACCCACAGGTTGAGAACCGCTGTTGTAGAAGGATCCCAGCTGGATAGATCCACCTGGACTCTGGATCCCACCTCCTCGGCTAGATCTCTTGATCTTATAAAGTGGAGCAAACAGAAAAGAAAGAAAGAGCAAGAAAGAAGGACCGCGTCAACAAAGGGAAGGAGGGAGGATGGGCGGAGAGTCCAAATAGTAATTAGAGAAGAAAGACGAACTGGAGAAAGGGGCTAAGGAACAGGCGTGGACACAGAAGAGAACTTCCAGAGAGGCTGTTCCTGCAGCCACAGGCCTCTAATATCTTTGAACTTCAAAAGCTGCCGGAAGGCACTGGTAGTGACTGTGGGCTTTATGGGGAGAAAGGCAAGTAAAGGGGTGTTCCAGTCCCAGTTGTAAACTCCTGGGCAGTGGGAGGCGAGAGGAAGGAGCTCCTGAGTGTCTCACAGTAGGGATGATGCCTGTTGAGATAAGGGAGAAGTAAACAGAGATGTCCTGCCAAGCTTGTCCTTTCCCCTCCTGTGCCAAGCAGTGGACCATTGATGGGATGACTGTGCATGCGAATGTCTGACCAGGCTGCGAGGAAGCACGGGCTGTAGAACAAGGACCGCTCTTGTGATGGGTTTGTTTTTGAAACCTCTTCTATTTAAAATTAGAAACTTTGTTAGTCTGGGTAGACTAGAGACACAAATTTATAGACATAAGTGTATAAGAAAGCTTTACATACAAGAGCAATTGTACATTAAGATGGCATCCCAGCCCAGTCCAAGCCCCTAAGCCCGATATTAGCCCCTATGCTCATTACCAGTTGATAAATTCCTCTTCAGACTCACACAACACATGCAATGACATTGAATGCAGGAAGATCACAGGCCAGTGGGTGGGAACTCTTGTGGATCCAGTGGCGGTAGAGGCATCTCAATGCTGGCAGCGGTCTCCACATGTTTCCTCCAGCTCAGGAAACTAGCATAGTTCCATGTGTCTTGTCAGCTGCACTATCTCCCATTGAGTGAGCTGAGCTAGAGAGTGTCTCCCACCTCTGAGGAGGAAGACAGGAGTTCCTGGAATCCTTGGGAGAAGGTCATGCCTACACAGAGGCCTCATTGGCTGTGAGCTAGTTGACAGGCTAGACTCTACCCTTTCTCTCTTAATCCTCTCAAATTGGCAAACAGTTATATAACCACCACAGAAACCAACACGCAAAACTGGTCTGAAGTGATCTCAGCATTCCCCCACCCCCACCCCATGAACCTCATAAAACCCCACAGATGATAATACATTTGAGGTTTGCTTTTCATTGATTTCTATGGTGTTGGTTTTGGGTACCGTCAATCCTTTCTTGACTCATGGAGACCCCGTGTGATGAAACAGAACAGCCCCGTCGGTTTTCTTGGTTGTAATCTTTATGGAAGCGGGTCAACAGGCCATCCTCCTTGAGAGCTGCCAGCTTTGTGCCTGGCAGCCTGGTGCTTAACCACTACCACCAGGGCTCCTTTCCCTGGTTCCTAGAGAGTCTTGGGAGGGGCAAGGGTTCATGGCTTCAAATGAAACAAAAAATGGCTCAGCCCTCCATTGAAGGTGGCAGCGTGGTGCATAGGAGGACCAAAATGAAGATCCCAAGTGGTACCTTACTGCCTCAACTGCCAGAGCAAGGATGGGTTTCTCCCGCCTTTAAAACAATGTCTCCCTCAGACGTGCGCATAAGCAAACGTGGTGAAGAAAGCAGATGGTGCCCGGCTATCAAAAAGATATAGCGTCTGGGGTCTTAAAGGCTTGAAGGCAAACAAGTGGCCATCTAGCTCAGAAGCAACAAAACCCACAGAGAAGAAGCACACAAGCCTTAGTGAATACGAAGTGTTGAAGGGACCAGGTAGCAGACACCAAAGAACAAAAACCATCATTGTGTGATCACCTTGCCCACATAAACGCTGAAGACGAATGTGTGCATAAGTAAGTGTGGTGAAGAAGGCTGATGGTGCCCGGCTACTGAGAGATATAGTATCTGGGGACTTAAAGGGTTGAAAATAAACTAGCGGCCATCTAGCCCAGAAGCAACAAAGCCCACATGGAAGCAGCACACCAGCCTGTGTGATCATGAAGGACCGAGGGGACCAGGTTTCAAGCAACAAAGGCAGGGGGGCGGGGGAAATCATATCATCGTGAATGAGGGGAGTGTGTGATGGGGACCCAATTCCCATCTGTAGACAGCTGGACATCCCTTGCAGAGTGGGTAGCGAGGAGACGAGTCACTCAGGGTTCAGGATAGCAACAATGAAACTCAAAACCTTCCTCTAGTTGTTGAATGCTTCCTCCCCTCCCAATTATCATGACCCCAATTCTACCTTGCGGACCTGGTTAGACCAGAGGATGCACAGCGGTGCAGTAGGGCTCTGGAAGCACAGGGAATCTAGGACGGATGAACCCCCTCAGGACCAGTGGTGAGAATGGCGACACCGGAAGGGAAGGGGATATAGAAAGGGGGTACTGATCTCGGGGATCTACATGTAACCTCCTCTCTGGGGGTTGGGCAACAGGAAAGTGGGTGACGGGAGACGCCTGGCAGTGTAAGATAGGATAGAGTAATAATTTATAAGTTATTAAGGGTTCTTGAGGGAGGGGGGAGCAGGGAGGGGGGAGGAAAAAAGGAAAATGAGCTGATTCCAGGAACCCAAGTGGAAGGCGAATTTTGAGAATGATGAGGGCAACGAATGTATAAGGGTGCTTTACTCACTTGATGTATGTATGGATTGTGATAAGAGTTGTATGAGCCCCAATAAAATGATATATTAAACAAAAAAGAATGAATAAGCATGTTATCAGACAGAGGGTATTGTAGAGTAGATTTTAGTAGCTAAAGTTAAAGGTAAAATGTAACATCACATTTGATTCCCCTTTCGACTCATTTAAAAGTTGTATCCGTTTTTGAAAAGTAAAGGTGAAATTCATGGAGATTAACCCTCTGGCACATCTCCTTGAACATAGACATGGGCTGTGACTCGCCTAGCTGTCACGCATGCTGCCTAAGGAAGTGGATTACGGCAGATTGGCTACAGTAAAATTGAGCACCTTATCATTTAATCTCCCTTTTGACCCATTTTAGACTTGCTCTAGTTTTTAATATTTTCTGCTTTCTTTTTGATTGAGGTTTTTCTCTATCTTTGTTGCTAGCTTTTTCGTTTCGTTGGTTTTTGTTTAGTATGTTGTTCAGTATATGAAACTCAGGATGAGTGAATCTCTAGAGACAGTAGCTAATTAATGGTGTGCAGGGGATTTGACAGGAGTGCTGAGGGGAAATGGGGAGCTAATAACAAAGAGTACAAGAAAGAATAAAATGTTCTAGAATTGATTGTCGTGATTATTGTACAACTATTCTTGAGCTGACTGAACTATAGGATTGTATGACTTGGGGGTTATTTCCCAATAAAATTATCTAAATAAATAAATAAGTAAAACAATGTCTCCCTTCCAAAAAGCCCTCTTCGAATAGCTATTTAGTTCTCAACTCTCAAACTCCCTGTCATCCAGTGGATTCTGACCCAGAGGTCTAGCCACTCTAGCGCCATGCCTGCCATCCTCTGACACCGTTGTTGGTTGCCTTGGAATCGATGAGACTGACTAACGAGACCCCCGTGTGCAGAGTAGAACTGACTGCCGCACCCGGTTTGCAAGACTGTGATCGGTCAGAAGCTGATCGCCAAGCCTGTCTCCGGAGGTGCCTCTGGATAGGTCCTACCCTCCCACCTTTGGGTGAGGAGTTGAGCACCCTCGGCTTCCATCGCATCCATGCCTGCTTAGTGCGACCCTGTAGGACAGGGTGGAACTGCCCCGTGAGTTTCTGAGACTAATTCTTTAAGGGAGTAGAAATCCCCATCTTTCTCCTGGGGAGCGGCTAGTGGGTTCCAACTGCTGACCTTACAGTTAGCAGCCCGATTTGTGACCACTCTGACACCAGGGCTCCCGTCTGCTTGCTAATGTGTACTATATTAACTTATATCTGTTGGCGCCTTTTTAAAGCAAACAAAAAACACTTTTCTCTTTTTTACTATATATATATATGCAACAAAACACTTAACATCTCAACAATCCTCATATGCATATCATCACGTTGCTCAACCTTATTGTTTCCAGATTTTCCATCACCCTGGACAGGAGCCCCACATGCCCAGAACAATGGTTCCTCCTTTCCCTCTCCTTCCCTCCTGCCCCTGGTAACCACTAACTAACGTTGGTCTCTTTTGCCTGTTCTAGATATTTCATGTAAGTACTTAAAAAAAAAAACCAAACACCTGTTTCTTCCCTCTTTGTATCATTTACTCCAGGATCCTCACGTTTGAGAATCAGCTTCTTGACATCAGGGAACCAACTCTTAACCCCCTGGGCCTTCAATCCCTCGTCTTCTCCCCCTGCAGAACACCCCACCTGTATTTCTAGTCTCACCTATTTTGTAAAGCATCTACCTTAGGGCTTAACACATATTCTATCCTATAACCAAGGAACTAACGAGTTATTTGGTAGCTCTGATTAAAGACCACTTGGGGTTAGCCCCCCTCGTAGATAAATAGCATCCAGTAAAAGGGTAAGGAGAGAGGTTGGCAAGGCAGTCGCTCGCATAGCATGGCACCTTCTTCCCAACAGTCTCCAACTTTAGACTCCTTTGACCCATCAGGGAAGGCGTACCCCCACTGCCACCACCCCTTCCTCACCCCTGCATTGGAGACTTGCTTGGGAGACACTCCAGGTCAAGAATTGGCTGAGTGTACTTGTGGGTGGGGTGGGGGTGGGTGCCAGCGGGGGGGTGGTAGAGGGAGTGGCCCCTGTTCCTTGTGATTTCTGTTCTTTCTCATGCTTTCCTGCCCCGTTTTCAGAATGTCCCCACTGGATGAGATGTTGTCTGCCCTCCACAGGACATCATCAAGGGGGAGAGTGTCCTGAAGCCCCTTGTTTCACATTACCCAGGCCAGGTTTGCTATCTCCAGAGAGATAGAGGGCTGAAGAGGTCTGCCTCTCAAATTGTCCTGCAGCTGGGATCGGTGAATGGCGAGCTGGAAACAAAGCTCTGTGGAACGTGCCAAGGATTTTCATCTCTCCCACGAAGAGCCCTAGATCAGTGACTAGTGGCAGACTTGCCATTTGCAACTCCATCCATCGTTTTTTGTCTTCTTTCATTTGCATAGATTTGAGCCAGTTAAGCATCAAGCTGTAACCCAATTTCTCTCTCTTTCTCTGCCGCAGCCTGGGCCTCTAAAGGATCATCAGTGCAATGTACCTATGAATCCTAGGTACAGTGTACCTATAGATATGCCCCTGAAAAAGCCTATGCAGGCCAAGTGGGTTGCTGTCGTCACGGCGGGGTGCCCTCGCGTTGGCTCCCACTCACGGCGACCTCACGTAGAGCAGAAGGAAACAGCACCCGGTCGGGCGCCATCCTCACAGTGGCCATGATGTTTGAGCCTATTGCTGCAGCCACCGTGTCCCACCGTCTCCTAGAGGGGCTTCCTCTATTTTTTGACCTTTTACTTTATCAAGCATGACATCTTTCTCCAGGGCCTGGTCCCCACCTGACAAGAGGTCCAGCAAAGTATGCTCACCGCTGTCTCTTCTGGCTCCTGGTGACTTGTGTGTGCGGAGTAGCACTGCTTCAGGGGGGTTCATGCTGGGGCCTTTGAGGTGCCTCTGACTGGATTTTAACCGCTAGTTTTCTTTTTTTTTTAATCATTTTTTGGGGGCTCGTACAACTCTTTTTTTTAAAACATTTTATTAGGGGCTCATACAACTCTTATCACAATCCACACATATACATGCATCAATTGTATAAAGCACATCCGTACATTCTTTGCCCTAATCACTCTGAAAGCATTTGCTCTCCACTTAAGCCCTTGGCATCAGGTCCTCTTTTTTTTCCCCCTCCCTCCCCACTCCCCCCTCCCTCATGAGCCCTCGATAATTTATAAATTATTATTTTGTCATATCTTGTCCTATCCGGCGTCTCCCTTCACCCCCTTTTCTGTTGTCCGTCCCCCAGGGAGGAGGTCACATGTAGATCCTTGTAATCTGTTCCCCCTTTCCAACCCATTCACCCTCTACTCTCCCAGTATCACCCCTCACACTCCTGGTCCTGAATTAACTGCTAGTTTTCTGATGAGTAGTCCAATGCTTAACTCTGTGCTCTACCCAGGGATTATTTTTAATGCCCCAAATGAGGGGGCTCATTACTTAAAGGAACCCAGGATGAGGGTTGGGTTCCACTTGTGTGCTGGTCATCAAGTCTCAGAAGCTCATAGCTGGAACAGGCCTTAAAGGTCATTGTTTTTAGTATGAATGCTGAGGATTCAAAGGGTCACTGGTTTCACAAAACTGATGGGTGAACAGGACCAAACCTTAGGCCTCCTGGCTGGTAGTCCACAGGAGCCACGGAATGCGGCAGAACTTTCTAATCTTGATTCTCTTGTATTTTTAGTCATATCCTTTCTTCTTCCACTTAAAAATCACTCTGATTATTTTTTTAAAATTCAAAAGCGTATATAAAATAAGGAGTCTCTTCCCACGGATTACCATTATAGAAATTCAATAATGCCACTTTCTGAATGGCTTCCAGGTTGTTTTGTGCTGAACAGGTTTCAGTGGAGCTTCCAGACTGAGATGGACTAGAAAGAAAGGCCTGGTGAGCTACTGCTCAACAAAGCCAGCCAACAGAAACCCTGTGGATGGCAACAGTCTGATCTCGACCAATCAGAATAGTGGTGAAATGCAGTTCAAATGTGCTAGTCACTGCTCCGGAGACAGAAGCAGTCTGCTTTCCTAAAGCCCTGTACGGCTGGTCTACTCTGTTCTGTAGGCTTGGAATTTATTAGAATTGTGTTGACAGCACTGGGTTTTGGTTTGGTATGCTATATATAAACATAATGTATACATTCTTGCATATATAGACAGTGGTACTTTATTTTTCAAAACCATTGATTGGGAGTTAATACAGATGTCATTCCATAGTTCAGTCACCTCAACAGCCTTGTACAATTGCTACCACAATGAGTTTCAAAACATCCTCTTCTAGAAATTCTTGAACTCCTTGACATCGGCTCCCTTTTACGCCCCCCTCCCCTCTTCCCACATAAGTACATTTTAAAATACATGTCTGATTTCTAAATAGCTCTTTGAAGACCTTATATAGGGTGGCTGTGAGTTGGAAACTACTCGATGGCAGCGGATTTAGTTCATAATAATGCATCCAAATTGATTTCCCAGTTGTGATCCTGGGCCTTACTAATGAAAGATGCTAGCAATCGAAGAAACGTGTGGAACAGATGGGAATTCTCTGCCCTGCCTTCATGAATAATTTTGCAAATCTAAAGTTATTTTAAAATCCAAAGTGTATTTTAAAGTGTACTTATATCTCTAGATGCAGAAATGTATCTGTGTGTGTCGTCAAGTCAGTTCCAACTGAGAGCAGCTCTCTAGGAGAGAGCTTCGTCTTCCTCTGGTGGGGCGGCTGGGGGTGTGAATCGTCAGCCTGGGCCTAGGAGCTCAATACCGAACCCACAGGGCCAGAAGGCCTCCTCACTCCTTTCAAATGACCTTTTTGGCTTCCAGGACCCCATCGAGGACACCCAGCACCTTTAATCGTCACGTCTCTTTGGGTGCCTCTTGGCTGTGATGGCTTTAATTCGATTTACTTTTGTAACAGGTGGAAGCCCTTTTCCTATCAAAAAGCTGCGTGTTCTGGTCTGTGTGTGCTGCTTTCCGCATCTGTTTACATCACCACAGGGCTCCATTGGTTCACCGTGCCCACCGTTTTATACTGGCTGTGGCAGGCCGGCGCTGTCTGAATGCGTGGCTGGACCTAGGTGCTGCCTAGTGAATTAGTCATGCACTCCCTACTGCCTCAGAGTTTGGACAAGATGGGAGGTCTAGGACACCGAGGTGAGTGGATTGATCAAGCTCAGAGGGAGGGAACAGCGCGATCTGGAGTACTGAGTCACCATCGCCACTGACACCTCACCCCACATGCGGCTCCCTGCATATGTGAACACTTACATCTCTGGCTGAAAGACTTGATCGTGAGGCTGGTTGGACTTGATGTGCAGGCTCCAGCAGAGAGCGGCGCTTGGTAACTGCGTTAGTCTGAGTTGACTAGAGAAACACATTCATAGACACTCATGTGTGTAAGAGAGAACTTTATATCAAAGAGAAATTGTACATTAAGGAAACATCCCAGCCTAGTCCAGATGAAGTCCCTAAGTCCGATATTAGCCCATATGTCTATATGAGTCCATAAATTCCTCTTAAGACTCATGCAACACCTGCAATGACACCAAGTGCAGGAAGATCACAGGCCAGTGGGTGGAAAGTCTTGTGGATCCACTGGTGGTGGAAGCATCTCAGCGCTGGCGAGGGTTTCCATGTGGCTCCTACAGCTCCAAGGCTCTGGCATAGCTCCACGTGGCTTGTCAACAGGCATGTCTTACAGGGAGGCAAAGCAGAGAGAGTGTCTCCCATCTCCAAGAAGAATACCGGAGTTCCCAAAATCCTCAGGAGAAGGCCACGCCCAAAGAGAGTCCTCATTGGCTATGGCCTGATAGACTCCACCCCTTTGCAAGTTGACAGGAGAATATGTAACTATCACAGTAACCATGGGAGTCAAGCAACAGCTGGGCACTGCCTTGACGTGCAGAGGGACGTTTCTGGTGCCACTTGGTGGCCCCCTGTCAGGAGTACTTGAATAGAGTGTTGGTATTAACTGATAGCGTCTCTGGGTGGTGCAGAAGGAGCACGGCTGCTAACTGAGGTTCTAGTCCACCTGGGAGGAACAGAACAGCCTGGTGATCTGTTTCAGAAAACTCAGCCACTGAACCCCTGAGGAGCACAGTTCTACAGGAACCTCATGAGGATTTCCATCAATGAGCCCTGACTCAGCAGCCCCGTGTTTGTGAACTTGTGAAAGAAACTTCTAACGGTCAGCTGTTACAACTGGAAGGGACCTGAAAAGTTACCCCAGCCAATGCCCACCACCAGAGAGGGCAGCACGGCTCTGCGTACTGCCACTTTCTTCTGACTCCTTCAGCCTCACAACCATGTCAAAGACACACATCTGGTTAACGTTAGTAGGTGACAGACATGTTTTCAGCCACTTCTGAACAGGTTCTGAGTTCCAGAAGGGAATTTCACATTCCTTCATGTCATCGCCTTAGATGAGCTAGTACATATTTTGAAACAACTTAGAAAAAAGAAAAAAGATTTTTTATAAAATATAGCCATTTTAACTCAGATTTGGTTCTCTGTGGATGTCCCTTAGAATTGGCTCTGGCCTCTGATCTGCTTTAAGTTTCCCTCACCCACCCACCCTCCAACCTTCACCACCATGGACCCTCAACTTGACCTCCAGCTCCCAAAGCAGAGGTTTAGGACTGCTAGCCTGCCTGCAGGCATTACAAGGTCTTTTTAGGATATCCTTGGGCTTGGGACTTCATAAACTCCAGGAAAGGGAAAAATAGACAGCTCTTTCTGTCTCGTTCTGCAGAAGCCCCTGACTGTAAACTAGAGCAGACCACGGCTCAGAGAGGAGTCAGGGAGCCATGGTCTGGAGCTTTCTTCTTTGCAGCCTTGTGAGGTAGACAGGACAGTGTGTGACCCAGGCTTGGGCAGAGGTACCAGGCTAGGGTGTTACTCAGGAAAGGTGGAGACACACTCAACTGGTTTTTCTCACCCAACACGCTCTCTCTGCCAGGCCCCAGCAAGCATTTGACGGGCACATTCCTACCACCCTGGCTGCCAACATTTTACGATGATGGACAGCTTGTCCCGAGGCTCCGTGGGGGCAGAGGACCTGTGCTCCTCCCCCCTTCTGGAACTCAGGACCTGTTCAGAATGGGTAGATGGGGCCTCTGATCAGAAAGGTCAACAGACACCTAAGAACTACTTTGCAAAATGCAATTGCTTAATAATACATAGGCATTACAAGGCGACCTAGGGCCACCATCTTCAGGAGACAGGGCAGTTTTTAGGGCAAGGGGGACTTGGGAAGCCACTCTGGAGCGGGTGAGAGTGCCCTCTTGGGGGATTAAAATGATATTCAGCCCGGATATGGAGTAGGAAAAAAAAATAGCAACTTTGCTCCCAGGGAGTCTCTACTCTCCCAAGTGCTGATTTCATTGACCCAAATCAGGTCTCTGCTGCTATTTGCTGGGACCTATTTTAAGAGAGTCTTATAAATACACAAAGGCGGAAATGCCTGGGAGGAGGGTGGCAAGAGGATGTGGTTCCACTCCAGGACAGGATCTAACTGAAATCACACCTCCCCTCTGGATTCCAAACTGACAGGAGGGATGCCTCTCTCAAGGGGTGTTTGGAAGGAGGTGCTGAGAGCAGAACTGGCCTTGAGAGATGCCTACCAGTCCTGATGATGCATGTCCCGGGGAGGAGGCCAGGGAAGGGGTGGGGTGGTGGGGACAGCATGGGAGCTCATTGTATGCCAGTCATCGCCTGCTGCACCAACAGTGTCTTCCCGGAGGACAGGGAGGCTCGGTGTGAGTGAGCTCCATCAGTACTTAGAGTATTGGACCTTGACAAGGCTTCATATCCAGGAAAATAGGCTCGACCCTTCCCCTTATTTTTTAGGTAGGTGAGTGCTGAGGCCAAGTTGTTCCAGCTAACTGCTTCATCCCGAAGCCAAGTTTTGAGGAGCGTGGGGCACCCGGAGAGACAGTGGTGGGTACCAATGTGTGTGGCTAAGCCATGGCAGCAAAAGGGCAGGCAAGAGGGCACCAGATACCCACCTGGCAATTGTACACAAGACAAGCCTTTGAAGAACTGGAATTCTACAGGCTTTTGTCCAGATGCTGAGCTGGCTACCGGCTGGCTTAGTAAGCTATGGAACTAAGAAGGCTATTGTGTCAACTCTTGGAGGGGTTGGTATGGTCTTCCTGGAGGCTAAGGAAGCCGGTGGGTAGGAGTAGCAACTCTCCCTGATCCTCAGGTTTCTTCCTGAGAAAAGCTTTGTGGGAGGTGCTGGGCTGGGGGAGGGCTGGTAAGGGGAGTCCGCTGGGCTGCGGGAGGCAGGCTCTTTCAAGTGCTAGTCAGACTGTTTTGTAAGCTGTTTAACCCCCCCACCGCCGCCGCCGCAGACCCAAGGGTGCAATGTGAGTCATTTAATCTAATTGGTTTAATAAGTAAATGATCGGGGTACAAAGAGGAGGGGGTGGGCACGGAAGGGAGGGGCAGCACTATCTACAAACCACAAGGAGTCAGCTATGAAAAGAAACCTGCTGCCAGCTCTCTATGGATCCTAATAATTCCACTGGGTAGTGATGCTTTGGGAAGGAGGGAGAATGGAGAAACCCAGATGTTGGGGTGGAAGGAAGAGATAGAGGCCATTGGCCACAGAGTCTCAGTATCCATCTTAAAGAATGAAACGTTCACATATTATTATTGAACAAGTATGTAAAGCATTCTTTACTTTGAAAAAATTGAGCTCTAATTTATAGATTAAAAAGGTCACTATTAAAAATGGTTCAGGGGCATTTAGCACATTCAAAATGGTTGGCAAACAAATGAAGAGGGAAAGAGAGAGAGTGGAACACATCCTGGCTCACCGAGCCGAGCCCTAGGATGATACTCCTGCTCAGAGCAGCCAATGCACAGAGAGGACCATAGGACCAGCCCCATCAGGAGACACGATTTCCCTCACTGACCCAAAGCGCTGTGAGGGACAACACTGGAGGCACAGTGTGAGAATTGTGCCCGATCTGACCCCACCACACCATGGGCAAAAAGCTAAGGGCGTGCAACAGCGCAGCAAGGGGAGGAAAGCAATGATGCCTTGGGGATACCAACAAAAGACTTTGGAGCCAGGGCGTGGCACCCCATCAGACTCAACCCGCCTAAAGGTCAGCAAACAGAGCCGAAACTATTTGTGGACTTTCCTTTTCTGTCGTTTTTTGTTTTGCTGTCTTGTTTTTGTGCTTTTTATTGTCTCTGCATGTCTATCTAGATAAGATAGGTGTGTTAAACAATTCGGAGGAGAAAACAATGGACCATCGGTTCTGGTGGGGGACATGGGAGAGAGGGAGATGGGGGAAAGGAAATGGGTGTTAACAAATCCAGGGACTAGGGAATAACAAGTGATCTAAAATCTATGGTGAGGAGGGTGGAAGATGCCTGGTAGAGCGTGTTCAAGGGCAGTGTAGCTGCGAGGAATGACTAAAATTCAGATGAAGGTTGAACATGATAGTGGGACAAGAGGAAAGAAAAAGGAAATAGAGGAAAGAACTAGGAGGCAAAGGACATTTATAGAGGTCTAAATATAGGCATGTACATATGTAAATGTATTTATAAGGATAGGGAAATAGATCTATGTACATATATTTATATGTTAAGTATTAAGGAAGCAAGTGGACATTGGGCCTCTACTCAAGTACTCCTTCAATGCAAGAACACTTTGTTCTAATAACCTGGCATTCCATGATGCTCACCTTCCCGACATGATCACTGAAGACAAAGTGGGTGCATAAGCAAGTGTGGTGAAGAAAGCTGATGGTGCCCAGCTATCAAAAGATGCGGCACCTGGGGTCTTAAGGGCTTGAAGGTAAACAAGCAGCCATCTAGCTGAGAAGCAACAAAGTCCACATGGAAGAAGCACACCAGCCTGTGTGATCATGAGGTGTCGATGGGATCAGGTATATGTCAGTCCAAGTAGACTAGAGAAACAAATTCATAGAGACACCATATGTCTATGAGAAAGAGGTTTATATACAAGACCAATTGAATATAAAGAAAGCATCCCAACCCAGACTAGTCCAAGCCCATAAGTCCAATATTAGCCCATATGTCAGATATCAATCTATAAAGCCCTCTTCAGACTCATGAAACACAAGTAATGACGCCGAATGCAGGACAGTCACAGGCCAGTGGGTAGAAAGTCTTTGGATCAGTGGTGTTGTAAGCTTCTCAGTGCTGGCAGGGATCTCCATGTGGCTTCTCCAGCACCCCGGGCTGCATCAGGGTAGGTCCATATGGCTTCTCCTCAGGGACGTCTCACAGGGAGTCAGCCTTGTCAGTAGAATGTCTCTCAGGGAGTGAACAGAGAGAGACAGTGTCTTCCCCCTCCAAAGAGGAAATCCCAAAGTTTTCCCAGAATCCCCAGGAGAAAGCCATGTCCACGCAGAGGCCTCGTTGGCTATGGCCCAATTAACAGACTAGGCTCCATCCCTTCACCCCTAACCCTCTCAAGTCCCAAATTGACACCAGATTATGTAACTGCCACAGGGTATGAGGCATCAAAGACCCAGAACAAAATCATATCAATGGGAATAAGGGGGAGTGAGGAGTGGAGACCCAAAGCCCATCTGTAGACAATTGGACATCCCCTTACAGAAGGGTCACAAGGAAGAAAATAGCCCGTCAGGTACAGTATAGCACTGAAGAATCATATAACTTTCCTCTAGTTCTTTAATACTTCCTCCCCCCCCCACTATTATGACCCCAATTCTACCTTACTAATCAGGCTAGACCAGAGCATGTACATGGGTACAGATAAGAGCTGGAAACACAGGGGATCCAGGACAGATAAACCCCTCAGGACCAATACTGAGAGTAGCCATACCAGGAGGGGAAGGAGAAGGTGGGGGGCAAAAAGGGGGAACTGATCACAAGGATCTACATATAACCCCCTCCCAGGGGGATGAGCAACAGAAAAGTGGGTGAAGGGAGACATTGGCCAGTATAAGACATGGAAAATAATAACTTATAAATTATCAAGGGTTCATGAGGGAGGGAGGGAAAAATGAGCTGATGCCAAGGGCTCAAATAGAAAATGTTTTGAAAATGATGATGGCAACATATGTACAAATGTGTTTGACGCAATGGATGGATGTATAGATTGTGATAAGAGCTGTATGAGCCCAATAATATAATAACAACAAAATGGTTTACAACCTTCAACTCTTATCTAGTTCCCAAACTTTCTCAACACTCCCCCCACACCCAACCACCGCGCCAGCACAGACCCATTAAGTAATCATTCCCCAATTGCTGGAGAAGGTCACGGTGTTGGATAAAGTAAGCTCTAATTCACTGTGATCAGGTTGAATGTGATTCTTCGTTGCCCTATAGGACAGAGTCCATCTGCCCCAGTGGGTTTTGGACGCTGTAAATCTTTCTGGGAGCAGAAAGCCTTTCTCCTTTGGAGCAGCTGCGGGGTTCACACTGCTGACCTTGAAGTCAGTAGCCCAGTTGTAGCCCACTGTGTCACAGGGATCCCTGGGATAAAATGAAGGGTCCAGGGAAAAGGAGGAGGCTCAATGGGATGGATTGACGTGGTGACTGCCACAGTGGGTGCTGACAAACCAACGGGCTGTGAGGATGGTGAAGGACTGGGTGCATTTTGTTCTGTTACGTGAAAGGCAAAAGAAGGAGAGATTATTCTAACAAGTCCATAACCACTTCACCAAGTACTAAGGAGGCTATAATAATAAAAGACCTAAAAGGAAGTCGTGTGGGCAAGGATGTGCAGAGACTGGAGCTGTCCTTCACTCCTGGGGAGGAGAGCATTAAATGGGGCAGCCGCTGTGAAAAACAATTCTCGGCCATAGCTCAGAAGCTTAAACCCGGACTCACAGGACCCCTCTGCGCAGAGTAGACCTGCTCCCCCGGGTCTACCCAGCTGTGTCCTGTGGAAGCTGATCTCCGGGCCTTGCTGCTGAGGTTCTTCTTTCTGAATCTGCACAGCCAACCTTCCGGCTACAGCGTCAACACTTAGCCAGTTGTGCTACCCAGACACCAAAAGTATCTTAATTTTTCTTTTTAAAGTCCATTGCTATTGATTAAATTCTTTTTAATTTATTTTTTTAAATCATTTTATTGGGGGCACAGGCAACTCTTATCACAATCCATACATACGCCCATTGTGTCAAGCACATTTGTACATATGTTGCCATTATCATTTTCAAAACATTTTCTTTCTACTTGAGCCCTTGGTATCAGCTCCTTATTTTTTCCCTTCCTCCCTCCCTCGCTCCCTCCCTCATGAACCCTTGATAACTTATAAATTATTATTATTTTTCCATTTCTTACACTGACCGATGTTTCCCTTCACCCACTTTTCTGTTGTCTATCCCCTGGGAGGGGGTTATATATAGATCCTTATGATCGGGTCCCTCTCTCTCCCCCCACTTTCTACTTCCCCTCCTGGTATGGCTACTCTCAGTATTGGTTCTGAGGGGCTTATCTGTCCTGGATCCCCTGTGTTTCCAGCTCTTATCTGTACCCATGTACATGCTCTGGTCTAGCCAAATTTGTAAGGTAGAATTGGGGTCATGATAGTGGGGAGGGAAGCATTAAAGAACTAGAGGAAAGTTATATATTTCATCAGTGCTATACTGCACCCGGACTGGCTTGTCTCCTCCCTGTGACTCTTCCATAAGGGGATGTCCAATTGCCTACAGATGGGCTTTGGGTCTCCACTCTGCACTTTCCCTCATTTACAATGATATGATTTTTTTGTTCTGATGATGCCTGATACCTGATCCCATCGACATATCATGATCACACAGGCTGGTGTGGACTTTGTTGCTTGTCAGCTAGATGGTGACTTGTTTATCTTCAAGCCTTTAAGACCCCAGATGCTATATCTTTTGATAGCCGGGCACCATCAGCTTTCTTCACCACACTTGCTTACATATCCTCTTTGTCTTCAGCAATCGTGTCAGGATGGTGAGTATAATGAGATGCCAGGTTAATAAAACAAAGTGTTCTTGCGTTGAGGGAGTACTTGAGTAGAGAACAATGTATATCTGCTACCTTAATAGTAAACCTCTGTACATAGATCTATTTCCCTATCATTATATATAAATATATTTGCATATGTACATGCCTGTATTTAGACCTCAATAAATGCCCTTTGCCCCCTAGCTCTTTCCTCTATATCCTTTTACTTTCCTCTTGTCCCACCAATCATGTTCAGCCTTCATTTGGGTTTCAGTAATTCCTCTGGGTTACATTGCCCTTGATCAAGCCCTACCAGACCTCCTACACCCCTCTCACCATTGATTTTAGATACCTTGTTGTTCCCTTGTCCCTGGGTTTATTAACACCCACTTCCTTTTCCCCACCTCCTCCTTTCCCATGTCCCCCCAGAACTGACAATTCATTGTTTTCTCCTCCAAATTGTTTATCACACCTAACTTATCTAGATAGACATGCAGAGACGATAATAAGTACAAAAACAAGACAGAGCAAAACAACAAAATAGAAAAGCCTATAAATAGTTCCAGGTCTGTTTGTTGACCTTTAAGAGTATTTTTCCAGTGCCATGCCCTTGCCCAAAAATCTATTTTTGGTATTCCCTGGGACTTCATTGTTTTGCTCCCCTTGCTGGTCTGTTGCATGCTCTTAGCGTTTCGCCCCAGTGTGGTGGAGTCAGATCAGGCACAATTCCTGCACTGTTCCTCCAGTGTCATCCCTCACAGTGCTGTGGGCAGTGAGGGATGTTGGGTCTCATGGTGGGGCTAGCCCTATGTTCCTCTCTGTGCATTGGCTGCTCTGAGCTGGAATATTGTCCTCGGGGCTTGGTGGGCCAGGGTGTGTTCCACATTCTCTTATTCCCACTCCGTTCGCTCCCGAGTGCTCTGATCAGACATGCCCCTCTCCCTGGGCTGCAGCTTCATTGCTGTCCTCTGAAGTGAATTCTTCTGTGGGGAGGAGGGGTTGTTTACAGAGTTGGGATTGGAACTGGCCCCACAGACCTCTCTATTGGTTCCCTGCTTTGTGCCAGTATGTTGCATTCACGGTTGTTACACCTGGTTGAAGTCTTGTTTCTCTCTCCCTCTCCTGTGGAGATGTAAACAGCACCTTCCTCTTGGGTGGTTTAGTGCCTTATTCCCCTGCTACCCATGTCTTTTTTTTTTCTTTCCCCCTCCTTTTTAGTTGGCTGCTGCACCCCTGGATTGAGTCTGGCCCCTGTCGTAGTACCTGGGTCTCACCCCAGGAATATATATATATATATATATATATATATATATATATATATATATATATATATATATATATATATATATATATATATATATATATTAGCTTTTTCCCTATTCCCCTTTTGCATTTTTAAGCTTACCTCAGCAGACTCGTGTTGTACTTGTCCTTTTGTGCTTGGCTTACTTCGCTTAGCATAATTTCCTCCAGTTCTTCCCATGCAAGAATGTGCTTCATACGTTCATCACTGCTCTTTAGGATGCATAGTACTCCATTGTATGTATGTACCACAGTTTTTTAATCCATTCATCTGTTGATGGAAATTTGAGTTGTTTCCAACTCCTTGCAATTGTGAACTGTGCCGTGATGAACATTGGAGCACAGATGTCTGGCCGTGGTTTGGTTCTTGCCTCTTCTGGGTATATGCCCAGTAGGAAGTTGCTGGGTCGTATGGTAGCTCAGTTTCCATCTGTTTTATATCACCAGATCGATTTCCATAGTGGCTGTACATACCTACAGGTCCACCAGCATTGGATGAGAGTTCCTGTCTCCCCACAGCCCCTCCAACACTTGTTGCTTTCTGATTTTTTGAATTGGTCTGTCTTTCAGGATGTTAGGTGGTGTCTTATAGTTGTTATAATTTGCATTTCTCTTATGGCTAATGATTGGGAACATTTATTTTTATCATATGTTTATTGGCCATTCAGATTTCTGCCCTTGTGAAACTTCTGTTCAGGTCCTTTGCCCACCTCCTTAATGGACAATTATTTTTTTTCATTTTGGAAACTAGCAGAGTACTATAGATTGTAGTAATCAAGCCTTTGTCTGATGTGTCATTGCTAAAGATGTTTTCCCAGTCCATGGGCTCTCTTATTACTCTCTTGGTGAATTCTTTCAATGTACACGGGTGTTTTATCTTCAGTATATCCTACTTTTCAATTTTTGCCTCATCTGTATTTGTGTTTTATGTCCTTCCCTATTTCCAATAGCTATTTATTCCATGTGCCAAAGTTCTCAGGTTTGTCTCAATTCCCTCATTGATGGCCCTAATAGTTTGGGGTTTTACCTCGAGGTCTGTGATCCACCTTGAGTTTTTTCTTGTGCATGGAGTGAGATAAGAGTCTTGCTTCATTTTTCTGCAGGACAATATCCATTTTTTTCCAGCATCTTGTTGAAAAGGGCATCTACTTCCCATTGGACATTTTTTGGGCCCTTGTCAAAGATCAGTTGTCCATATGCTGATAATTGTATTTCTGGGTTTTCAGTTCTTTTCCATTGGTCTGAGTATCTGTCATTATACCATGCGGTTTTGACAACAGTGGCTGTGTAGTATGTGCTAACGTCAGGTAAAGCAAGCCCGCCCACTGTGTCCTTCTTCTTGAGGAGTTCTCTGCTAATTCTGGGCTTCTTCCCTCTCCAAGTTGGTAATCAGTTTTTTCATTTCTTTGAAGAAAGATGAGGGTAATTTTATTGGGATGGCATTAAACATTAAGCAGTGTCTTGGACAGAACTGACATCTTTACTATCTTGAGTCTTCCGTTCCACGAGCATGGGATATTCTTCCATTTGTTGAGGTCACTCTTGGTTTCTTGTAATAGCGTTCTGTAGTTTTCCTCATACAAATCCTTTGTCTTTTTAGTCAGGTATATCCCTAGATGTGTCAATTTGTGCTTGGCTATTGTGAAGGATACTTCCCTTTTGATCCCCTCTTCCATGGTCTTGTCCAATGTGTATAGCAGTCTGCTGATTGTGTATCCTGCCACTCTGCCATATTCCTCTATCACTTCCAGTACTACTCTTGTGGAGCTTTTGGGATTTTCCATATATAAAATATCATCTGCAAATCACTTCCTCCTTCCCCAGACGAATCCCTTTGATGTCTTTTCTTTGCCCTATGCTGTTACCTAGGACCTCCAGTATGATGTTAAATAAGAGTGGGGACAAGGGGCATCCTTGTCTGATCCCCTTTTTCAGTGGGATTGTGTTAGTCTTTTCTCCATTGACTACCACGTTGGCTGTTGGTTTTTCATGTATAGCTTGTATTGTCTTGAGGAAGTTTCCTTCCATTCCTATCTTCTCAAGTGTCTTAAACAGGAATTGGTGTTGGATGTTGTCGAATGCTTTTTCTGCATCTATCGCTATTATCATGTGGTTATTGTCATTTTTCAAGTCAATGTGGTGCATATTACTAATGGTCTTTTGTATGTTGAACCATCTCTGCCTGCTTCCTTGGTATGAATCCCACTTGTTCATAGTGAATTGTTTGTTTTCTATACTTTTGTATCCCATTGACCAGTACTTTGTTAAGGATTTTTGCATTGGTGTTCATTAGGGATACTGGTCTGTAGGTCTTGATTCTTGTGGGATCCTTGCCCGGTTTAGGTCCCATCTGTGTTTTAAAAATATATACTCCCATCTGATGGGTAAAAATTCAAGGCATAATGTGTGGTATTGATGGGGTTGCCTGGAAACAGACTCTCTTAAACAATGCAGATGGCAATGTGAATCATTTTCAAAATTTTGGGAGATTAATATTCAATATTCACTAAAATTTAAAATATACACCTTTTAATCCAGCACTCTGACCTTGGAACTTGATGTATAGAATCATAGCAGTTAGGTGCCGTCTCAATCCATAGCAAAACCCGTTGTACAACACAGGGAAACACTGCCTGGTCTTGCTCCATCCTTGCAGTTACGTCTGAGCTCATTGTTGCAGGCCCTGTGTTAGTCCTTCTCATTGTGGCTCTTCCTCTGTTCTGCTGACCATCCACCAAGTATGATGTCCTTTTCCGGGAACTGGTCTCTCCTGATAGCATGTTAAGGCACGTGAGACGTTCTTGGCATCCTCGCTTCTAGGGAGCATTCTGGCTGCACTTGTCAGACAGATTTATTTGTTCAGTATTCTTCAACACCAAGATTCACTGGTGCCATTTCTCCCTGTCTTCCTTATTTATTCATTAGGCAGCTTTCACATGCTTATGAGGTGCCTAGCTGATCAAGGATATTTACCTCAGCATTGCATGATTCTGCCCTGTTACTATCACATGACTGGTTATCGTAAGGAGTGTGTACCGCTGTTATCAGTCACTTTATAGACCTGTCTTTTGTTTGGCAGAAAATTGAACCATGGGGGTGAGGTATTGACAGGCATAATGGGGAGCTATGGGTCACAGGCTCTGGTGTCCCATGAGTATTTATTCAACTAGTTTTTTAAATTAAAAGATCATTTTATTGGGGACTCTTATAGCTCTTATAACACTCCATACATCAATTGTATCAAGCGTATTTGTACATTTGTTGACATCATTATTTTCTAAACATTTACTTTCTATTTGAGCCCCTGGTATTAACTCCTTTTTCCCCCCTCCCCCTCCCACCCTCATGATCCCTTGATAACTGATAAATTATTATTATTTTCATATCTTACAGGGACCGCTGTCTCCCTTCCCCCATGGTTTTTGTCGTTTGTCCCCCAGAGTGGGGGTGGTGGTGAAGGGGGTTATGCATCCATCATTGTGATCGGTTTCCCCCTCCCTGCCCACCTTCCCTCTAACCTCCTGGTATCAATACTCCCATTCCAGTTCCCATCAGAACTCTTTTAATAAGCAGGCTCAAAAGGCCAATTTAGAAAATAAATAACAGACTCTGGCATCTCTGTGAGAATCCGTAGCTGTTTTTGTAAGGTGGTGGCCTCCAGGGAAACCTAGCTCTTGTGTCTCTGCCCGCTCATGGGAATAACTGCATCTGACCTGACAAATTGCCGGCAACAGGTTCTTTCAGCGATGGAAAACATATACCCCGATGACCTGGAAATGCTAAGCAGTTAATGGCTTCCCAGGGGTTTTAGGTGTTACTAGGATACCGACAGGTCATTAAAGATCAAAGTTTGTGCTCAGAACACTTCAAATTCACTGTGCTTCAGTTAGCTTCACAAGTACGCACGTAGGAGAACTGGTCTGCGGGGTAGAGCGGTGACATTAGCAGCGTGCAACTGGGCGTGGGGAGGGGGCAGTCATCAGTCACCCTCTTGCTTTGGTGACTCCTTCAAATCGCTTCTCTCTTACCTTCTCCTTAAAACAATTTTTTTTTCTGAAGTAAAACAGTTTATTGGAAATCTATTTAATACATTTTAAATGGTAGCTCAGTATTTCCAAACAGGGTGGGCTGGAGAAGGGTGCTACCACCTGGGGACAGGTGTCTGGCCCAGCTGCTGCAGGAGCTGGTCTGTGCTCCTCCCCGACTCAGCTGCGGTCAGGAGGCTGCTTCCCGGGGCTCCTGTCAGAGAGCTGTTGCCTGCACAGGCCTTTCCATGCAAGACCTCCGAGAGCTGAGCAGGGGCCATCAGTAACTCGGGGTAAATGTGGGCTGGTCTAGCAGGCCGGGGACGGCCATGTCAGGAAGTGCCCTGGCCCCAGGGCCGTCGGACAGCGTAGCTGGGCTGTTTCTTTGCGGCAGCAGAGCGCCTGTGCTGGGCCTGGCTCAGCCTCGCCGACCTGGAGGTCAGCTCCACAGGTGGGAGCAGCATCACATGTCACATGCAGGTTCCTAACAAGCAGTCGAGAGAGTCACCTGTGCCATGGAAGGGCAGATGCCCAAGAACAGGGGCGGGCCGGAGGGAGGAGACAGGCCCAGTGCCCCAGGGCTCCAGTTAAAACAATTTTTTTAATAAGGTTCAAAGTAGCCTGCCCCACTTCTGAGTTTTTCATCAGCTCATCTTAGACCGACTCAATTTCCTTGGGTCCCCACCAGGCCTGATTGATCTGTTGCTTCTCTGGACTTATTTCCGAAAAAACGAGGCACGTTCAGATTGTGTGGCTGCTGATTCCCGGCTCAGCAGCAAAAGGTGAAGAGAGCGGAACGTCTCACTCAGCCTTCAGCCGGGCTGGACCGGTCCACGGAAGCTTCCAGGGAGTTTTCTGTGATTTGCCACGCCCCCTCCCTATGCTCGTGTGGGAGTATTTCAAAATAGGCTTGACCGAGGAGTGGCTCTCTGCCGCCCCACTTCTGTGTGTGGTTTGGGCCAGCTGTGCCTTTGTCCATGCATGGTGCAGTACCTGGATTAGGGAAAGGAGAGTGGCGGGGGGGATGCTAGGGGACTGGCAAGTCTGGAAGGCATGGGGTGATGGAGGGGGAGTCTTGGGATGAACATTTTTTTCCTCTTGAGCTATTTGTGCATTTTTAACGAACTTTCTCATTGACCTGGCTGTAAGTGGGGTAGGTGGATATGGACGGGTCAGCCCTGTCTGGTTCTTTTATTAGCAAAATGAGTACCTTTGGTAGGGCTGAGGCCAGTAGGAACCCTGGTGGTGTGGTGGGCTCAGTGTTTGGCTGGTCAAGATGCAAGGTCAGCGGTTCAAGCCCACCAGCGCCCCTACAGAGAAAGATGAGGCTGTCTGTCCTAGTAAAGAGGTACAGTGTCAGCTGATCCAAAAGGCTCAAGTAGAAAGCACATGTGTAGAAAATGATGATGACTCAAAGACCCAGAATAAAAAATACTCATATCATTGTGAATGAGGGGGAGTGCAGAGTGGAGACCCAAAGCCCATCTGTAGACAATTGGACATCGCCTTACAGAAGGAAGAGAGGAGTCAGTCAAGGTGCAGTGTAACACTGATGAAACATGCAACTTTCCTCTAGTTCTTTAATGCTTCCTCCCCCCCACCACTATCATGACCTCAATTCTACCTTACAAATCTGGCTAGAACAGAGCATGTACGTGGGTATAGATAAGAGCTGGAAATATCAGAATCCAGGACAGATAACCCCCTCAGGACCAATATTGAGAGTAGCAATATCAGGTGCGTAAGGGTAAGGTGGGGGGAGAAAGGGAGAACCGATCACAATGAACTATGTATAACCCCCTCCCAGGGGGATGGACAACAGAAAAATGGGTGAAAGGAGACATTGGTCAGTGTAAGACATGAAAAAATAATAATAATTTATAAATTATCAAGGGTTCATGAGGGAGGGAGGGAAAAATGAGCTGATACTAAGGACTCAAGTAGAAAGAAAATGTTTTGAAAATGATGATGGCAACATATGTACAAATGTGCTTGATACAATTGATGTATGGATTGTTATAAGAGCTGTAAGAGTCCCCAATAAAATGATCATATATATATATATATATATATATGTGTGTGTGTGTGTGTGTGTGTGTGTGTGTGTAAATTGTTTTCCTAACTGATTTATTGATTACATTTCTAAACTTCTAAATGTACAGAATAAGTTGCTAGGTGAAAAAAAAACATGTGACGTGTCGGGAGCCCAAAGGAGCCGGCCCATTCAGTGTGACAGTGTCCCTGTGAGTTAGAATTGCGTGATGGCAGTGGCTAAGGACAATAGAGGACCCCTGGTGGTGAAGTGGTTAAGGACTTGGCTGCTAACCAACTGGTTTGGGTTTCGAACCCCCCAGAGGATCTGTGGGAGAAACAGACCCAGCAATACGCTCCCATAAAGATGAGAATTTAACTCACTGCTATGGAGTTGATGCCAGTTCAGAGCAAGCCTACAGAACAAAGTTGAACTGCTCCCATGGGTTTTTGTGACTATAACTCTTCACAGGAGTAGACAAAAATCCCTTCTTTCTCCTGAGGAATAGCTGGTGGTTTCGAACCGCTGACCTTGTGGTTAGTAGCCTAAAGCGTAACCACTGTGCCACCATAAGGATTACAACCCTGGACATTATATGGGGCAGTTCTGCTCTGACCTCAAGGGGCTCGATGAGTTGGAATGGACTTGACGGTACATGATAACAAAAGCAAGGGCAACAGAGGCAGCCTAAACAAACCCCAAACCTACTGCTACCAAGGCAGTGCCAACTTACAGGGCAGAACTGCCTCACACAGTTTCCAAAAAGCTGTTTAAGAAAAAAAAAAAAAACAGACAAGGAAACCTTTTATTGTGGTTTGGGTGAAAGTTTACAGAGCAAATTAGTTTTGCTGGTTGTAATCCCGCAATGTGGCAGCACTTTGCCCACTCCTTGCTGGTGCTCGCCGGTTCTCTGCGGCCTTCTTTTCATCCTCGGAGCTCTGGTCCTGGGTCCCTGCTGCCCTTTGCATCGGGGGGTCGCTGGTTGTTCTGAGGAGTCTGCCCCCGCCCCACCCCCTGAGGTTAGTGTTCATCGCTGTCTATTGCTTGGCTGAAAGTTGAGTCCCAGGGTGGGGTCATTTCCAGGCTTGACCCCCAGGCCACAATCTAGGGGGTTCCATCAGACCATCAGAAGTTTGTTCCACATTCCCGTCCGCATGTTCTCTCTACCCCATCCCCCAGTACCTGATCCTTCAGTTGCGATCCTGATCAGAATGGGGGGTTTGGGGTGGTAGCTGGGCACCATGTAGTTCTCTGGGTCTCACAGTAGTGGAACCCATGGTTCACCTGGCCCCTAAACCTTTGGACCAATCATTTTCCTTGAGTTTTGGGGATCGCTGATTTTCTTCACTCTGCTTTGCCCTGGATGGGAAAAAA
Source organism: Tenrec ecaudatus (assembly GCF_050624435.1). Classification (NCBI taxonomy): domain Eukaryota; kingdom Metazoa; phylum Chordata; class Mammalia; order Afrosoricida; family Tenrecidae; genus Tenrec; species Tenrec ecaudatus. The sequence goes on from NC_134535.1 coordinate 132,271,621, forward strand.
AACAAAAGTTGGGTGTTAGATGGCTGGCCACTCACAAGCTTTTAAAAAAATCATTTTATTGGGGGCTCTTACAGCTCTTATAACATTCTATACATCAATTATATCAAGCATGTTTGTACATATGTTGCCATCATGTTTTTCTAAATACTTACGTTCTATTTGAGCCCTGGACTTGCAAGCTTTCAAGACGTTTGATGCTGCCCACCAAAGTAGGATTGTAAACCCTTGTCTTTGTGGATTGTTATGCCACTTGATGGAGATGTCCTCTGAAACTGTGGTGCTAAGCCACCCCCCCCCCCCATCCCCACGCCCAGGGCCTCCTTCCCTTTCGATGTTTGGGTATGCCTACAATTTCCAAGCTGCCCTGGTGTATGCTCAACTCTGTCCATGGTTAAACCTGGAGGACATTATGCTGAGTGAAAGAAACCTGTCCCCAAAGGACAAACATTGAATGTCGCTACTAGTAGAAAGGAAAATGTTCACACACAGAATCATTCTTCCATGGTTCCCGGGGGTGAATCACTAACTAGAGAGTCAACATTTGGGTGAAGGGAAAGAAGAGGGAGGTCAGCACAACGTGACCACGATAAAGGGAGAGTCAGACAGCAAAGGAGAATGCTCCTGCGCCAATGAAAATCAACCACCTACAGTAAGGAGGTGGATAGGTAGACATGCACCCACCAGTACATGTCGGGATGGCAGAGGCTCTTTCTATGTGTGTATTTGCAGGGGCTGCAGATATATCTGAGGTTGTGAATCTCCACAGAAGCCAGCAGCCACATCTTTCTCCCGTCGAGTGGCTAGGAGGTTAGAACGGCAGGCCTGAGTGCTTAACCACGGCGCCACCAGAGCACCTCAGAGGAAACCTAGTTCGTGCAAGTAGCCAACCACCCGATTACCAGCTTGAAAAGTTGGGGTTAAACTCACCCACCCAACTGCACCTCCAACTGCCCGACGATCTGCCTTGAAAGCTGGCGTGGGCAGTTCTACCCCGCACCCCTGGGGTTGGTATGAGTTAGAGCGCTGGCTGGACGGCAGTGGGTTTATCTTATTAAGGACATGAGAGATCTGTGAAACTGATCATGCAGTATCAAATAAGCGATGCGACTATGTGGGCTGGATTTCCAGGAAAACGATTCGTTGCATGTTACGATGGCCAGGCCACATGTCCTGATTTGTGGTGTAGAAAATACGGTCACTGCTACATGAGACAACCAGTTGACTAAGTCACATTTTTGGATTTAATGTCATTTTCCTTTTAGACGAAGAGCTGGTGCTTAGACTGTGAGACAATATAAACCAGACATGAAGTAGGTGAGCCAGGGTCCTAAGAGTGGAGAGTGAAGGTAAACGGGCAGAGATGGTTTTGTGACTTTGACCAATGGCCGAGCCAAAGAATGATACTTTTAAAATCACACTGCCACCCAGTGATAGATTATTCGAAAAGATGGAAAACAAATGTAAATGTTATTGTATTTGAATAACTGATTATTGATAGTGTCTTTCCTTGTTGCTGATTATTGGTAGCTCGTTGATGATCAAGAGCCTCTTTCTGATTATTGGTTATTACTGATAGCTTTATTCTTTGTTGCTTACTATTGGTGGCTTATTGATTACTGATAGCCTCTTCCTGATTATTGGTATCAATAGCGTCTTTCCTTGCTGTTGTTACTGGTTCCACTCAGGTCATGCACAGCTGTGTCCATCTGGCTGGGCTCTTTCAGAAGCAGGTGGCCCACGCTTTCTTACGAGATGCCTCTGTGGAGTTTTGAACTGCCAACCCTTTGGCTCATAGTTAGTTAAAGTTCTTAGCCATTTGTGCCACCCAAATTCCTCCCCCTTCTCAGACTTGCAATGGCTCTAAAAAGTGTGAACCCAGAGAAAACGACTGCTTTTCCTCTTCCACGAAGAATATGAAGCAGGAGAAAGTTTAACGTGCTTGTGGCTTTTTCTGCGTAAGTAGGTTAGCAAAGGCACTTGGAGAACGAAAGAATGAACGCCAATCAAAGGTGTTTCAGTGAAAGGCAATAGACACTTACCTAGATATTTAAAGCTAGTGAAGGTGGCATTCAAGGGTGAGTGACACAGCCCCGCTCGTGAGGCGCTCAGACGCGTCTGGAGATGATAACAGATTCTAGATTGAGGACTGGCCTGGCTCCCCACACTCAGAGAAGCGTGTTCTCCAGGCCATTGGCTCTTCCATCTTGACGTTATTCTCACCAGGAGGACTGTTCAGGGCTAGGAGTCCAGACTACAAAGCATCACCTTTCTGCTCCTGGCAAGGCTGTAATTCCAACGTCAGGTTCATAACCTGGAAGCAGCCCCACACGTTGGGGTGTGGTGTGATCTGAAAACTCCTGGGCTGGAAGAGAGAAAACATGCTTTCTTTCCCTGGTTCTACTTCAGACTTGCTCTGTGACCACAGACCTATCATTCAGTGACCCCCGCCCTCAAGACTTACGAATTCCTAAATAAGTCTCATGTGGGGGCTTACAGCAATGATCTCTAGAGTGGAAATGAATGATGGACTCAGACAGCAACAATCTTAGTATTATAATTTAAAAAAATCTTTGTTAAAAATTTCAAAGGCCCAGTCAGATGATTATTTGACATCATCTTTCAAAAAAAAAAAAAAAGGGTTTTGAACTTGACTGTCTGCATGAGTCTGGAACTTACTTTTCCTGGGGATATTTTACTCAATCAACTCTTCCATCGTCCACGTGATCTGTGCAGTCTTTTAAGTATTGTTGAGCTAACTTCACGCATCCGTGTCTGTGTCTGCTTGGTTTCTGGAAATACATAATGACTTGCAGACAAGCCCACGTGTGTTTTAGGAACAACAGGAACAATCCAGCTGTTTTCACATAAAAGGTTCAGAAAAATCCCATGTTAAGATGGTCCCTTCCCCCATCCACTTCCCTGAATGAAGCTAATGGAGCTACCAGGATCTCACCCCAACCACCACCCACTACACACATCACACACACAACTACAAGGGCACATGGCCCAGACACTTGCCTGAGACTCTGAGTCCCAACTACCACACAGGTGTTTGCAGTATTGTCTAGCTGCTGAGATTCCACTTGCTGCTAGTTCCTGGCCTTTCTGGGGGCTGGTTGTATGGTTCCCCCTGTAGCCTTTGCCAAGATTCTCTTTTGCCCCCAGTGGAGCAGAGAGTGGAGTATTGGGCTGTTAATCATGGACCAGCAGTTTGTACCCACGAATATTGCCATAACAATGACAAACAAACAAACAAGCAAGCAACCACTGTCATCGAGTTGACTTGGACTCATAGAAACCCTATAAGCAAGGTGGGACTGTCCTGGGCTTTCTCAGACTGCAAGTCTTCACAGAACAGACAACCTCATCTATCTCCTCTCCTGCAAAGCGACCCGGTGGGTTTGAGCTTCTGACCTCACAGTGAGCAGCTCAGTGTATAACTCACTACACCATCATTCTTGAAAGCCTACATGGCAGTTCTACTGCATCCTAGAGGGTTGCTAAGAGTCAGAATTGACTCGAAGGCAGTGAGTTAAGTTAGGAAGGGAGGCAGGCCGGCCGGGATGCTAGCTAGAACAAACTACCTGCAGTGAAGGACCAGTTTTTCCAGTTTGCTTTTTTAAAAAATATATTAAATTTCTAATCTGCTACCTACTGCTGTGAGGTCATGCGATATAGTACCAGCGTGCAGCTTGTTCCGCATGCAACTCATTACAAGAGTCCAAGATATCCACGATGGTGTATTCACGTTCAGTGAGACAAGCCCACTGATCACACAGCTGGGTCTTGCCACCATAGCAGGTTGCTATAACTGTTTCAAAGGAGTACTCAAAGTTTCTGTGCCTTCCTTGTGTGGCGCAGTACCCAGTGGTTTGCAGACCAGTGTTGGCACTGAACTGGACTCTCTAGGGACCCAGGCGATTTCACCCTCCCTGAAGCTGGGATGTGCTCTCCCCAGGTCAGTGGACTAGGATCTCACGACCCTTGGGCTCAACTAGAAGTTCATTCTCACCTCTTAGTGTCTAGAATTTCTCCTACTCTACCCTGCCTTCATCCTCTGCTCTCCACTCATTCCCACCCTCCTTCTCACTCCCTGTTCCCCATTCACTCTACCCTCCTCCTCCTCAATCCTGCTCCCATCCACTCCCACCCTCCTCCACTCTTGTTCCCCATCCTCCTCTTTAACTTTTCTCTCCATTCACCCTCACTCTCTTCCATCACCTCTGCTCCCCACTCCACCCTCCTCCACTGCCAAGCCCAGCCCTCTCCTCCTCCACCGCCCCTGCTCCCCAGCCTTTCCTCATCCTCATTTGAACACAGGCTCCGATCCACACTGGGAGGCCAGCATAAGGCCTGTCTCCGCCTTCAGCTCCCGCTTAGAGCTCAGGGAGAGCGAGACAGTCTCTTGTATGCCCAGGTAGAATGCCATGAAGAAAGAGGTCTCTTGGCGTCTCCTTTGGGGTTGTGGCTTTGCTAGCTGTGCCCCAGGGAGCACCAGTGCAGTGCGGAGACAGCCTTCAGCTGGGTGCTGCTTCCCCAGACCGTTGGGGCAGTGCCTGCCAATCCATGCCACCCCTGGCCCAGAGGAGTGGCCAGAAGACACCCGAGCCTCCTGTAAACCCCGCTTGTCCCTTAGTCCCTCCACGTGTGGCAAATGGCTGAGGCTCACCGTAGGAATATAGAATCAGGCCCAGGTCATGGAGCCCCTCTCTGTAGATGCGGTGTGTTGGGACCCCTCATTCAGCTGACGGATAGGGTGGGACTAATCTCTGTGAAGGAGACGTGGTTCCTGACTGCACCGTGCTGGTGTCCAACCCTGCCATCGAGTGGGCAGAGTCCTCCCTCTCGAGCAGCCAGAGCGAAGCACCACACTGTGGCACTGTGACTGGCCTGGCCCTTGACGCTGGCTCCTCTTTGATATAAACCATTCTAAGCACTTATCATGCCCCGATCAGCAAAATCAAAAGCCTGGGGGCACAACGGGTTAAGTGTTTTGGGGGCTAACGGAAAGGTGGGTGGTGCAACATACCCCAGCTGTTCTGCAGAAGAAAGCTGTGGCAGTCTGCCCCCTTAAGGACCTTATGGACCGTCGGTTCTGCTCTGCCCTAGGTGGGTTGAGCTGGGTTTTATCAGCACATGGGAAATGACAATAGGATGGATTGGAATAAGCCAAGGGATGAGACCAGGAGTAGGAATGAACGCGGCTATAAAAACATGCGCTGGGTCGACTGTGGTGGGGTCGTTGGTTCTAGCACGGGAGCTAACAGACAGCCCACATATGTGGGTGGTGGGTGAGAGGGCCTATGCTTTCCTCTCTGCCCTGTCCTTGAATCACTCTATGGGGCACACGAATACTCTCACACATATGGGGCCACCGTAAGTTGGAACTGACCCCACGCAAGTGGTTGTACATGCTTTCTCAGATAATTGCCAATTCCACCATTTCACACATTCAATTCCGTGACCTTCGTTACATATAGTCGCTGGGTTGTGCAGTGCTGTAGTTTATTGTGCCAGCCTGGCCGATAAACACAAGTAGGATTAACTGAAGGGCAGAGGGATAAATGGCTCGGTGAGCCACACCTTGGTTGTTCTGTGCCTCAGTTTAAAGGGGTACACTACCTGTGGGATGCCTAGCCTGTGGACTGTGTCGCTGTAAGTTGAGGTCCCTTTAAGCCCACATGATTGGAATGTTCATCTCTGGAGCTGGGGACCAACAGTTGATGACAGTTGGGGACCTGCCTTGCTGTTTGCTGCCTGTAGAGAGAGCCCAGCTCTCTCTACAGAAGGGGACTGGTAACTGGCAGCCCTCAAAACTTGAAGGACTGCTAGTGTCTCACTGCTTTATAATTTAACTGTTAATGTCTTATATTATCTATCTGTATATTATTTAATGGTTTATTTCTTGAATTATATATCTATCTTTATAAATATATTTATATATAATTACTAGCAATCTGGTTTGTCTCTCTAGAGAACCCTGTCCAATACATGCAGTCACTGCCACCATCCGATTCCAGATTATTCTGCCACCATTGGCAGAGACGTTGGGCACCCTGAGCGAAGTCTTCCTACCTACCCACCCACCCCCGCCCTGTCACCATTCTTGTCTCTATACATCAAGAGGAACTTCCCCGTCCCATTCCTCACCCCACCTTCCCAAGAACAGGTTAGGACAACCTCAGCTTGGCTCGGCAAGGCACCTACATCAGACCTCCCAGATGTAGCACCTGGCAGCCCTCCTGATCAGAGAATGCATCTGATTTGCTTTCCAGTCTGGTCCAGAAAAGAGGGGGAGTTCAACAAGATGCGTACAAGTATGTTCCAAGAGGAGACATCAAGCGGAAGGAGCACTGAGGGCGGGGGGGTTTGGGGAGGGCTGGTTCTGGACCCCAGATCCTACGTGGCCCTAGAAAATGTGCTTGGCCTGCGGTCCTTGTTCTCTCTGCCCCCCTTGGATTCTGCTCCTGCTTGTACTCAGTGCGCAGACAGGTACACGGAGGATGCAGGTGAAGGGAGAGAAAGTGTGAGCGCAGTGTCCTGGTGTGGAAATCTGTTCTTTAGAGGTCGTGAGGTCTTGGGTAGATATGTATGTACCCATCTGAGTGGTCAGGAGGGGACACTTCCACCCAGGGTCCTCTATAATCTCTTCACCCGGGTCTCACACCTCGCCACTCAGGAAGGGGCCCCGCTGATACCGTGGGCAGGTTACCATTGGGCCACGAGGTCAGCAGTTGGAAACTACCAGCCATTCTCTGGTGGGAAGAAGAGGCTTTCGAATCCCGTACAGAGGTACAGTCTCAAAAACCCACATGGGCCAGGCCCTTCTCCCCTGTCCCACAGGGTCGCTGTGAGTCAGAATCGGTCAACCCTCAGGACCTTCATACTGTCACTTGTAAACTGGGAATGGTAAAAAACAAAAACAAAACTGGGAATGGTAATATCTACCCCTGAAAGAATTGTTACGGAGATTAAATGAGACAGCTCACTGACTGGCCTTGGGTACATGCCCATAGCATTGACCCCTTAGTAGCCTGAGGGCGCTGATGTGTGAGGGAAGCTTTGTCTCCCAGTCCTCTCTGGCTTCCACTGCTGCAGGCTGTTGTTTCCGTCGGTCGCCGTTGTGTCAGGGCCACCTCACGGGGACTTTATGTAAGCAGAGTAGCATGTTGCTGTGGAACTGGCCCCTCTGATCCAAGCCACGGTGGGGCCACCTCGAGTGGGCCAGGAGAGAGACTTCCTGGGATCTGGGGCCTCCTCCCAAATGAAAAGAGAAGTCGAAGTGAGAACTCAGGCTCTCCACTCGCTGCCAGGCTGCTGTCCCGCTGTGACTCCAAACCCTCAGGCCTTCCTTGGGCAACCGCAGAGCTTCAGGCAGATGAGTCTGTCTATGCCTTTTCATCCACTGCTCCACTGCTGTCTCACAGAATCAGAGTTTTCCCATGCCTCCGTGGCTTTTCCAGAACTCCTGGGGACCCTGATTACCCATTCCCTTATCCCAGAAAATGTCTATGGAAAATCTCTACCTGAGATTCCTGCAAGTCTGGAAAATGGAAAATCACCGAGCAACATCCCAATTGTTAGCATCAGGAAGCCTGGCTGTCTAATGTGTGTCTGCCTGCTTGCATAAAGCAGAACTGGCTGGTGCATGCCCTGCCTGTGGGTACGGGCATGAGTGCTGGGGCCACCCACATGCCCACGGACCTGGGGGTCTTTTCATTCATCACAGACAACTGCCCTAGTTTCACCAAGACACAGATGGAGCTGAAAATCTCAGTTTGTAATTTTCCATGACAGTAGTTAACAATGTAGAAATATGGTGAAGAAAGCATATGGTGCCCGGCTATCAATCGGAATAGTGTCTGGGGCCTGAAAGGCTTGCACTCAAACAAGGAGCCATCTAAGTGAGCAGTCAACTAAGTCCACATGTTAGAAGCACACCAGCCGGTGTGATCCAAGGATGACAATAACAAAATCCAAATATGACAAAGGGAAAAGTATATGAGCTTAAATTGTGAACCCCAATTTGTGGAAGGTTATGGAGGACAGTGGGAACCTCAAATCCATCTGCAGAGTGTCTAGTCAGATTAAGCCTCTGGCACATCCTCTCTTGCCACAGGGGAGGGACTCAAACAGTTTGTCAGAGATTATTGGAAACTTGATTATGGTGAATCGAACCATGGTATAATATGATAGGTACTTGGTCAACTGACCTCCCTCTTGACCCAACCCAAATTTGCTCTAGGCGCAAATATTTCTCGTTTGTTCCATGACAGAAATTTCTTCTCTGGCTTTTTAAATATATATATATATATACATATATTTAATCATTTTATTAGGGGCTCATACAACTCTTTTCACAATCCATACATACATCATTTGTGTCCAGCACATTCGTACGTATGTTGCCATCATCATTCTCAAAACACCTGCTTTCTACTTGAGCCCTTGGCATCAGCTCCTCATTTTCCCCCTCCCTCTCTGCTCCCCTCTCCCCTTGATAATTTAAATAATTATTATTTTATCATATCTTACACCATCCGACGTCTCCCTCACCCAGTTCTCTGCTGTCCGTCCTCCAGGGAGGAGGTTACATGTAACCTTGTCATCTGTTCCCCCTTTCTCGTTCACTCTCCCTTCACCCTCCTGATATTGCCACTCTCACCACTGATCCTGAGGGGTTCATCTGTCCTGAATCCCCTGTATTTCCAGTTCCTATCTGTGCCAGTGTACATCTTCTGGTCTAGTTGGTTATGTAAGGTAGAATTGGGATCATGATGGTGGGGGGAGGAAGCATTTAAGAACTAGAGGAAAATTGTATGTTTCATCGTAGTTACAGTGCACTCTGACTGGCTCGTCACCTCCCCACAACCCTTCTGCAAGGGGATGTCCAGTTTCCCCCAGATGGGCCCTGGGTCCCCACTCTGCACTCCCCCCTCATTCACAACGCTATGATTTTTTTTTTTTTTTTTTTGGTCTTTGACGCCTGATACCTGATCCCTTCAATGCCTTTTCATCTCACAGGCGGGTGTGCATTTTCCATGTGGGCTTTGTTGTTTCTTAGCTAGATGGCCACCTTCAAGCCTTTAAAGACCCTGATACTATATCATTTGATTGGCTTTTTAATATTGTTGGTGGTCTTTTCTTTCTTACTTTTTAATTTATTTTTATCTTTATATTATTGTTATTTTCTTTTGTGTGTGTGTGTGTTTTCTGTTAGTTTTCCCAGTTTATGAAGCACCGAAGGAGTGAATGCATAGAGATAGTAACTGATGTCATGGATTATCAGGGCCAGGGAGGCCCAGGGGGATTGGGGAACACACAATGTATTCTGGAGGGGAGAGGGAGCACTAGAACTGATGGTGATGATGTATAGACAACTCTTTTTAAAAGCAATTTAAAACCAGAGGAGGGAGGGGAGAGGAGGACTGGTAGGGAGTGTGACTAAGAGCAAGGTAACTGAGAGGAATTACTGAAACCAGAATGAAGGCTAAACATGGTAGTGGGACGGGAGGAAAGCATGCTATAGTTTATTTCTCTAGAAGCACTCCTGGTACCAAAATGTATTGGACAGGGTTCTCTAGAGAGACAAACCAGATTGCTAGTAATTATATATAAATATATTTATAAAGAGATATATAATTCAAGAAATAAACCGTTAAATAATATACTGATAGATAGTACAAGAAATTAACAGTTAAATTATAAAGCAGTGAGACACTAGCAGTCCATCAAGTTTTGAGAGCTGCCAGTTGCCAGTCCCCTTCTGTAGAGAGAGCTGGGCTGTATATACCCAGGCAGCAAACAGCAAGGCAGGTCCCCAACTGTCATCAACTGTCAGTCCCCAGCTCCAGAGATGAACATTCCAATCATGTGGGCTTAAAGGGACCTCAACTTACAGCGACACAGTCCACAGGCTAGGCATCCCACAGGTAGTATACCCCGTTAAACTGAGGCACGGAACAACCAAGGTGAGGCTCACCGAGCCATTTATCCCTCTGCCCTTCAGTTAATCCTACTTGTGTTTATCGGCCAGGCTGGCACAATAAACTATAGCAAAAGTGAAAGGAAATAGAGGAAAGGAGTAGGAGTCAAAGTGCATACAGAGAAGCCTAAATATAGACATGTACATATGTAAATATATTTATGATTATGGGGGCAATAGACTTATGTGCATATATTTATAGGTTCAGTAGTAAGGTAGCAGATGGACATTGGGCCTCCTCATGCATAATCCCCCAATACAATAGCACCTCGCCCTGCTAAACGGTCATTGCATGATACCCACCTTCCCGACATGATCACTGAAGACAGATGTGTGTGTAAGCAAACATGGTGAAGAAAGCTGATGGTGTCCAGCTATCAAAAAGATATAGCATCTGGGGTCTTAAAGGCTTGAAGGCAAACAAGCGGCCATCTAGCTCAGAAGCAACAAAGCCCACAGAGAAGAAGCACACAGCCTAAGCGAATACAAGGTGTTGAATGGACCATGTAGCAGACACCAAGGAACAAAAACAATCATTGTGTGATCACCTTCCTCACATAATCGCTGAAGACGAAGGTGTGCATAAGCAAGTGTGGTGAAGAAGGCTGATGGTGCCAGGCTACTGAGAGATATAGCGTCTGGGGACTTAAAGGCTTGAAAGCAAACAAGCAGCCATCTAGCCCGGAAGCAACAAAGCCCACACGGAAGCAGCACACCAACATGTGTGATCATGAAGGGCAGAGGGGACCAGGTCTCCAACAACAAAGGTGGGGTGGTGGTGAGAATCACATCACCGTGAAAGAGGGGGAGTGCATGATGGGGACCCAATGCCCACCTGTAGACAGCTGGACACCCCTTCCAGAGGGGTAGTGGGGAGGAGATGAGTCACTCAGGGTTCAGTGTAGCAACAATGAAACTCAAAATCTTCCTCTAGTTCCTGAATGCTTCCTCCCCTCCCAATTATCATGACCCCAATTCTACCTTGCAGACCCGGTTATACAGCAGTGCAGTAGGGATCTGGAAACACAGGGAATCTAGGACGGACGAACCCCTCAACACCCGCGGTCGGAGTGGTGACACCAGGAGGGAAGGAGATGTAGAAAGGGAGAACCGATCTTGGAGATCTATGTGTAACCTCCTCTCTGGGAGATTGGCAAGGGGGAGGCGGGTGAGGGGAGACGCCGGGGAGTATAAGATAAGATATAATAATTATTTATAAACTATCAAGGGACCAGGGGTGGGATCGGGGAGGGAGGGGGATGGGGGGAAAAAAAGGGAAACCGAGCTGATTCCAGGAACCCAAGTGGAAGGTGAATTATGAGAATGACGAGTGCAACGAATGTATAAGGGTGCTTTGCTCAATTGATGTATGTACAGATTGTGATAAGAGCCTTATGAGTCCCAATAAAAAGATTTATTAATTTTTTAAAAAGCAATTTAACTGTGGAAGTGAATGATATGTAAATATTGTATCAAGGAAACTACTGGGGGAAAAAAGCCAGAAAAGAAACCAGACTTGACCAGTGGTTCCATGGGTGAAGGAGGAAGAGGTCTGCTTAGGGGGCACTCAGTTTATGTGAAGGACGGTAGAATAACTTGGAAAAGGACATCAGTAGTGGGTCTACAACACAGCGTATCATCAATGGCACTGAAATACACATGCATAGTTGTTGGGTTGTAGAATATTTTGTTTGTATTTTTGCCACAGTTCAAAGAATAGTTAAATAGTTAACGTGCATGATACTGGTATACAACAGGTGCTTAATGTGTGCCTAGTGGTTGGTTGGCTGGTTCATTTATGTGTTCATCAATACCTTCTCCCATCTCTGACCGCTGGCCGCTACCTGCCACTAAACTTCATTTTCAAAAGGCTCCCAGGAAGGTTTTCCCCTGCCTTCATTCCAGGTTCAGAGGCCTGTCTTTGTTGCTGTCTGGAAGTGCAGCCCAGTGGACTTGGGAAGTCTGTCCTAACATAGGGATGTGGTAAACCAAAGTTGTCCTTGTCTTTTTTTTTCTTTTTTCTTTAAATCGTTTCATTGGGGGCTCATGCAACTCTTCTAACAATACATACGTACATCCATCCATTGTGTGGAGCACATTTTACATTTGTGGCCATCATCATTTTCCAAACATGTTCTTTCTACTCGCTCCTCATTTTTCCCCTCTCTCCCCTCTCCTCCCTCTCTCCCTCCCCCATGAACCCTTGATAATTTATAAATTATTATTATTTTTCATGTCTTACACTGACCTGTATCTCCCTTCACCCCCTTTTCTGTTGTCTGTCCCCCTGGGAGGGGCTTATAGGTAGATCATTGTGATCGGTTCCCCCTTTCTCCCCCCACCTTCCCCTTATCCTGATATCGATAACTCTCAATTTTGATCCTGAGGGGTTTATCTGTCCTGCATTCCCAGTGTTTCCAGCTCTTATTCTGTACCAGTGTACATGCTCTGGTCTAGTCGTATCTGTAAGGTAAAATTTGGGTCGTGATAGTGGGGGGGCCACTAAAGGACTAGAGGAAAGTCGTATGTTTCATCGTTTCTACACTGCACCCTGACTGGTTCATCTCTTCCTTGTGACCCTTTTGTAGGGGGATGTCCAATGGTCTACAGATGGACTTTGGGTCTCTACTCTGCACTCCCCCTCATTCACAATGATACGATTTTTTGTTTTGGGTCTTTAATGCCTGATACCTGATCCCACTGACACCTCATGATCACACGGGCTGGTGTGCTTCTTCCATGTGAACTTTGTTGCTTCTCAGCTAAATGGCCGCTTGTTTATCTTCAAGCCTTTAAGACCCCAGGTGGTTCTTGTCTTGATCCTGGGCATGTGGGGATCCTTGTCTTGGTCCTTGGTCCTTGATCCGAGTCAGGCTGCTTGGACAGGCCTTCCAAGTCCTGGACCCACAGTCCTCTGGGTTCTTTGGAAACCATCCCATTTCTTCAGAGATCTTTAGACACAACTGTATTAGTGACTGTAATTATCCTGTTATAACAACAACCCAACCAGCTGCAACCAAGCTGACTACTGACTCATGGCAAACCCACGTGTGTCAGAGTAGAAGGGGGCTCCCTTCGATTTTCGGTGGCTGTGATCTTTGACGAATACCTGAGTGCTTAACCTGTGCACCACTCAGCGACTTCTCTGCCATAATACTGACTAGCAAACAAAAGCCCCCAAAACAGAAACAAACGAAACTCACTGCCATCAAGTTGATTTTGACTTATAGCGACCCTATAGGGCAGAGAAGAACTTTCCTTGTGGCCTTCTGAACATGAAACTCTTTATAGAAGTAGAAACCCTCAGCTTTCTCCCAAGGCGCAGTGGATGGTTTCAAGCTGCTGACCTTGAGGTTAGTAACCCACTATGCCACCCAGGCTCGTTGACAAGCAAACAGGTCCTTCGTTTTTTGTAATGATGGTAGCCATGATGCTAGTGAGTGACTCAGGGCCTGACCACACTCTCTGGGGCTTCTGTCAGTCACATCCACGGGTTAGGGAATGGAAAGCTATTGATGTAGGCCACGTGTGCAGGTGCTACGTACCCAGAGCAGTGGTAACAGGATATCAGGGACATTCGTTCTCCCTGCCTCCTCTCCTCATCCACTCGCTCGGTTTTTAATAGAATCTGGCTGTTTGGGTCAAGCAGAGACAAGCAGGGAGGTTTGCGTGAGCAGGCACCACTGACAGCAGAAGTGAAGTACATAGCACATTCCTGGCACAGGCTCTGATACCCTCTTTGGGCTCCCTTAGTGACACCAACCAAGGCAGTAAATGGAGCCCCGCTGTCTAGCTGGCAAGCCGTGGCCTGCCAGCCTTCTGGGTTCAAGCTGCCCACCTCCTGCAGTTGAATGTTGAACCACTTACGCCAGCAGAGCTTCCTCTGTTGCTCTTCACGGTTGTGACTCCCAGCAAGGTTTGTAACCTCATTAAGCCCTGTTCCTCTCCGCCCCCATTGTGATTATTGAAATAATCTATGTGCCTGACACAAATAGTAATGATATGGCTATAGGAAGAGTAATTTTTATTGTATCCAGTTGCCTGCATGTCCCCGTCTGGAACTTGAAGGTGAGATTTGGGTCTGTCTGGAAGACCCCTCCCTGCTTTCTTCCCTGACTGTCCCCAGCTTTGTCCTGCTGAGGACATGTGACTGGTCCTTCAGTGCTCTCCAGGGACAGCCACAGTCCCTGCTGTTCCTCCTGTGACTCGGAGCTTGCTCCTGGAATTTGTGGGATGGTGCCCTGGGTCTCACAGCCTCGCTCTCTTGGATAAGTGTTGGGCTTCTTCATTGCCCTTCTCCTTCCAGGTTTAGTGTCTGGTGAGCAAAATATTGTGCAAATTCACCCAAGGTCTGAGTCCTTGGCATTGGGTGGAGATGGTGGGACCAGTCCACGTAAACAGCTCTCCTCCTTCCTCGGTTTTCCCTCAGGCGTGCGAACCTTTGGCAGTGGAGCCTGCCAAAACTGGAGAGAGAGAGAGAGAGAGAGAGAGAGAGAGAGAGAGAGAGAGAGAGAGAGAGAGAGAGAGCGAGAGAGAGAGAGAGAGGTTGCTATTGTTAGGTGTCGTCGAGTTGGTTACAGCTCATCGCGATGACCTAATGTACGAAGGGACAGGACCCTGCCCCATCCTCAGTCTTAGCTGTGGGGAGCCCATTTGTTTCCAGCCATGATGTCAGTCTGTCTCTCTGAGGGTCTTCCTTTGTTTGCTGAGCCAAGCCAGATGTCCTTCTCCAGGTACTTGCTCCTGAGAGCAGGTCCAAAGAATGTGTGACAAGGCCTTACCTGTCTTGCTTCTAAGGAGCATCCGGACGAACGTCCAAGACAGAAGACTTGCAGTCTTTTGGAAGTCCATGATATAACTGATACTCTCTGCCAACGCCAAAGGTTATTAATTCTTTTCAGTCATCTCTATTTACTTTTCAACTTTCGAAAATACCTTAGCTGCCAGACTGACCTAAGTCCTTAAAGTGACATCTTGTCTCTTTACTACGTTATTCTTAAGCTCATAAAGTATGAACATTTATCGATGTTGGTGCAAGAAAAAAATCATGGGAGTGAGAAGTGACTGGATCTAACTCATTTGAGGCTGATGGTATGGCGTTCTGTGTCGATCTGTAGACCATGGGACCAGATTTAGGGAAATACAGTGTGAAAGCCAGAACCTGTGCAAAGCAGAAACTATTCAACAAAGGAATATTGAAATTAAGTGGTTAGATTATACCTGGTCAAAGATAGAAAATTGTTGAGACAAAGAAAGACAAGACTTACCGAAAACCAAATTCACTGCCATCGAGTCAATTCTGTCTCATAGAGATCCTATAGGACAGCGTAGGACAACCCCGGTAGCCACTGGTAGTGCCACTGGTTGAGTGTTAGACTGTTAACCTTGAGGTTAGTGGTTCAAATCCAGCCATCTCACCTCGAAAGAAAGATGAGGCTGCCTGCTCCTGTAAAGATTGACAGCCTTCAAAACCCTGTGTTGTTGTTGTTAGGTGCCGTTGAGTGGGTTCCGACCCACAGTGATCCTCCATACAATAGAATGAAACCATGCCTGGTCCTGTACTGTCTCACAGTGATTCCTATGCTCAAGTCCACAGAAACCCTATGGAGTGTCACAATCAACTCGGTGACTCCCTTCTTCAGGCACAGGGGTTAGGATTTGGGTGGGAGATGGAGAAGGGTGACCCTAGTTCACCCTTAACAGTGCGTCCAGCCAGAGGCTTTATTAATTAACAAGCCTTAAGACTTCACACAAGCATTTCTTCGGAACTTTTGGCCTGCTGTGTTAAAAGTGCTTTCAACTGATTTCTGACCGGGGACAAGAGTTAATGGCTCAGGCCCCCCGCTCTGCTGCTGAGCAGGGAGGGACCTCCTTTCTCCCTGCTCTGATGGCTTCAGATCACCATATGGACCACAGTCAGAGCAGAGGTGGAAGAATGAAAGCCAGCTCCAGGTCTCCTGCAGCGTGAACCGGGTAAAGCAGAACGCAGAGCGGTGTGTGGAGTGCTCGTGCGACTCAGGCACAAAAGCCTGTACCTGGATGAGGCATACTTCCTCACTGAGTGGCCTTGGCTGACGACTCCGCCGCTCAGTGTCTGTTCCCTCGCGTCTGGAGTGGAGATGACAGACATCGTGCAGGGAGGTCGTGAGCGAGCCGTGAAATCGTGTCCGTGAGAGTCTTCTGAGAACACACACACACACAGGTGGCCTGTGTGCCCTCTTGTCACGGAGTCTCAGTGATAGTCGTCAGGAGTTTGCAGAGCTGCCTCCCACCGAGGAGGGTGCTGGCCATTTGATAGCCCAGCTTTGGGAGGGCAGACTGTCAGGACCGCGGCGGGGCGAGTCTGTCACCTGAGATCGGGGTGCCTGTCTCCTGATTCAAACGTGACACCTGTTGCAGGAGGAACAGGCTCTGGCAGCTGGCACTCAGGGAGGAGAGGCGCAGCCCTGAACAGGAGGGCTTGCTTCACTGACCAGAGGGCCAGGGACAAGTGTCAACAGCAAAATCAGCCCCGTCGTCAGTTGCCAGTTCCCCAGGGGGCCAGCAGTGCCTGGCAGGGTGGAGGCAGAGCAGAGGAGTTGCTCAACTGCCCACCCCCCTGTCAGATATATAATATGTACTTGAGGAATGCATTTATGGCATGATGGGAAGTGGGGAGCTGGATGGGTGGGGGATCAAAATGCAGTACCTGTGAAGCAAGCAGGCAGGGTTGTGCCTGGCACCTAGTGCTGTGCTGCCACTGAGCCATTGCTGGCCCTCGGGTTGGTCACTGCCAGAGAGCTGATCGTGACTCATAGCCCACCCTAGGGCAGCGGGGCTCAACCTGTGGGTCGCAACCCCTTTGGAGGGAGTGTCCAATGACCCTTTCATAGGGGTAGCCCGATTCATAACAGTCGTAAAATGACAGTGATGAAGTAGCAACAAAAATAATTGTTACGGTTGGGGGGTCACCACCACATGAGGCGCTGAATGAAAGGGTCGTGACGTGAGGAAGGTTGGGAACCACTGCCATAGGGTTTACATGGACTTCGGCATAGGAATCATTGTGGCGACAGGACAGGACCAGGCATGGTTTCGTTATGTTGTTGGAACCAACTCAGTGACACCTAACAACAACAACAACAACCACTTGGGGTTTCCGAAGAAACCTTTGCAGGAACAGACAGCCCCGTCTTTCTTTCGAGGTGAGGCTGCTGTATTTGAACCACTGACCTGGAGGTTAGCAGTCTGACACTTAACTGGTGGCACTACCAGTGACTAAGGACAGTCTGCAGTTTTTTTGGTTCCTAGGACCAAGTTGTTTCTCCTCCATCAACAAAAACTCACTGCCTTCTAAACTAGTCTTTTGAGCTATTATCAATTGGGTCCCCTAGAGATAGTTCTTAAAAGAGCAGACTGCTCAATGCAGACACTTTTTTTAATACATTTTATTAGGGGCTCAAACAACTCTTATCACAATCCATACATATACGTACATCAGTTGTATAAAGCACATCCGTACATTCTTTGCCCTAATCATTTTCAAAGCATTTGCTCTCCACTTAAGCCCTTTGCATCAGGTCCTCTTTTTTTTTTCTCCTCCCTCCCCGCTGCCCCCTCCCTCATGAGCCCTTGATAATCCACAGATTGTTATTTTGTCATATCTTGCCCTATCCGGAGTCTCCCTTCCCCCCCTGCTCTGCTGTCCATCTCCCAGGGAGGAGGTCACATGTGGATCCTTGTAATCAGTTCCCCCTTTCCAAACCACTCACCCTCTACTCTCCCAGTATCGCCCCTCACACCCGTGGTCCTGAAGGTATCATCCACCCTGGATTCCCTGTGCCTCCAGCTCCCATATGCACCAGTGTACAACCTCTGCCCTATCCAGCCCTGCAAGGTAGAATTCAGATCATGGTAGTTGGGAGGAGGAAGCATCCAGGATCTGGGGGAAAGCTGTGTTCTTCATCGGTACTACATCACACCCTGACTGACCCATCTCCTCTCCTAAACCCCTCTGTGAGGGGATCTCCAGTGGCCGACAAATGGGCCTTGGGTCTCCACTCTGCACTTCCCCCTTAATTCACTATGGTTTTATATATTGTGTGTGTGTGTGTGTGTGTGTATATATATATATATATTTTTTTTTTTTGCATGATGCCTTATACCTGGTCCCTTTGGCACCTCGTGATTGCACAGGCTGGTGTGCTTCTTCCATGTGGGCTTTATTGCTTCTGAGCTAGATGGCCACTTGTTCACCTTCAAGCCTTTAAGACCCCAGACACTATCTCTTTTGATAGCCAGGCACCATCAGCTTTCTTTGCCACATTTGCTTATGCACCTGTTTGTCTTTGGCGATTGTATCATGGAGGTGTGCAGCCAATGATATGATTTTTTGTTCTTTGATGCCTGATAACTGATCCCTTCGGGACCACGCGATCACACAGGCTGGTATGTTCTTCCATGTGGGCTTTATTGCTTCTGAGCTAGATGGCCGCTTGTTTATCTTCAAGCCTTTAAGACCTTAGACGCTATCTCTTTTGATAGCCGGGCATCATCAGCTTTCTTCACCACATTTACTTGTTCACCTGCTTTGATTTCAGCAGTTGTGTCGGGAGTGTGAGCATCATAGAGTGCCAATTTAATAAAAGAAGGTATTCATGCATTGAGAGAGTGCTTGAGTAGAGGCCCAAGGTACTTCCGCCACCTTAATACTAAACCTATAAATATAGACACATAGATCTATTTCCCCATCCTCATATATATATTTGCACGTACATGTCTTTGTCTAGATCTCTATAAATGCCCTTTGACTCCTAGCTCTTTCCTCCATCTCCCTTGACTTTCCTCCTGCCCTACTACCATGCTCCGTCCCCACCTGGGTTACAGCTATACCTCTTCTTTACGTAACCTTACCCTTGATCATTCAGGAGGAGATGAAGGGGGAGGAGGAGAGAGTGGAGCACAGCCTTGCCCACCAGGCCGTGAATATGATGTTCCTGAGTAGAGCAGCCAGTCCACAGAGAGAACAACATGGCTGGCCCCACTATGAGGCATGATGCCCCTCAGTGACTAAGGACGATACAGGGGACAGCACCGGAGACACAGTTTGGGAATTGCACCTGACCTGATCCCACCACACCGAGGCAAAGCACTGGGGGAGTGCAGCGGAACAGCTAGGGAATGTACCGGCAAGGTCCCCAGGGAATGCTGAAAGTGGACTTTGGGCCCCTTGATCCCAGTTCTCTTATGGAAGTTTTGATTTAAAAGTTTTTGATAAAAAGGTAGCCGGGCACGGTTCATTTCTTCTGGTCTCCTGGTGAAAGAGGCAAAGCAAATGGCATTGTATTAGTAGTTCTTCTCACACCCTTGCCTAGAAGTAGATGGTCCTTAGTCATAAGGGCAAAGCCAAGGAAGAGATGACCTAATAATTCAGGGGCAGGGGCAGGTCAAGGCCTGTCCTACCCCTCCCAAGGGTGACTCATCTTTCACCCAGGACTCTGAGCCCCCAACCCACTAGCCAACAGCTCCCCAGGGCTGGGAAGGGTGAGGGAGGACTCCTACTGTAGCCAGTGTTTGAGTCTGGATTAGCAGACACTTCTCCTGTGAACTCATCCAGACGTGCCAGGTGTGGACTCCACGCGTGCTTTGTCTCTCTCACGTTGCACAGCGTCCTGATTCCCCAGTATCTACCCCTGCCCTGAACTAGTTTGACCTGTTTCTGGCTGCCAGCTGGTCCTCCATGGAAACAGAAGAGACCTTGCTGCCGAAGTCCCCATAACCATAACAAACCCAGCTGGGTAGGGGGGTGGAGATAGAGAGAGATAGAAAGAGTGTGTGTGTGTGCGCTGAAACCCAAAGGCACAGCCTTCAACCGGAGGCCTGGGCCCCAGGGGCTCCATGCAGTCTGTGCCACAAAGTGCCCGTAGGAGAACATGGGCATGACAAGACGCTGACTCTGGACACAGAGAGACTGTCTTTTCTGGTCCTGGCTTTGGGAAAACTGGCTCTGGGCCTTTAAATTCTCTGGGCCTCTCTGACTCGGGCTGTAAAATGGGGAGTAAATCGGACCTGCCTCAGGTCACAAGATTCTTCTAAGAATTGCATGAGATCCTGGCTGCAAGATGCTCAGTAAGTGATAGAGGGCCACAGGAAACTTCAGTGTGTGGGCGAAGCACCCACGCCCGGGCACACCTCCCCACCCCTGCGTTCCAATGCGTGGCCTCCCCAATTCCAAGGGAACAGCACAGGAGCACCCAGAAGAACCCTGGCGTTCACGTCACGTGAGGCCCACGTTTATGGGCTGTGCTCTTGGTCTGTGCCTGGTGGCTGCCCGGATCCTTTCAGGTGGCCAAGCAGGGGCTCCTGTGACCCTTGTGCTCACTGCCCACTGCTGGACCCCAGGGGAAGCTGGCGGTCAGCTTCACCCCTCTTGTGCAGTGCCCGCCACAGTGCTGTGGAGGCTTCTTGCTGAAGTGGGCTCCTGGAGATGCGTCTGAGCACTTGGGTCCGAGAGACCCTAGAGAAGTGCTTTAATCGCCTGCTCCCGTTTCCCTCAGTTGTAACCTGAGGACTAAGTCTTCTTCTTCTTCTTTTTAATTAAAAGGTCATTTTATTAGGGACTCTTACAATTGTTACAATCCACTCATCGATTGCGTCAGGCAAGTTTGTACATATGTGGCCTTCATTCTTTTCTAGACATTTACTTTCTATTGAGCCCTTGATATCAGCTCCTCTTTTTTTCCCCTCTACCCCCCATCACCCCCTGATAGATTATACATTGTTATTATTCTCATATCTCACACCGACCGCTGTCTCCCGTCCCCCGTGTTTCTGTTGTTCTCCCCCTGGAGAGGGGTGTCTGGTTCTGTGTCGATCATTGTGATTGGTTCCCCCTTTCTCCCTTTCCCTTTCCCTCCCCCACTTCCCCCTCCCCTTCGGTCTCGCTATTGTCACCACTACTGGATTCTGTGTGTCCCTTTGTCCATGCCTGTGCACATGCTCCAGTCTGGTCTGAACTGGGAGGAACCACTGGGGTTAGGATAGTTGGGGGTGAGGAAGCCTCAAGGAACCAGAGGAATATTGTGTGTTTCATCGTTACTGCACCCTGGTTGACTCACCCTTCCCTCTGGCCCCTCTGTGGGGGGTTTGTTCCTTTGGGACTAAGTCATCCTGAAAGCCACATCAAGCTCCCGCTAGTCGGTGATACCATTTTATGGCCACCCGCGGTTGACTTGTGCGTGCCGGGCATCCTCTTTGGCAGGGCACTGAGCTCTGGTGAGGGGAGAGGTTGACCACTGCCCGTGGGCACCCCACGCCTCTCCTGGGCTCTTCTCCATACTCTTGGCTTTTTGCCTTCCCAGATGTGTGAAGCGGGGCCTTCAGGATGCAGACATCGTCAATCAATCACAGCCTCGAGATCAGTCCAGGAATAGCCGGGCCTCCAATCTTTCCGCCCCGGTGGTTTATGAATGGACTTGACACACGCATTTCACAACTGTTTCTCCACTGCTGCCTTTGGGAGAGATTGCCGTCTGGCGGGGCAGGGGGTGGGGGGCGGATCGTCAACAAAGAAGAAGGGTCCGTTTGCCCTGACTCTGGGTGTGCTGTTGAGTTGATTTCCCTCACAGCGACCCCATGTGACAGTAGTAGAATGGGCCCTCTTTTCAGTTCCTGAACTGGAAACAGACTGCCAGACCTGGTCTCCCATGAAGTGGCGTTGCATCCCTGCCCTTTCTGTGCGCAGCCGCGTGCTTCCTGGAGCCCCACCAGGGCTCCTCCGCCGAAGGAGGGGGAGGCGACAACTTCTCGTAGGATGTGCTGCGCCCATGTTCTCTTCCTGCCCAAATGGCCTTGGCCCAGTTGGTAACTGCCCCCACGTTTTCACCCTTCTCTGAGCAGGGATGGCAGAAGCAAGGTGCTCTGCTGAAACGTAATGAGCTCTCCGGGTTACAGAGCCTCTCCGTCCTCCGCTCCTTTCCCTAGGATATAGCAGCTGGAGAGAACTAGCCAAAGCGCTGTCCAGCAGGGACATCCCAGCCGGGGACCCCAAGCTCCAGTTCTACCGCCCGCAGAAGCTGAGCCGCCAGGTATGTGGTCAGCACGTTAACGCAGCCCCTACGGCCTTGGAGGAAAGCTCCACTTTTCCATGTGTAGAAGAGGAAGAGGAACCAGCCCCTGAACCCCTAGTCTGGTATCTGGGGTTTCTGACTGAGGGAGCAGAGATGTCTACTCGGCTCTCCTCAAAACACAGGGACTGGCTATCCTCTTTCTGCTTTTGTCTGGGTGTTTAAGATGCCCAGCCCGACCTTCTCCAGGCATGTGGCCACTGTCGCCAACAGCAGCAGAAGGCCTGAGACAGAGCCAGCATGTCCTGCCTCGTGCTGGCGTGAGGCTGATGTCAGATCCATCGCTGCTCAGAGTCCGCGATGATGAGGCAGGCCGACTCTCCTCCCTGCTCCTAGCCAAGGGTAGAGATTTGTAAAGGAACATTCTCCCTGGAATGTTTCTGGGGCCGATAATCCCCAGAGAGAAAGGACCAGCTCTTGGTAGGATGTAGGGGATCTGGGGTTTAATGTAGTCTGGAGCCCTTAGGAGACCTCTGGGCAGAAACAATCTATGTGGTGGGATCAGAACCGAACTGGCCTGTGAATCTGAATGGGTAAGGGAAGGGGGCACTGGGATGTTCTCTATGGGTAACACCTCTGGGCCCCTGCATTCAGGGGGTCCTACTCTAATTAGAAACGCCGTTTCTTTTCTTCGCATGGGAAAGACTGGGGGAATTCAGGAAAGTTTAAGAACCTCAGATATATACATTGATAAAACTCCTCGGGAAGCATACTCAGGCACAGAGTATTTCCCCACAGGACAGGTACTGAACCCTGTCTGGTCCCCAGTTCTCTTCATGTCCTCCCTCACTTCTGTGTTCTCCCACTAGGACCAGGAAGCTGACCGAGGAGGGAGCAATAACAGCAGCTACTTGAAGTGGAACCAACCTGTTCCCTGGCTCTCAGAGGTAAGGGACTCTGTACCATGTTCTTTGAAAGGATTAAAAAGTAGAGGGGGGGGGGGGGTTGTTTGTTTGTTTCTGACAGATAATCCCAGAGGCCACAGAATAAGTTTTTCCCTTGGCTGTTACTTCCAAAAGTTTTTACCACCAAGGAAGGGTTCGAGACTCATTGGATTTTTTTCCTTTAAAGCAGACCAACTTTATTACATGCACCATCTCATGTCAGACTTCACACTAAGTTCGCACCATTGTTCTTGTTTTATGAGTGGCGGAGACAAGGCTTGGGAGGCTTAGAGAACGTGTTGTGGCTACACGGATCCCCATTCGAAGAGCTAGACTTTCCTAAATGGCCTTTCTTGGGCCATTAGGCCCTACAAACTATCCCAAGGAAAAAGCGGCTGTTTGTTAAAAAGGCAAGTGGAGGACACTGCATTCTACATCATCTTCTTGGAAATGTACGTTAGCGTGTGACAGGTCTGTGAAGCCCCACAGTAACCACTCAGCCAACTCTGACCACTGAATTGCTTCCCTGCACCACCACCCTCCCCAAAAACCACCCACTAACATTCTGTGAAAGCAAGTGTTCTGTGGGGCATACGTTGTTGTTGTTGTTAGGTGGCCTTGAATCCGTGCCAACCCATAGCGCCCTTACACACAGCAGAAGGAAGCACGGCCGTCCTGTCCCATCCTCACAGTGGCCCCTCTGTTTGAGCCCATAGTTGCAGTTACTGAGTCAGTCCCCCTGGTCAAGATCCTTCTTCTTTTCTGCTGCCCCTCTGCTTCACCAATTGCGATGTCCTTCTCCAGGGACCGGTTTTCCCTGACACCATGTCCAGAGTACATGAGATGAAGTCCCCCGTCCTTGCCTCTACGGAGCATTCTGTCTGTACTTCTTCTTCTTTTTTTTTTTAATACATTTTATTAGGGGCTCATACAACTCTTATCACAATCCATACATATACATACATCAATTGTATAAAGCACATCTGTACATTCTTTGCCCTAATCATTCTCAAAGCATTTGCTCTCCACTTAAGCCCTCTGCATCAGGTCCTCTTTTTTTCCCCCTCCCTCCCCGCTCCCCCTTCCCTCATGAGCCCTTGATAATTTATAGATTGTTATTTTGTCATATCTTGCCCTATCCGGAGTCTCCCTTCCCCCCTTCTCTGCCGTCCATCTCCCAGGGAGGAGGTCACATGTGGATCCTTGTAATCAGTTCCCCCTTTCCAACCCACTCACCCTCCACTCTCCCAGCATCGCCCCTCACACCCTTGGTCCTGAAGGTATCATCCACCCTGGATTCCCTGTGTCTCCAGCTCCCATATGCACCAGTGTACAACGTCTGCCCTATCCAGTCCTGCAAGGTAGAATTCGGACCATGGTAGTTGGGGGAGGAAGCATCCAGGATCTAGGGGAAAGTTGTGTTCTTCATCGGTGCTACATCGCACCCTGACTGACCCATCTCCTCTCCTAAACCCCTCTATGAGGGGATCTCCAGTGGCCGACAAATGGGCTTTGGGTCTCCACTCTGCACTTCCCCCTTCATTCACTATGGTGTATATATATACATGTATATATATATATTTTTTGCATGATGCCTTATATCTGGTCCCTTTGGCACCTTGTGATTGCACAGGCTGGTGTGCTTCTTCCATGTGGGCTTTATTGCTTCTGAGCTAGATGGCCGCTTGTTCACCTTCAAGCTTTTAAGACCCCAGACACTATCTCTTTTGATAGCCGGGCACCATCAGCTTTCTTCACCACATTTGCTTATGCACCCATTTGTCTTCGGTGATCGTATCATGGAGGTGTGCAGCCAATGATATGATTTTTTGTTCTTTGATGCCTGATAACTGATCCCTTCGGGACCACGTGATCACACAGGCTGGTGTGTTCTTCCATGTGGGCTTTATTGCTTCTGAGCTAGATGGCCGCTTATTTATCTTCAAGCCTTTAAGACCCTAGACACTATCTCTTTTGATAGCCGGGCACCATCAGCTTTCTTCACCACATTTACTTGTTCACCTGCTTTGGCTTCAGCAGTTGTGTCGGGAGGATGAGCATTGTAGAGTTCCAATTTAATAAAAGAAGGTATTCATGCATTGAGGGAGTGCTTGAGTAGAGGCCCAAGGTCCTTCCGCCACCTTACTACTAAACCTATCTGTCTGTGCTTCTTCCAGACAGATCTGTTTGCTCTCCGGCAGTCCATGGTACTTTCAATATTCTTCACCAGCACCTTAATGCAAACACATCGATCCATCTTCCTTATTCAATGTCAATAAGGTCTTCCTTAGTCAATGTCCAGCTCTTTTAAAAAAGCATTTTATTGGGGGCTTGTACAGCTCTTATCAGAATCTATCCATTGTGCCAAGCGCATTTGTACATATGCTGCCATCATCATTGTCAAAGCATTTTCTTTCTACTCGAGCCCTTGGTATCAGCTCCTCGTTTTTCCTCCTCCCTCCCTCCAGTGTCCAACTCGTGTATGCCTGTCAGACTATTAAAGACTCTGGCTTGGGCCAGGCGCCCCAAAGTCCTCAAAGTAAGAGCCTCCCTTCAACCCTTTAAAGACGTCTGGTGCATCAGATTGAGCCCATGCCATGCGCCGTTGGCTGGAACAGACAGTAGGAAATTATTTTAGGGAACTTTTAGAGGAAGATGCAAACACAAGCATCCTAACCATGTTGGTACCATTTATTACAGAGGTTGGATAAATTGGACAGGGTCTTTTTCTTCTGGCGAAGAAGGAAGGCTCGGGAAAGTTCATTAACGCCCTCTAGATTGTGTTGAGTAAGTGCTTATGCCAAGATTCCCTAGCAGTAGAGTGCGTTGGGGACAGCAGGCTTAACTTGGGTCTCTTATTCTACAGCCTGCCCACAGCTCAGTGTCTTTGGGTCCTGAGGCCTGTGGGCAGAGACTACTTTTCGTGGCCTGCTAGAATCGGCCAGTTCACCGTCTTTGTCCATGTCTTCACAGAAACCTTCATTAAACAGAAATATCAAAATGCCCTCCAACTAGATCTATACACTTCTTTTTGCCCCCAGTCTGTTTAAAAAAATCATTTTATTGGGGACTTATACAACTCTTATCACAATAGCTTATATCCATCTATTGTATCAAGCACATTTGTACATTTGTTGCCATCAAATTTTCAAACATTTTCTTTCTACTTGAGCCCTTGGGATCAGCTCTTCTTTTCCCCCCTCCCTTCCTCCCCCTCCCTCCCTTATAAGCCCTTGATAATTTATAAATTATTATTATTTCATGTCTTACACTGTCCGATGTCTCCGAGCTTCACCCACTTTTCTGTTGTCTGTCCCCCTGAGAGGGGGTTATATGTAGATCATTGTGATCAGTTTCCCCTTTCTCCCCCCACCTTACCCTTACCCTCTTGATATTGCTACTCTCATTATTGGACCTGAGTAGTTTATCTGTCCTGGATTCCCTCCCTGTGTTTCCAGCTCTTACCTGTACCCATGTACATGCTCTGGTCTAGCCTGATTTGTAAGGTAGAATTGGGGTCATGATAGTGGGGTGGGGAAGCACTAAAGAACTAGAGGAAGGTTGTATGTTTCGTCGGTGCTATACTGCACCCTGACTGGTTCGTCTCTTCCTTGTGACCCTTCTGTAAGGGGGGTGCTCAATTGTCTAAGATAGGCTTTGCATCTCCACTCTGCATCCCCCCTCATTCACATTGATATGATTTTTTGGTTCTGGGATTTCACGGGCTGGAAGTCACTGTTAACACCCTATCAGCAGCTGGCATCGTATAGAGGGTGTCAAAGAGAGAGAGAGAGAGACCGATTGGATTAGACAGGGGGGTGCTTATTAATATCATCCCACTTCACAGACAATAACGAACAAACCCAACACCCATCTCTTCATGTTCTGGTCACTGTGACCATCTCTTGACCAGATCGCGGTGTCTGCGCTCCAGGACACTTTCCATAGAAAACCAAAATAGTTTCAAGGAGGGCATTCGGCAAAGACAAAATCCGAGCAAGCCAGGGTTTGGGCAGGTGATTTCCCGCGGGCTTTGGTCAGGCGATGTCTCTCTCTTGCCGACCGGGCGGCGACACAGATCGGACGTTGCTTGTTGTACTTTTTCACCAGGTAGGTTGACACAGCTTTCCGTGAGCCCACAGAGCTGACCCACCACCTGCTTTAGCACATTCTTACTACCCTGCACCCACTAGCAGGCACGCCACGCCCTTCGCGCCCCACCTCTGGGGGGCTGCGACCTGCCCTCCATCCCCACAGGCTTGCCTATTCTGGAAATCTAATACCAACGGCTTAGTACATCAGGGTGGTGCTGAGGGTAAGGCATGGAGCTGCTACCCGGGAGGTCACCAGTTCAACCCCGCAGCTGCTCCTCTGGAGAAAGAGGAGGCGGTCTGTACCCACAAAGACACATCGTCTTGGAAAGCCTAGGTAGGGCTGCACTGAGTCGGAATCGGGGGCATTGGGTTTGGGGGTCCTTTGTGATGGGCTCCTTTCGCTTAGCGTCATGTTTCTGAGGTCCGTCCGTGCTGTAGCCTGTAGCGGGGCTGGCTTCCTTTAGATTGCTGAGTAGCGTTCGGCAGCGTGCACACCCCGTGTTAGCCTCTCGCCAGCTGGTGGGCCGTTGGATAGTGGTGGTTTTGTGGTTGCGGTAAGCAGCACTGCTGTGGGCCTACTATGTGCTTTCTTCAGAATCCCAACCCATGTCCAGTCTGCACCTTCAGCATGGTGCCTCAGTGGGCTGTGTGCAGCACCTCAGTGCAGGTGCTGGCTGAGCATCAGGACGGGGATCGAGGTGTGCATGCTCCAGCTTTTTATCCTCCTGGGGGCATTCCCTGAATGACAGGTGCCAGCAGGGCGCTGAGAGTAGATTTGAAACAAAAACCCAGAACCCGAAGCGACTGCTACCATCGAGTCAGCCCTGTGCCATAGCGACTCTGGAGAACAGAATAGAATTGCTCCCTGTGGTTCCCAAGGTGGCAAATCTTGATGGGAGCAGGCAGCCTCCTCTTCCCCGCATCCCCGAGCTGCTGGTGGGTTTGAACCACTGGCTTTGCTGTTAACAACCCAAGATGTAGCCCACTATGCCCCAGGGCTCCTTGAGAGCAGATGAAGTACTATGGGGAGGGGGAGGGAGAGGTGATTTTGGGAGTCAGCAAGGAAGGTGGGGGGCGATGCTGACACAACTCATTTTAAAGGCGAGTTAATCGTGGGGGGCGGGAATGTTCTGAAATGGATTGTGGTGATGGTTGTACAGTTCTTCTCGATAGGATCCATCTACTGGATTGTGTGATGTGTGGGTTAAGTGCCCATAAAACTGTTTTAAAAAAAGAGTTGATGAAGTACTTGGACGCGTTGGGTAGGAAGCTGGTCTGTAGGAACCTGTGTCCTGATCCACCTGCTAAGTTTGAAGTCACGTGGTCCTGACTTGCATGCTTCTCTGCCAAGGTGAGGTCTCACTGGCCCTTGAGTTGAACCATCAGCCATGTGTGGTAGTCTGATCAGCTAAGCAGCCTGCTCTGGATAGGGAGGGACCACTGAGGGCTTGCATGCTATGATCCCTCCTGACCTCTCCTGAGGGTAGAACCAGCCACTCCTCTACCCCCTTCTGTAACTCACACCTCTGGGCTGGCTCCTGGTGCAAGTGACACACCAGTTTGCTTAGTCCTTGTCCTTGGAGGACCACATTTCTTTCATCTGTAACCACAGGCCTGGAACACACCAGACACTCGCTGCTTAACGTGTCCCAGCCCTCCCTTCTCCAAGCATTGTTCATTTGCATGCTTACTATGCTTACTACTGTCCAGTCCTGCCCAGAAAGAGAGCCGCTAACCATGGCGAGGATGGGGGAGCACCCCCAAGGGGAGAAACCATCCGGGAGGAGCCTGGAAGGATGAGCAGGCTTCTGCCACGTGCGGAGGGAGAACAGAAGGGCCTTCCATTCAAGAACTAGTACAGGGCACTTCAAAAAGTGAGGGGGACAATTCCACGAGCCTGTCATCCCATTTCTTCACAAGCTTTCCGAAGCCCCCTGGTAACTGTCGAGGCGTGGAGAGACTGAGGAAAGAGAATGGCATTGTTTGCTGGAGGAGAACCTGGTGTGGGTAGAGGACAGGCGTGGTGCGAGGGGAGGGGAGGCTGGGAAACCAGACCTCCATGTGCCAGGGGCAGGCTTGGGCAGTTGTGACGTCATCAGGTCTGTGTCTTATAGAACGCCAGCTCTAGAGGGAGTCTGAGGACCCGTGGAGAGGGGCTGGGAGCCTGTGAGGAGGCTCCGCTGCAGGCCTGGCCGAGGCAGGGAGTGGACAGTTCTGGGGCCTGGCCCTGCCCTTTCTTTGTGTCTTTGTGTTCCTGTCCACCTCCACCGCCCCACAGGTTCATTCTTACATATCCTTGGGTAATCAGTTGACCTCTCCTCCCTCCATATCCTCATCTCGAACGTGACAAGGTCCCAGTAGGTCTTTTCTCCTCCATCCTTAACTGGGAGTTCAAATCCAGCAGTGGCCACAGGTATGCTCTGTGTCCTTGCCTGGGCTTAGTCCCACCTAGACAACGGTGAGAGTTGTCTGGGAGAATGGGCCAGAGACCTGTGTCCCTGACAGGTACAGGTACAGAGTGCCCCCCCCCAATTGGAACAATGCCAGCCCTGGTGGGGTCACCGGTGGGGTCACAGGTCAGGCCAAGGGGAGGAAGTCAGCACTCCCTGGGACTGTGGGAAGCATGGTCCAAGGACTAGCTTCATGCTGGGTAAGGGACCAGATGCCACCGGAGAGGGGCGCTCCCTCATGTACCCTGTTCCCCACAGGGCCTCAGGCAACCATTGCTGAGCAAAGAAAGCCATGGCAGGAGGGGCAAGGAAGCTAGCCCAGCTCTTCCCTTGCCGTGTGTGTGTGTGTGTGTGTGTGTGTGTGCCTGCCTCCCCACCCCCCAGGAACTTCTGGCCTCCTGGCCAGCCGTACAAACTGCTCTGGTAGGATGCTTGCTTCCCCATGGACCATGGCTAGCGGGCAGGAGCTGGGCACACTGCCCTGAAAGTCTTCCAGGGAGGGGGCAGCGAGGAGGCTATTCCAGGAGAAGGCAGCGTCTTGTAAACCAAATTGAAGGAATTTCCCCAGAAGGAGTACAATGTCCCCATTCTTTCTCTCCATGAAGCCTTTACCCAGCTGCCCCCACCACCCCAGCCTTCATTCCCTCCCACCCACCCTGGCCCCCTGCTCATGGTCCCAGAGCTGTGTGGCTGCTTCCCAAGGACCTGCATTCCGAGCAGCCAGTGAGCGTGGACCAGCCAGTGTGCTCCTGAGGTGCCAAGTCGCTGAAGTGTGTCAGGAGTGACAGACCCTCCTGTGTCTTTTCTGGTTCCAGCTGTGTAGTCGTGTTTCCTGGAGCCTGGGAACTGCCCCCTCCGCCCCCCTACCCGCCCCAACTCAGATCCTCGCTATTCCTCCTGAGGTCTCCCTTACCACCATCAGACCCCCTCCCATCCTCCAGACCCTGGGCCACTGCCTTCTGTCTGGGTATCCCTTCTACCCCGTCCCCTGTTCCTCTGGGCAGCCCTGGCTTCCTATCTGATGTGCTTCTGGGGAGAGCAGGGCAGGGCCTGCTGGGACAGAGTACATTGAGCCCCACCTCCCCCAACTGGAGGGGGCAGGGAGGGAGACAGGGACTGTCAGGGGGTAACCTGAACCTCTTTGTCAGAGGAACCTGGGCCTCTATCACCACCGCTTCCCCTCCGCTCTCCAAGCCCTGCCTTTCACCGCTCAGAGCACACATGCACAGGCTCCTGCCTCCGCCCTTTCTTCTGAAGGGGACCCTTTGCTCCAGGTCTCAAGGCTCCCTCTGGTCCCTCACAACACCTCAGCCTGGCCAGGGGCAAGGGTGCTCCCTGGGCAGCCCAGCACCTGTGTGGGTGGGTGTCCTGGGGCCAGCCTGACCCAGTGGGCGTGCGAGCTCTGGAAAGGGCAGAGGGGAGGCGGGGAGCATGAGCTGCAGGGGCAGCCAGATGGGGCCCCCAGAAACCTCCTGCAGTGCTCTCCCAGCTGCCTCTCAGCCGGGGAGCAGATAGGGTTTCATCTGCAGGCAGCTGTGCAGCGTTCTTTTATTGGGCCCTTGGGGAGTTAGGGGGAGCCCCAACCCAGCTCCACCCAGTTCTGTCCCCTGATCTCCCCCTGCCGTCAACTTGGCATGTCTGTAGTGGAAGTCACCTCTCTGCTGGAAAGCACAAAATCAGACTGCCATTTTGCTGCATGGACAGAGGGAAACGGAAGAGAGAGAGAGAGAGAGAGAGAGAGAGAGAGAGAGAGAGAGAGAGAGAGAGAGAGAGAGAGAGAGAGAGAGAGAGCGAGCGAGCACAGGAGGGGGAGGGCGGGGGAGGCTCTTCAGAAAAACAGACCCAGCCCTGGGGGAGGAACCCACAGATTGGGTATCATTGCTTTCCCACCCAGCCACCCCCAAGAAGCTGGGTTTCCAAGGGTGGGGACTAGACCTGAGAGGGAGCTGTGACCTGAGCATGGGCATCTGTCTGCCCTCTCAGCTCCTCAAGCGAGGAGCCTCATGGTCATCTGGGGAGGTGTGCCCTGCCTCACCTGCCCCACCCCATGCCTTGCCCTGTACAGTTCCAGGGTCATGCCAACCTGCATGTGTTTGAAGACTGGTGTGGCAGCTCCATCCAGCAGCTCCGGAGGAACCTCCACTTCCCACTGTACCCTCATGTGAGTACCTGCCCGGCCTGCCTCCCCCCTCTCCCCATCACCCCTGTGACTCCCCACCGCCCCCTCCTGGCTCTCGGATTGGTCCTCATCCTTGCCTTCTTTACTGGCTCATCTTCTAGACTTTGGTTCCCCTTTTCCTCTGCCTGCAACACCTCCCTGGTACCACCACCCCTCCCCTCCCCTGGGAGTCCTGCCGCTTCTCGGCCAAGCTCACTCTGAGACTCTCACTGTGGTGCCCAGTGCCCTTCACCCAGGGCCACCACCTAATAGCGTGCATGGTGCATGCCGGGCAAGGCCACCTGGACAGAGAGGCCACTTTCCAACCCGGCCTGCCTATCTTTCCCCTCCCTGGTCCTCCTTCTGTGGACCAGTCTCCTCTCCCCTCTTCCCAATCACAGTTTCCTTCCCCTTTCCTGGCCCAGATCCGCACAACCCTGAGGAAGCTGGCTGTGTCCCCCAAATGGACCAACTACGGCCTCCGCATCTTTGGCTACCTGCACCCCTTCACCAATGGTAAGACCCGCCCCAAAGCCCTGTCCACCTCCGTCCTGCCCCAGAATGGCCTGGTCCCCAGAGCTCTGCCTGCCCTTGAGAAACAAGCCAAGAGGAGGTGCCACGTTGCTCCTAGTCTGTCACCGGTTTAAGAGGGGCCGTGGATTCTTGGTGACATCGTTTCTGGAATAACTAACCCTTTCCCCGTCTGAGTCTGCCCATCTTCACCGTGCCTCCCATGCAGGCAGGAGGCCAAGGCACCGAGCCCCCTGCAGAGAATTTAACCACGGCGACATTTTAAGAAGTCACCCGGCTTCCACACCGACGCCTGTTTCTCTCTCTCTTTCCCAGGGAAGGTCCAGTTTGCCATTTCCGCCGATGACAATGCCGAATTCTGGCTGAGCCACGATGACCAGGTCGCAGGCCTTCAGCTGCTGGCCAGTGTCGGCAAGGTAGGGTCAGCTCAGCCGCAGGGGCTTCTGGGAGCCAGGACATCCCGTCAGCATGCTCTCATTCCCACTAGCTTCTCTGGTGTGGCTCCTGGGGGAGAAGGGGCCCCGGGGAGAAGGGGCCCCAAAGCAGCACCCTCCTCCTCATGCCCAGTCCATTTGTACAGAGGGACAAACTGAGGTACGGGAGAGGTACAGCATCTGATTATGAGGGAAATGCCAGAAGGATCCATCCCTGGGTCGGGACTAGGAGCCCCTCGCCCACACATGTACTGAGGGCTCACTCGGTGCGCTGGCTGGTGGCTCTGGGCCCTCCTGAGATGGGCCAGGTGCCCCTCCCTTGAGCCCCTTTTCACCCCTTTTCATTCTTTCTGTTTTCTCTTCTGTTCCGCCTGTCCTCCTCTCCCCCTTCTTCCTCTTCTCTTGATATCTGTGCCCACCCCCCCAGACTGGAAAGGAGTGGACTGCCCCCGGAGAGTTTGGGAAATTTCAGAGTCAGATTTCGAAGCCAGTGAGGTAAGTAGGGAGCGTCACAGGGCACATAGCTCAAGCCAAGGTCAAATCAAAGTTGGAGAACCCGGCTGCCTTCTCCCCGGCCTTCTGGGCCGGTGGAGTCTGGCCCAGGTTTCCTCCATCTATAGATGGGGAAGCTGAGGCCAGGGGAGGGGTGGGACTTTGTGGAAGGTCAAACAAGTGTTTTGTGACACTTTGGAGCAGGAAATTGGTCTCCCTTCTCTCTCCAAGTCCTCGCCCTTCCCATCCCAGAATTGTTGACCTCAACCCAGAATTGCCCACCTCTGTGGGTGCTGGGCTCCTGGAAGTGCCTAGGCTGTTGGTGAGTTTGCAGGATCCTCTTAGTAACCCAGAGGATCCTCCTGGGCCTTCTCCGGCCCCTCAGAGTGACTGGACTAAGGTCCACATGCTGGGAGAGAGGACCCAGCCCAACTTCAGAGTGCCACCTGGTGGCCAGTCCAGCAACACGGTGATCAACAGCATGGACTCTGAAGCAGGACTGAAGTAGGACTCCCCGGAACAAATACCAGCCCCACAGCTCACGACCTGGATGACTTTGGGCAAATGACCCAAGAGTCTGGGCCTCGGTGTTAAGCAGGCCCTGCCTGAATTAGTATATAGAAAGCACTTAGAACAACACCTGGCATATAGCAGCTCCTCTCGTGGGTTAGTTGTGATGGTTTCCTTTGATCCTCAATTATCCTGTGAAGTAAGTCCTCTCTGTCCCCTCGGATCGATGAGAGGACTCGTGTCACATGGTAGGAAGTGGCAGAGTGGGTGTCCTAGCCCCAGGGGCTCCATGCATGCTCCTGAGATCCTGAGCACACAGAAGGAAGGACCGAGGGGGGTGATCACAGGGACCTGAGGAGACACCTTGCTTTGTCCTCCTGCCAGTCTGTCAGCCGCCCGCAGGTACTACTTCGAGGTCCTGCACAAACAGAATGACGAAGGCACCGATCACGTGGAAGTGGCGGTGAGTGCACCCACCTGTCCCTTGATCTCTTCCTACCGGAGACCCAGCTGCCTCCAGCCCATCACAGCCACCCTCTCTCCTCTTCCAGTGGCGGCGGAACGAGCCTGGAGCCAAGTTCACCATCATCGATTCAGCTGCCTTGTCCCTCTTCACGAGTGAGTAGGCCCTGCCCTCAAGCCAGTGGCTGAGGTGACTGACAGTCTCCTTCACCTCTGTGATCCCTGGTCCCACTAAGACTCTGTCTATCAGCAAGCCCTCCTTTGTCTGGTCTTTGTTCCTTTGAGACTAAATAAATGTTCTCCTTAAAAAAAAAAAAACAGATAATGGTGGGGCAGAATAGGAGGGGGAGGAACTACCTTGGCCTTGACTGCCAGGAGGCAGCCTTCTTGGGGCCAAACTCAAAGCTCACTGCCATCAAGTTAATTCTGACTCAGTGGCGCTATAGGACAGAGTAGAACTGCCCCATGGAGTTCCTGAGACATTAGATCTTTATGGGAGCAGACAGCCTCATCTTTGTCCTGCTGGGTGGCTGGTGGGTTCAAACTGCTGACCTTGCATGGTAGTCATGGCTGATTTGTGTGACTCTGTAGCTCGACTGCCTGGGTTCAAACTCAGCTTAGTCCCCATCATTAAGCCCTGGTGGCGTAATGTTTAAGCCAAAAGACTGGTGGTTTGAACCCAGTAGCCGCCACTCTGCAGAAGAGAAGACCTGGGGGTCTGTGCCTGTAAAGAGGGTGGGCTTGAAAGCCCATGGGAGCAGATGTAGTCCATCCTGTGGGGTCACATGAGTCAGAATCTACAAGGCAGCAAATGACAGAGGGTGCAACACGAGGCAAACTACTTAGCTTCTCCATGCCCGAGTTCTTCCCCTGTAGAATAGAAAGGACAACTGTATAGAACTCTTGTGTTAGTTTTGAAGCTTCAATGGGTTGGCATTTAGTAAGATACTTGCAGAATAGTATCTGGCTTATCAGGTGGTAAGCGCTCTATAAGTCGCTGCCGAATTGATTCATGATATTTATTAATTGTATTGTAGTATATATATACGTATAGCTCAGGGTGAACGCTCAGCATTCCCAGGCGTACCGCTGAGCCATGTCAAGGACATCAATGCCCCCAGAATCAGTGCAGACTCATCTTTAGGACACGGATACTCCCTGCTCTCAAAACATCGGCTCGCCCCTTCCCACCCACAGCAGGTCGCCAATAATGAACTGGGCCTCCTCAGGATGGCCTGTTCTTGACATTTCCTCCGAGGCTCTGAGAAGCTCACCACAGGTATTCGTCCTCTGGTGAGTCAGCAGGTGATCTCCCAGACCCCTCATGTTGTAGCAGAGCTGACAGCTCCGTGGCTGTCTTCTGTTGCTATGCCGTGCTTGGTTCATCCCTTGCTCCGTCTCTCGGAGGCATCTATGACTAGCAGAAAGCAGTCTGAAGAGGAGGTGTCATTCTAGTCTACATGCAGTGGTGGTGCGAGCTGGCCACCCCTCTGGTTCAGGGGCCATCGCGTGACAAGATGCTGAAACGACAAGGCAGGGGGTCAGGGCTAGAGGGGAGAGGCTCAAAGGACATCCCAGAAGGGCCCCTCTGGACGACAGACATCTTGTCCCAGTCTTCCCCTGCCCCTCAGGGAAGAGGGGAACTGGCTGTGGACCTCAACGCTTCCCTCTTCTTCCTCCCTGGACCCAGATGAGACAATCCTAAGGATGGATGAGGTGGGCCACATCCCACAGACAGCCGCCAGCCACTCTGGCTCCCCAGACTCTGTGCCCAGGGATGACCAGTTCCCTGCTGACATGCTGAGGCCTGACGCTCGGGACTCCCTCTTTCGAGGTAATGCCTTGGCCGCCCGCTTGCCACTGGGGGCAGTGCGGTGCCAGGTCCACAGGTGGATGTGGGAGGTGGGCATCGCGAGACTCAGGCGAGGCGTCAGTGTGAAAGGAGGGTCCCTGGTGCTCCAGCTGCTAACCCACCCGGTTGGTAGTGTGAGCCCACTGGACGTTCCTTGGGAGCAAGGTGTGGCCATCTGCTCCCGTGAAGATGTCCAGCCGGGGAACCCTGTGGGGCATGTCTGCTCCATCTTGTAGGGTCCCGACGGGTCAGAGTCAACTCCACAGCAATGGGTGGTAAGCCAGGTAAAATGTACCTGGAAAAGTACCCCCAAATGAACGGACCATTGGACGATCATGCAGATGGCGACAAAGGAAACATTTGCATGACCTGTACTGTGTTAGGATAGACTAGAGAAACAGATCCAGAGACACTCATATGTGTGTAAGAGAGAGTTTTGTATCAAAGAGTAATTGTGTAGTGAGAAAACATCCCAGCTCAGTCCAGATCAAGCCCATAAGTCCTGTATTAGCCCATGTGTCCGATACTCTCTTCAGACTCACGCAGCACATGCAATGATGCAGGAAGATCACAGGTCAGTGGGTGGAGAGTGTTGTGGACCCAGTGGCAGTGGAAGCATCTTAGCGCTGGTGTGGGTCTTCACGTGGCTCCTCCATCTCCAGGGCTCTGGCTCCATCAGAGTAGCTCCATGTGGCCTGTCAACAGAAATGTATGACAGAGAGTATGTCTCCCGCCTCCAGTAAGAAGATGTGAGCTCCCAGAATCCCCAGCGGAAGGCCATGCCCACACAGAGGCCTCACTGGTTATGACCTAACAGGCTAGCCTCCACCCCTTCGCTCAAGTTGAAAAGAGATTATGTAACTGTGGCATGCACCCAGAACAAAAAATAGAGCCAGACCCTGAAGTCCCTCCCGCTGCGCCCCTCCTGGACTACACATGTCACGGTGGCTTCCGGAGCTCTCATCCAGTGAGAGAAACACGAACGCACTGCACTGTTCCAGTCTGCGTGCCTCCTCTTCTTCCTCCCCAGCAGTTTTGTTGGGGTGTCATTCGCACGCCCAGCCATCCAGTCGTTCTGGTGCATCGAGAAGAGGGGTACATCGTCACCACAATCCATTTCAGGACATGTTCCTCGGTCTCATCCTCATCCTCATCCTCATTCTCCTCCGGGCCTTATTCGCCTTGACAGTGTTGGCATTTCCAAAACAGTGGGGGGGGGACACGACACAGTGACCAGCGGAAGAGCAGGGGGTCACCCACGGAAGGCAGTTCAGTCCTTGGCATTTCATGAGCTGCGGGGCCTTGTGTCCCGCTGGCTGTTCGAGGCCTTTAGTGAGGTTAGCCGTGGGGCCCAAGGGGTAAGCTGACTGGTTAACAGCTGCTGCGACCTTGTCGTGTGCTCTGCTGAAGAGGAGAGCCTGGGAAACCCTGCAAGCAGCTCAACTGGGAATTGGAGTCAGGTCCTCAGCATCCAGGAACCATAGCAACAACCTGTGTTTTTATTCCAAAGGCGCTGCAACCCTTTCCTGGCCTTGGCCGGGGGCGGGGCCCCGGGCTGTGCTCCCCAGTGTTCCCACAGCTCAGTTGGGCAGCTGCAGATAGTGGATGGCCAGCAGGGCTCTGGCCACAGCCACCATTGGTGACTAGAAAAAGGTCCTGCTTAGGCCGAGGACCGCACCCCTCGTCACAGACGTACATCAGCCTCATCTTCTTCCCTTCCCGCCCTCAGTGCCTCTGATCCCCAAGTCGCATCTCCGCCACGTCCTGCCCGACTGTCCCTACAAGCCCAGCTACCTGGTGGATGGGCTCCCTCTGCAGCGCTACCAGGGCCTCCGCTTTGTGAGTCTGGGGGGCCTGGGCAGTGAGGGGAAGGAGCGGGAAAGGGCTTGATGCCTGTGCCTGAGGTGGGAGGTGGGGACTCGGACTCCCTCCCCTTGCCCCTCGGCCCTCCCCCGCTTGCCTCTGACCCCAGTAGACTGCCTTGCGACACTCCAGCTCAAGCGCCTACTTAAAGGCTACCCTACCCTTCCCTCTCCCAACTCTATGCCAGGCAGGATGTCAAGAGAACTGACCCCAGGTTTCCTGCTCTTTGCTGCCAGGGACACACAGCCCAGTCCAGTCCAGCCAGGGTCATACAGCTAACTAGAGCAGCGGTTCTCAACCTGTGGGGTTGAACGACCCTTTCACAGGGGTTGCCCTATTCATAACAGTAGCAAAGTTACAGTGATGAAGTAGCAACGAAAATAATTTTATGGCTGAGGGTCGCCACAACATGAGAAACTGTATGAAAGGGTCGCGGCAAGAGGCAGGTTGAGAACCACTGGACTAGCTGATCAGCCAACTGTATTGATGAGCCTTGTATACAAGACACGGGAGAAAAGCAACTGTGGAGGCGGGCTTCACTTTCAAGAACCTTTCGGTACACACCGAAGAGGCAGAGTGAACAGTAGAAATCCAGACGTGGAGTTGGCCACCAGAGGGACTGCGAGCTGGGTCTGAAGGGGACAAGGGAACCTGTATCATCCACAGCTAGCCAGTGGAGGTGTGAAGATTCAGGGATCTGGTGGCGGAGAGAACTGGGAATGGTTCCCAGCTGCCTCTGAGATGTGAACCAGACAGGAGAGGAGGCAGGAAAGGCTGTGGCGTTGTGGTCCTGTCATGCAGAGCCAGGACCCTGCTGTCCCATGGCAGGTATCTAGGAGCCCTAACAGACTCCAGCTGGGGATTGCTTACCAAGACCCTGCCCTCTTATGCTTTCGGCTGCTCTCCATTCTCCCAGGTCCATCTGTCCTTTGTTTACCCCAACGACTACACCCGCCTGAGCCACATGGAGACCCATAATAAATGCTTCTACCAGGAAAGCAGCTACTACCAGGACAGGTCAGTGATGCCGGCGAGACTTACAGAAAGGGGCCCAGCTGGGACCAGGGGAGTGCCTGGGCCGACACCAATGCTCTGCAGCCCAGGAGCCCCTGCTGAGTTCACTTACCCTCTGCTCCCGCCTCCTTCCTTGGCACTACCTCCAGTGTGCTTTCAGGTCTCTGCTGGGCCCTCCAGCCAGCAAGGGCTGGGCCCTGTCTACGAGGTTAATCTGCACAGCTGGCTCCTGCCCCTCACTGGCTCAAGTCTCCATCTCTTTTCCTCCTGCAGGTTCAGCTTTCAGGAGTACATCAAGATTGACCAGCCTGAGAGCCAAGGACCTGAGCAGCCAGGTATAGAGTGGCTACTGGGACCTCGGGGGAGTCGGGGCAACCACTTTCTGCTTCTATGAGAAGCTCAGGCTCTGCCAGCTCTCCCTGGGGAAGCTTCCACTCCACACGCCCACCCCCACACGCAGGGGAGTCAGGAGCGGTACCTCCTACCTCAAGGCATGTGTAACACGTGGCCCTCTGTTCCTTTTCCTTTAAATCTCGTGTTATGTTTGCTGTTGAGAATAAGCAGCAATTCACCCGGCTCTACAGGCACAGTTGAGTGACACGTGACATTCTGGGAGTTGTGCGACTTTTCCGAGTCTTTGTTTCCAAGGGCACACTGGTTGGCTGGGGGTCCTTTGGAGCCCTGGGTTGCTAGTCTTTCCAAGCACACCTTACTGAGAGGGCAGGACATAGGTGGGGCCATTTATTGGGCCCCTACCTATACCAGTATCTGCTAGCTCTTTATGAACGGTGTATAACTCAACCCTCACAATCACCCTAGAGGGGAAACAGATCCTTGTCCCGTTCGTGGAGTGGGAGAAACTGGGATCAATTGAGATGGAGTAATATGCCCCTGGGATCTTACTTAGTGGCGGACTGCTTATGCGTAGGACTGCCAACCTCAAGGTCAGCAGTTTGAAAGCGCCCGCCTTCAGGCTTTCTCATCTTGGGACCCACAGGGGAAGTTCTGCTCTGCCCTGGAGGGTCGCAGTGAGTCTCAATGGACTCAGTGGCAGTGAGAATTTGTCCAAGGTCCGCACAGCACCGTCAGGAACACGGGGTGTGTCTCACACGGGCTCTTGTGGGGAGAAGGGTGGGAAGCCCCTGACGGGAGGCTTCGTATGATTCCTGGTGTGGTCTTGCAGGGTCTGAAGAGGGCCTTGAAGACGCACAGTATGGCGATGCCGCCGAGCAGGCGCTGGCGCGTGGTGAAGAGGGGAACCGCAGGCTGCCTGCCTCCACCCCCGGGCAGGACGTCAATCACCTCCGCAGCCCGCTGCGGCGGCTCCTGGCTCAGCCTCAGGAGAGCCTGTTGGTGCCCTTGACCAGGCAGAACGCCACCGCTTCCTCCCCAGTGAGGACCAGTGATGTCCCAGCCCAGCAAGCAAAGATGGCAGCAAGAAAGGCCAGCCCCAAGCCTGGCCAGGATGCTCGTCTTGGTGACCCTCGGCTCCCTGAGCGCCTGGCAGGGAGCCTGCCACGAGTTAGGAGGGCGGGGACGGCTGGGGACGGCCCTAGGAAGACCCTAGAACAGTCCCAGTGGCTGAATCAAGTGGAGTCATTCATTGCAGAGCAGAGGAAGGGAGACCAGATGGAGCCTAAGGTCCCCAGGAGGGATTGGCACGATGGGGAGGAGGAGTTGGTAGTGGCCGCTGCAGGCCAGGAAACCCAAGAGGAAGGAGAGGAAGAGGGGGGAGAAGAGGAGGAAGAATTGGATATGAGCGAGGTGTTCGAATACGTGCCTGTGTTTGACCCAGTAGTAAACTGGGACCAGACCTTTAGTGCCCGCAACCTTGACTTGCAAGCCCTGCGGACCGACTGGATTGACCTGAACTGTAACACGTCTGGCAACCTGCTGCTTCCTGAGCAGGAGGCTCTCGAAGTCACAAGGATCTTCTTGAAGAAGCTCAACCAGAGGACCCGGGGGTAAGGTAAAGGGGCTCTCCTAGGGCCAGGGGCTGGGCCACACCACAGCCAGCAGCCCCTACCCCCACCCCACCCCGCTAACTGTAGAAGTAGCTGGATCTCTGCTCTCCAATCCAGGCTCCTGAAAAGGCCAAGTGCCTCGGAGATGCTGCCCTGGAGGGAGGTTCTGGGTGGGGAGGGGGGGTCCTGAGGTCTCCCGTCCACCCCACCCCCCCACCGGAAAGGAGCAAGGCAGACACACAGCAAACAAAGCCAAGACAAAAACCCACAACTACACGTGAAAGTTTTAGATGGGGGCTAGAAGGCTAGGGCACGAGGTGTGACTATGTCTTTGTTTTCTTATTCAACCAAGCAACCTTTTTTTTTGGGGGGGGGTTGAGTAAGTAAAATTCATCACTTAAAAGTATACAATTCACTGGTTTTTAGTGATTCACAGAATCGAGTAACCATCACCATTTTCTAATTCAAGAACATTTTCATCTCCCTGAAAAGAAACCTCATATCTATTAGCATCACCCGTGCCCTCCCTCCCTCTCCAGAACCCCTAGACACCCCTGTCTGTCTCCATGGATTGGCCTTTTCTGAATAGTTCGTGTCAGTGGAGACCTGCGACACGGGATCTGTTGTGGGTGAAGTCTTACACTTGGCACGGCGTTTTCTAGGTTCACCCACGTGGTAGCACGTCTGACTACTTTTTTATGACTGACTACTCTTCCACTGAGGAGCTTCATGACCCCAGTGGTGCAATAGTCAAGCACTCAGCTGCTAACCCAAAGACAAGGCCATTAGAACCCCCGGGCTGCTCTGGTGGTGGAGGGGCTACCCATGGGGCTGCTCACCAGGATGTCAGCGGTTTGAAGCCACCAGCCACCCCCTGGGAGAAAGATGAGACCCACTGCTCCCCAGGGGCAGCTCTTCCTTGGCCTGTGGGGTGGCCGCGAGTCGGCGTCCACTCGATGGCAGGATGTGAGCTGCTCTGTGGAAGAAAACACTTGGAGAAGGTTTGCAGCCTAGCACACCGATGGGGGCAGTTCCGCTCGGCTCTGCACGTGGCAGGGAGTTTGACAGTAACTCGACGGCACACGACACACATCTGTGTGAACAGACCCGTTTTCTTGGTCTTTTCCCCAGTGGGTGGGCATTTGAGTTGCTCCCACTTGGGGGTGGGGGGTAGGGAATAATGTTGCCATGGACATTTGTGTACAAGTGGTTATGCGAATGTATGTTACAAACCCCGAGGAGTGGAATTGTTGGGCCATGTGAGAACTCTGTGGCTAGTCTTCTGAACCACTGCCAGACTCCTTTCCCAAGTGGTCAGGCCTTCTTGTCCATTTCTGCCAGCACACATGAGGTTCCGGTTTCTCCAGATCCTCACAACATGTCTAGTGGTCTTTTTAGTAAGGTCATCCTGGCGCTTGTGAAATGATATTTCATGGTGGATTGGATCTGTAGTTCCCTCGTGGCTAATGAAGAGGAAGGAGCCTTGGTGGGGTAGTGAGTGGGCTGCTAACTTCAAAGTCAACAGTTCAAAACCACCCCACAGAAGAAAGAGGAGCCTTTCCACTCCCGTAAAGCACTACAGTCTCAGAAACCCACAGGGCAGTTCTACCCTGTCCTGCAGGCTCACTGTGAGTCAGAATCAGCTCAGGGTGGAGAGCTTGGGTTTTTGTTTTTTGTTTTTTAATGACTCATGAAAGGAGCCCTGATGGCTGCGTAGGGGGTTACACGCTGGGCCACTCACTGCAGAGCCAACAGTCCCAACCCCCTCGCCATCCCCAGGAGAAGGAGCAGGCTTTCTACTCCGATGGAGATCAACAGGCTGAGAAGCCCATAAAGTCAATTCTGCACTGTCCTATGAGTTGGAACCTTTTCTCTGGCAGTGAGTCTGTTTTTGTTTTCAGAGTGCCTGATGATGTGTCCACCAATCAACTTTTGGTTTGAACAGAACATTGTAGGAATGAGGGTCGACTTCGCTGTGAGCCCTCCCACTCACTGTCAGTACTTAGGCTCTGAGAGCTGTCAGCGCCAACAGAGATCATCAGGCCGAATGGGCACATTGCAATGGTTGCATTGGATCCTGGAGTGGTTGAAATCTCACCCAAGGTCCCCAGTTAGCCAGTGAGGAAGCCCTGCTGTCCATGGTGGAGGAAAAGGGGGAGAGGGAGATGACTCCAATCCCACCCCTCTTCCGCCACAGGAGGTACCAGCTCCAGCGCATTGTGAACGTGGAGAAGCGGCAGGACCACCTCCGGGGGGGCCGCTACCTGCTGGAACTTGAGCTGCTGGAACAAGGCCAGCGCCTGGTTCGGCTCTCCGAGTATGTGTCTACACGAGGCTGGCAGGGCATCGATCCGGCTGGCGGGGATGAAGTTGAGGTCCGGAACCTGCAAGGCCTGGTCTGGGGCCCACACAACCACCGGAGACACATCCTGAATGCCCAGACACCCGAGCCCAAACTGTGCTGGCCTTTGGGCTTCTCCTGGAATCACCGAGCCACGGTCCACTTCATCGTGCCTGGTGAGCCTCAAGCCGGGTCCTGGGCATTGGGTCCCAGGGCAGGGAGCCTCCTAGTGACCATGAGCACCTAGGTCTGCTTGAGAGAGGGGAGGAAGCCGAGGCTCACAAAAGAAAAGGGCTTGGCCACATCCATTTCTAGTGAGTGTCAGAGCTGGAAAGGGACCCCGGCTCCTAGGCCAGTGCTCCAGGTCTTAGGCTTAGAAGCACTGTCAGTGGCAAGGAGGGTGTAGGCGGCCTGGTAGGGTGTGATCAAGGCCAATGTAACTGAGAGGAATGTAACGATGGAGAAATAGATCTATGTGCATATAGTTATATGTTAAGTATTAAGATAGCAGATGGACATTGGGTCTCTACTCAAGTACTCCCTCAATGCAAGAACACTTAGTTCTATTAAACTGGCATTCCATGATGCTCACCTTTCCCACGATCACTAAAGACTAAGCGGGCGCATAAGCAAACGTGGTGAAGAAAGCTGATGGTGCCCAGCTATCAAAAGATATAGCATCTGTGTTTTAAAGACTTGGCGATAAATAAGCAGCCATCTAACGGAGAAGCAACAAAGCCCACATGGAAGAAGCATAGGATCTGGTATCAGGCATCAAAGAACAAAAAATCATATCATTGTGAATGAGGGGGAGTGCAGAGTAGAGACTCAAAGCCCATCTGTAGGCAACTTACAGAAGGGTCCTGGGGAGGAGACGAGCCAGTCAGGGTTCAGTATAGCACTGATGAATCATACAACTTTCTTCTAGTTCTTTAATGCTTCCCCCACCCCCACTATCATGATCCCAATTCTATCTTACAAATCTAGCTAGACCAGAGCATGTACACGGGTACAAATAAGAGCTGGAAACACAGGGAATCCAGGACAGATAAACCCCTCAGGACCAATACTGAAAGTAGCGGTACCAAGAGGGGAAGGGGAAGGTGGGGGGAGAAAGGGGGAACCAATCACATTGATTTACATATAAACCCCCTCCCTGGGGGATGGACGACAGAGAAGTGGGTGAAGGGAGACATCTGACAGTATAAGACATGACAAAATAATTTATAAATTATCAAGGGTTCGTGAGAGAGGGAGGGGATAAAAATGAGCTGATACCAAGGGCTCAAGTAGAAAGTAAATGTTTTGAGAATGATGATGGCAACAAATGTACAAATGTGCTTGACACAGTGGATGGATGTATGGATTGTGATAAGAGCTGTACGAGCCCCCAATAAAATGATTTTTTAAAAAAAGAAGAAGCACTAGTCAGCCTGCGGTTCCAACTAGTCCAGGGGAACTAGACGATGTAGTGGTTCACAGAGCTGCTCGGCTGGCTCTTAGAGGAAGAGGAACCCAGCAGCAGGGGTCCGGCCAGGAGGCGGCATGGGCAACCGCCGATGATAGCGAGCAGGCAGGCCTTGGGATTGTTGGAGAGAGCGGAACTCTGGTGATGAGCTTAGGCTGAGGCTTTCCGCAGGGCCTGTCTGGGTGGGAGAGGGGGTTGAGCGCAGAGGCCCCTTTTGTCGTGGACCCTTCCTCTTCCCTTGTGTCTCTGTGTTGCGCAGCCCCTTAAGCAGAACACC
Organism: Tenrec ecaudatus; assembly: GCF_050624435.1. Classification (NCBI taxonomy): domain Eukaryota; kingdom Metazoa; phylum Chordata; class Mammalia; order Afrosoricida; family Tenrecidae; genus Tenrec; species Tenrec ecaudatus. Next base: position 132,316,504 of record NC_134535.1, read on the forward strand.
CAGTTCACCACGTCCCCTAGAGCAGAGGTGCTCACCTGTTGTCGCCCTCTGCTGCCTCCCTCCACCCCCCACTGAGGTAGTAAAGAACCAGGCGCGCTGGGTGCAGCAGTTCATCAGGGACATGGAAAAGCTGTTCCAGGTCACCGGTGACCCACACTTCAACATCATCATTACTGACTACAGCAGCGAGGACATGGATGTGGAGAAGGCACTGAAGAGGTCCAAGCTGCGGAGGTGAGAGGCGGGTGCTGGACCAGGGCTCTCCCCTGCCTCGGCTGCCTCCTTCCCTGGGTCCCAGGACTGCCAGGTCTGGTGCCGAGACAGTGCTCCACCTCACCTCCTGATTCCTTCTCCAAGAACTCACCTCCCCAGATACCACCAGCAACAGCCCCTCCAGCTCCTCAGTCCTCATCCCCAGCCCCCTCGCCTCTCTTCTCCCTGCAGCTACCAGTACATGAAGCTCAGTGGGAACTTTGAGCGCTCAGCTGGGCTGCAGGCCGGCATTGACCTGGTGAAGGTGCGTGGCCTAGGAGGTGTGTGCGATTCAAGGCTGGGAGAGGCAGACATTGGGGTGTGCAGTGTGGTCAACTCGTAGGGGAGGAAGACAGAACACAGGCAGGGAGGACCTATCCGTATGCAGGGCCAGTGGTGAGGGACACTAGGCTGGGGACGATGTAGTGCACATGCAGTCATCCAGAGCGCAAGGGGTTCATAATGAACGGCAGCACGGGCAGCTCAGAATCCACCCCGATCACTAAAATCTATGCTCTGATCCCCAGAGCTGTGGGGCTCCTCCCAACAGTCCGTCTTAGGGCTGTCTTTCAGTCATTCCAACGATGGGGAAGAGCCGGGGGATTTGTCGGAGCAGGGGACCTGCTCTCCTATCTCAGGTCTGTCGGGCCTGCTGACCCAGCTCCCGTCTGTCCCCAGGACGCACACAGCATCATCTTCCTCTGTGACCTCCACATCCACTTTCCAGCTGGAGTCGTCGATGCCATCCGGAAGCACTGCGTGGAGGGCAAGATGGCTTTCGCCCCCATGGTGATGAGGCTGCACTGTGGAGCCACCCCCCAGTGGCCGGAGGGTGAGCCCCGCCCCAGGCTACAGAGGGTGGGGAAGACCTCTCTGATCATGGCCCTCGGCCTCGGAGCCTCATGTCTGCCAGTGCCAACCTCTCCTCCCGGCAGCCCCAGCTCCCGCTGCCTTTGCTCCCCAGAAAGGGCCCCGGTGACGGCAACAGTAGCAGCAGCAAACATTCCCAGCTTCAGCATTGGCCTGTGGTCACCCCTGTGTGTTTGCTGGCCACTGGATCTCGGCATAGGGGTATCTCCCCCAAACAGACCAGGAATTATTTTTTCTCTCACTAAGACAAGTTCTCGGTTCCAGCTGACCATCTCCCTCCCACAGGGGCCCCCTTGGTGCCCCTCCTTCAGAAGTGCATCATCAAGGAGCCCACACCAGCCCCCAGGCTTCCTCACGCCACCCTCTAGCCTCACGAGCATGGCTTGGCTCAGCGCAACCCTCTTCTCGTTTGCCCACAGGCTACTGGGAGGTGAACGGATTCGGACTGCTTGGCATCTACAAGTCAGACCTGGACAGGATCGGGGGCATGAACACCAAGGAGTTTCGAGACCGCTGGGGCGGGGAGGACTGGGAGCTCCTGGACAGGTGACTGGGGAGAGGAGGACAGTGAAAGGCTGGGACTGGAATTCTTTCCCATCAGGGGCCTTGGGGAGGGAATGGGGCTGGACCAGCCCAGGAGGCCAGTCAGATGCTGCGAGAAGAGCAATGAAACGGGGGCGCCTCCCGCTTCATGGGGGTCAAATGTATCTCACAGGGACTCTGCGATCTTAATCTGTTAGGGAGGATGACCTCCCTTTGCCTGCGTCACAGGGCTGGTGCAGAAGTGTTTGGTAGATGGACAGGGGAAAACAAAACCTGCAGTAGCACGGACCTCCCGGACAATGCTCTCAGCACCAGGCAAGGCAGACGCTCCGTGAAACTATGCTGACTCTCTCCCAAGTCTGGAGCAGCTCCCGTGTCTCTGCAGTAGCCCAGAGGTGGCGGCTGAAGATGGGCGCCCAGATAACTGACCCTGGGCAGGGGGTCAGCAAAAGAGACCAGGTGGGCCCTTAAAGGGCAACAAGACCCCCAGCCGGGTCCCTGGAAGCCTAGGGAGAAGAGGGGGTGGGGGAGGAGGAAGTGGCCAGTGGGGGGGTAGAGCCCCAGACCTGCAGGTGGGCAGGAAGAGTACTCACCAGGAGCCAGTGTGGGACTGGCATGAGGCTGTAGAGGTCTGAGGAGGTGTGGATGGTGAGGAAGTGGAGACCTTAGTGGGAGATTCTCCTTTCAAGAACTTAACCACCAAGAGAAGGGGAGGGAGATAGGATGGTATCTTGAGGTGGCCGCTTAAGGGGAACAGATGAGAGAGAGAGAGAAATCCAGAAAAGGAAGAAGTCTCCTTGAGGCAGGGATCTGAGAGGAGGTGGGCAGACAAGGTCGGGAGTACCTGGCATGGTGGTGGGGGGGGGGGCACGAAGCAGCACACTTCTTGAGAAACAGCTCGAGTGAGAGCCAGTGAGGGTCTCATCTCTTCCCTCATTATCAAAAGCCCTCTTGGAAGTGTTCAAAGGCATTGGTGTCACGTGGAGCTCTAAGGTGTCCCTCCAACACCCGAGCCGGGGTGCCCCCAACCACTTCATGTGCACGGGGAAGCCGGATGGTGAGTGGAGATGCCACCGAAGAGCCAATGCCTTTGAATGACGGTGTTGGAACCACAGGCCACTAGAAGAACAAGGTGACCCATTTTGGGAAAAGTGTGGCCGGAATGCTCCTTGGAAGCACAGGGAGTGAGACTTTGTCTCACATCCTTTAGACACGTGGCCGGCAGGGGCTAGTCCCTGGGGCCATCATCTTGGGTACATGGTTATCAAAGCAGAGAGATCTTCAGGGAGCTAGACTGACCCTCCTCCGTGGCCCTGACCCTGAGCTCAGACACGGCAATGATTGGGAGGACGGTGTGGGACCAGGCAGTGTTTCCTGGCAGCCCCGAACCACACCGCGCCTCATTGACTCCCTTCCCTGCCCTCCACCGAGCTCCGGAAGGTAGATGTAAGCACCTCCATTTCTCAGGTAAGAAAACGGAGTCTGGAAGAGAAGTTTAATAACTGACTCCAAATCTTAAAATGAGTAAGTGTCAGACGGATCAACCAGGCCTGTTCGTTTGTTTGTTTGTTTTTCGGCCGAGAGAGAAGGAAGGAACGGGAGATGGCAGCACTAAGGGAGTTGAAGGCAGCAGGGAGGGACGTTGGAGGTTAATCCAGGTGTCCTGAAGCCCAGTCGGAGGAGAGCCCAGAGTGGACTGAAACCATGGGTTGGGAGGCCTGGTCTGCTGTTCCTGCCGCTCGGGATCTTCATGCTGGACCAGGCCTTCGGATAGAGCTTGCCCCCAGCCCAATCCTTCCCAGCCCCGCCAGAGACCTCCCGGTGCTGCCCATGTGACAGAGGAGCGGGAAGGCTGGTCCCCTGCTTCCACCCAGCACTTGCGTCAAACGCTGGAGGCGGAACCACAGTTACTGGTCACCTCGTGTGTGTAAAATCTGTGGCCTCTCCTGGTTCACAGACTCTCTTTCTGGAGACAAGCAGACTGAGGAGCTGAGCGATAGCACTGCTGACATCTCTACTAAGTCACGAAGTCGGAATTCAACCCCACTCTCTCCTTCACTCCTCCCTGCTGCCCAGCGGGAGGCAGACTGGGGAGGAAAGGGACAGGGCCCCACACAGTTGTGGAAGGGCAGGTTCCTGGGGGCTGGGACCTCTCCGCTTTGCTTGGCTCATTCTGCCCTCCCCCCATTCAGGATCCTCCAAGCAGGCCTGGAAGTGGAACGCCTCTCCCTCAGGAATTTCTTCCATCACTTCCACTCCAAGCGTGGCATGTGGAACCGCCGCCAGATGAGGACACCGTAACCCTCAGGGGTGGCCCGCTGGACCAACCACTTCCTGCTCCTTGTCTCCGTGCTGCAGTTGCTCCCCCGGGGCCCGGCTCTGCTGGGGAAGGACAGACGGACAGACAGGAAAAGGGCAAAGGCTGGGCCCTAGGAAGCCTCAGAGCGAAGACACTCCCCGCCCCCACTCCATGGGGCCTGTCCCCTCACTCAGAGAGAGGTGTCTCCATCTCCTTCTCCATCTGGGCCTCTGGAAGGGAGGGGGAGAGGGGCCGGGGAAGGTGGGGGCTGCCACAGCTGACAGAGATGGATCAGCTCCTGAGAAGGACGAAAGACGGGACAAGGAGGTGGAGGGAAGAAAGAGCGCTTGAGAGAGAGAGAGACCACGTTATCCACGAGGATGAGTCCCCGCGCACCTCACAGGGAGTCTAGACATGGACTGAAAACTTCGTCTGGACATGTTTTATTAGGACTTTTTTTTTTTAACTGAAAACCCATACAGTAGCTGCCCAGTCCCTCTCGCACCTAGCAGCGGCTGCGGCTGGAACTGCACATCTGGACAGAGCCCCGCGTGCATACCTCAGACCCACTCCGATGTGGCGGGCTGGCCCCACGGGGAGTGGGCTCACTTCTTCCCCTTGCCCGTGCCTTCCAGACACACACACACACACCCACACACACACCCATACACACACACACACACACACACACACACCACCACCACCCCCTCTCCCAGGGAGCCACAGAAACTATCCTGACCCTCCAGGTGGAGCTAAAGCCACATGGAGCAGAATCACAGAACATGACATCATCTATCTAGTGTGACAGGGGCATTGGGAGAAGGGGTGGGTGGACAGTGGGCCAGGCTCTTCCTTCACCCACGTGTGGCACACAGGACTCGACTGTGGAAAGGGCAGGTAAGGGGCGCCCCTCTCCTCTCATAGCTTGCCTGTGAGGTTCAGCCTCACGGGACAATGTGAAGACGAGGGAGCACCGATGTAGGGGTCCTTCTGTTCACTGGCTCCCTTCAGATGAGGCGAGGGGTGGCGGCAGACAGGAAGGATGGAAAGGCATGTGGGAACCCTGGAGCAGTCTTCGCCACCCAGCACCCACCCTTGTGGACTTGCCCTCCTGCCTGGACGACCCCAGCAGCAAGGGCTGGCTGCTGTTGAGAGGAATGTACTGCACCTGTGCCTTGAGGGGAAGAAGAGGAGACGGGTGGTGCCGTGAGCCAGTGGGCAGGGCGGGGAGGGGACAAGCTGAGAAGGTTGGGGAGGTGTGGGCATCTTCAAGTGGAAGGGAGAAGGGGACATGAGGGAAGCCTTTTCAGGGAAAGAAAAAAGAAAGCCCTTGACCTTCATAGTCTACTGCCACCTCCCCTCTCCTGCTGACCCCACCTGGTGACCACACACTTATCTTGCACTAACTATCCCCAGGTGCCTTTGTGGCTGGGGACTTTTCTACTGCTGCGCTGCTGCCTCTATTGCTGCTGAATTCACCAATGGTGCACTGGATGCTGGGGCTTGAACTCCAGGATCTGTTCAGTGGGGTGAGCTCAGGGCTTCTGCTGTGCAGGATGGCAAGGGGCAGCAGGGCCGTGAGACCAGTGAGCGGTGCGCCATCCTGTGATAACCCAATGCACAGCATTAGGAGCATCAGGGTCTACCTGGTGGGTTGGCTCCACACCCGCCAAGAGCTTAATCACCTTGGTGGAAGAAGAACGGAGCTGCATGAGCACCTTCTGTGGGAGAAACCCTGTCTCCCTCTCAGGAGTCAGGACTAGGTGTGGCTTACAGATGCCAGGCCGGACCCCTGGCCCTGGCTTTTTATGATCTCTACTCAGGCTTGTTGCCTTCTAGAAGGAGCTCCTGGGCAGTGGGAGGTGAGCCACCTGGTGGGACCCAGGTTTCCTTGTGGGGCCACTTTCATCTTTGGGCATTGCAGCACCATTGGCAAGCCTGCAACAGTCCAAAGAGCCCCCTGGCCTCACCTGCTGATGAGCCAGCCCAGCCTGCCCTCTGCCCTGCCCACCCATCCCCCCCTCTGTCCCTGGGCCAGTGCCTTGTGTTTGATGTTTGTTATCTCTACACCATCTGCCTTAAGGGGATGGGCCTGTCTGGGCCTCCACTCTGTAGGGAAAAGCCTTGGGTTTGGGGAGGGAGGGGGAGAGGGGGTGGGGGTGGGGTTAATAAAGTATCTTCTTAGAAAAAGAAAAATGGCTCTAGTGTGTGTTCCTGTCATCTTGCATGGTGGGAGAGGGTGGGACTGAGGGGCGCAGGCATCACATCTCTGCCCTTCCTCTGCCAGGCAGGCACCTGATTGGCATGCCCCATCCGCCCCCATCCATGCTACCGCCACCCTGTACAGCCAGCCTGTGTGAGCACTGGAAAGGACCTGTCTGTCTGTCCTAGGCGCTCACGGTTAGATAGATGAGCCGGCATTTTCTGAGGGACGGTTCCAAATGAGAAAGAATTCGGGATTCCCTAGGCCAGTGGTTCTCCAACCATAACATTATTTTCGTTGCTACTTCATCACTGCTACTGTTATGAATCAGGAGACCCCTGTGAGTCATTCTAGCCCCAAAGGGGTCTCGACCCACAGGTTGAGAACTGCCACCCTAGGCGAAGGCCAGACAGCAGTGGAGAGGAGCCAAGGCATGACTTAGTCTAAAATAAGCAGGCAATTGAATCATTTGCGTTTGAGCTGGGGCTGCCTGTGATGTTTTACAGGTGCAAATTTCCCTTCCTAGTTCTATTTTGCCTAAGCAGAGATCATAATTAGTCTGCATTCCTTAAACACGTGTTTAAGAGAATGTGTAAATGTGAAAGCTAGAGTAGGCTTGTAGTAGATTCTGGAAGGAGATTGTGTAGATGTACCCACCAATCCAGAAGTGACTAGTGTGGAATTGTTATAGCAGATGATAATTAGTCAAAGGTATGTGGTTCTAAGGTAGGTTGAATCAGAGCTGGGCCCCAGGAAAGGGGTGATTTTTAAAGTCTGGGGTGTGTTTCTCCAAGCCTTTCCCAGGACACAGGTGGAGAGGGGCCTTCAGACACCATCCCTGATGGCTGGGCCTTCACCACTGAAGACATACAGGTTGACTCACCATGGAGTTGCTGAAAACTTTATAGACAGAAATCATTCCATTTCACAGAGAGTAAAAGACCCGGAGCAGAGCAAAGGGGCGGGGCAGGGTCAGAAATAGCTTCTGAAACCGGGAAGATTTGGTGCTTCTGGTACACTCCGTTCGGGAGTTGCTACCACGAGGGAAAGATTGGCAGTAGCTGGGCCGGAGCTCAAGGCTCCAGAGCAAGATGGAATTCGCTGAATGAAAGTATCAACTCTTGATTCAGATGCTTGTAAGGAGAGAGCAAGAGGATCTACATTTCCCTTTGAGAAGCTCTCAGGAGGCTGTGCTCAGCAGCCTAGGAGATCCAGGAGGAAGGAGGTGGAAGCAGTTCGGGGATCAGTACCTGCAGAAGAAACACAGGGGCCATGAGAGGGCAGTGCTCCTCACACCTGAATGCGTACACGGTTCACCTGGCAATCTTGACTCTGGGGAGGGGCCTCAATGAGGTTTTCAACCTTTCATGTGGTGGTGGCTGATACTGCTGGCCCATGGGCCACACTTCGAGCCCTCAGGATGCTGGACCAAGCCACGGAGGAACTTCCTCCAGGCTTCCAGCTTTCTTCCCCTACTACACAGCCACTCCTTCCCACCACCACCAAGTCTACAGAGAAACCCCAAACTGAAGGAGAGCCAGGCACTTACAGACCACGAGGGGGCTCAGGGCATGCTTTCTGGTCAATCCAAGCGCTTCTCCAAGATCCCTTCTTCATCCCCCTATTCTAAAGTCTCCTTTGGCTGGGTCTCACCCCAACCACTCTGACAGGCCTCCCAGCCTTCTCCCTCACCTGGACCCCAGGCTCTGTTCAGAGAGGATGTCTTGAGGCCCTGGCAGCCAGGACCCCTGACTTATGTGCCCCGAAGGCCGTGATGAAGATGTTGATGACAACAGTGATGAAGACCAAGGCGGTGGCGGCATTGTTGAGCTGGTTTAATTTCCACTGCTTCGCCACTTCGTTCAGGTTCAGTCGCGCTGCGGAGAATGGGGAGAAGGGAGGTAAGGGTGAGCGCCTCAGCCTGGAGCTCCCTCTGACACCACTGGAGTTTGGAGACAAGTTGTGATAGAAAGCAAGGGGGCGGGGATAGAAAGCACTGGGCTGAGCCTTTTGCTCTCACTGAACAGCCCCACATGGTGCTTATTGGGGTGTGGATTTGGGAACTTACACTGGGTCACCTACCTCAAATAAACAAACTCACCTGCACTGAGTCAATTTTGACTCAAAGTGACCCTAGAGGACAGGGTAGAACTGTCCCCTGGGTTTCCAAAGCTGTAGCTCTTTACAGGAGTAGAAAGCCTCGTCTTTCTCCTGTGGAGCTGACGGATGGTTTTGAACTGCCGACCTTGTGACTAGTAGCCCTACAGGTAATCCCGGGCTCTGATGGTGGGAATGAATGTGCTCACAGAACAGAATGGGCTATGAGGAAACTCTGGCACAAGGCAGGGCAGTCATTCCACAGGTCTTTGGGGTAGGTAGTGGGGGGGATGGGTGAGGCAAGCTATGAAATGCCAGGAGGTAGGACTTCAGACTCCTCACTGTCTAGGAACTGGCATTTGGGCATTTGTGGACGCAGAAGGCGCTTGCCAGCTGCTCTTGGGTGCGTTCTGACTCCTGGTGACACCGTGCGTGCAGAGCAGTGCTGCTGCCACCTTTCAGATCACCGGCTCTGTCTCCGGGGGCCTCTCTGGGTGGCTTCCAATCGCCAAGCAATGGCTCCCAATGCCAACTTAGCTTCTGTTGGCAGCTGGATACACAGTGTTTTGTAGGGGGCGGGGTAGGGGGGGGTGGAAGGCTTTCTCCCGCCTCCAGGGGGCGCTGAAGGCCACCGCTGAGCTCCTCACCTATGACCACGAGGAGGATCCCGATGACCACCTGCAGCAGCAGGGAGATGCTGAGGAGGGCGATGAGCGGCGTGTAGTAATGAGAAGATGGCCCCTGCTCCAGCACCGCCTTCAGCCGCGTGGCGTTGGACAGGAAGAGGGCCACGTCCAGCATGCTCTCTGCCACACTCTTCTTGGTGGCATAGTGGTTCAGGTTGATGGTCTGGTTCCCCCTAGGGTTGCCGTTCCCAGGCTGCAAGGGCGAAAGCACAAGCTTTGACCTGGGAGGTTCCCCACCAGCAGCAATTGAAGATATAAAAGGTAGAACAAGCGGCTTTTACGTTTTAGTGCCCCTTTCCCCCTCCTCCAAAGCAGGTGCGCCACCTAGGGCAAAATCAAACCCCACAAACATCCTTCTCGGTTGGTTTTGTGACCTGGAAAAAGTAGAGTTGGGCCAGATGAGCTTTAAGCACCTTTGAGCGCCCTGAAATGATGTGCGGTGATTAGTACCCCAGAGAGGATTCTCCGCACACCCCCTCACACCTTCAGAGGTCCTTCTGAAGAGAGGGTTGAAAATGGACCGTCAGCATTTTATTCCCTGTGTTCTCTGCGTTGGTCACAGAGGTGCTGCGGCACAGATGAAACAGGAAAAAGTACACGGCCTAAGGCAGCTTAGCAAATAGTCCGCGGTTTGTAATTATTGTGACTCCAGCAGCCACACCAACCATAAGACCAATTGGAGGACCGCAGCCGCTCTGAACAGGACTTTTGCACCAGCAATCCACTGGCATTGAGTCAATCCTGGCTCGTAGGGACCCTATCAGGATAGGGCTTCCAAGAGGGGGACTTAAAAAGAAATTTTAGGTATGTTTCCTTTTTTAAAAAAAATTGGTAACTGGTTTTTATTATTGGTTGTTCTGAGGCTCAGTAGAGAGAAATTATAAACAATTTGTACATAAACCTTTTGTTGTTGTTCGGGGTCGCACTGGCTATATATTTTAATGTGTGGGGTTGGAAGGAGGTGCGAGGGCGGGTAGTTTGACCGCTTTGCTGCCATTGGCTGAGGCTAAGACGGTAAATCTTTATGAGAGCAAACAGCCTCCTCTTTCTCCTACAGAGCCATGGGCGGGTTTGAACCCCTGGCAGTTAGCAGCCCAGTGCCTGACACTCGGTGCCACCAGAGCTCCTTAAGACTCCAAACTCACTGCCCTGAAGTTGATTCCAGCTCAGAGTGACCCCACAGGGCAGAGATGAACCAACTCTGTGGGTTTCTGAGACTCTAAATCTTTACTGAAAGAGACTTTAAGCCTTTCCAGAAAGCCTCATCTTTCTCCGGTGGAGCATCTGGTAGGATTGAACTACCGACCTTGTGGTTAGCAGCCCAACACATAACCCACTACATCACCAGAGCTCCTTAAGAGGTCTTGAAATACGGTGGTCTCCAAGCTTTCTTGATAGTGCACTAGAAAAAAAGGTTTTGACACTGCATCCTTAATAATGTATGCATTATTTCATTGTAAAGTATATACATACCCATCAGGTTACTATATGTTAGAGAACTTTAAATGATTGCATACAAATACATAGAAGTAGAAGTTTAATATTTTCTTATCGTTTCCCAACGGGGGGACTTGAGACATGTCTTTGTGAGATGTCTTCTATAGAATCAATATGCCTTGCTACAGATGGACCCACACCTCACCTGAGCCCACAGAGGAGAGCCTTTGTCCCTCCAGCCTCCTGAAGTTTGCCCTCAAGGTTAAGCTCCAAGTCCTCATTCTCTTCTACCTCCTCCAGCAGGGTCCTCCTCTCCTGACCCCTTGCTCCCTCTGCTGGGAGGACACTCACAGCTCCATCTGAGGCAGGGGCTGGGATGGCAAAGACACCTGGTCTAGGGGACAGGCTCAGCCGTGGTAACGCATGTCACTTGGGACCACTCCATTTCCCCGACCATCACCAGAGGGTCCCGAGCAAAGAGCAAAGGGTGCTTCTTTCATGTTGCCCCTGGGACACACGTTCCTCCAGGGTGTCGGCATTTACACAGGGCAATTTCCTGGGCCTGGGTTGCCCCTTATCAACACTTCATCTGTACTCAACTCCTGGACAGGCTGGGAGCCCTAGAAGCCAATCAACAGTATGTACCTAGGTCGGGGTGGCAGCTTGTCTATTGGTGCTGGGGAGTGAGCAGCAGAGGTCAGGGCTAGGGCCTGGAATTGCCCTCAAGAGCAGGTAAGAAACTGCTGACTTGTCCCTAGGTACCTGGTGAGCATGTACCCACTGTGCTGTTGGCTACTCATCCCAGGCCCTGGTTCAAACCCGCCCCCCCCACCCTGCCCGCTGTGGCCCAAATCAGCCTGGGTCCCTGAGCCCCAGGAATAGATATGGCCGTTTCCCTCAAAGAAACCGGGCTGCAGGCCAAGGGAGTACATGTTTCCTGCCTCTCCTTGGCTCCTTCCTGTTTGACCTCGGCCCTGGGCTCCAGCCAGTGCTGCGCAGAGCGAGCTTCAGGGTTGAAGGAGATGTAAAGCCTACAGTCTGGGTCCAGCGCTTTGGAGATGCGGTCTGCATGAGCCTGAGCTTGTCTGTGTCCGGGTTAATGAGGGTGAGGGCCTCCCAAGACCAACACAAAGGCTGCGTGATCCAGGCCCATTTGCTAAAACTTTGTTTCATCTCAAAGGCTGCCCAATAAATGAGAGAGTAGCTGGTTCAGCCACAGCCTCCCCACCTGACCAACCCAGGCACAGCTGTGAGTCGGAGCTTCCCTGCCCTCTGACTCTCCCTAGGGCAGAACCCACTCCTCCCCCTTTGTCCACCACATCCTCAAGTGTGCCCAGCAGCTACCAGGCTGCAAGCGTTGCCCTCTCTCCTTCCAAATCCACATCTGGTAAGGTCTTAAGGGCAGGCCCCTTCCATGAAATTTTGCATTTTAACCATGGTCAAAACTGTTCACTGTTGTATTTTGAGCGCTGACCAAACTGGGGGGAATTGGGGGAACTCTGGGGGATGTAAAGATCTTCTCAAGCGGGCCAGCCCCATTACCAACTAAGTGGACAGCCCCCACCTCCACCCCCCAGAAGAATTCGTTTCAGAGGACAGCACTGAAGCTACAGCTCAAGGAGAGGTAGGGACGTATCTGATCAGAGCACGCAGAAGCAAACGAAGGGGGAGGAAAAAAGAGTGGAGCACATCCTGGCCCAAGACCTAAGGACAATATTTCTGCTCAGAGCAGGAAATGCACAGAGAGGACCAGGCCCCACCATGGGACACGATGTTCCTCACAGACCCATAGCATCATGGGGATAACACTGGGGACACATGGTGGGAATTGTGCCTGTCCTGACCCCACCACACTGAGGTGAGACGCTGGGGGTATGCAACAGAACAGCAAGGGGAGCAGAGCAATGACTACAGAGCAGCAAGGGGAGCAGAGCAATGAAGTCCCCAGGGAACACCAAAAATAGACTGTGGGGCCAGGGAGGGGCACCCTATCAGAAAACACCCATAAAGTAAAGGTGTTTGAGCGATTTATAGGCTTTTCTTTCTTTCTGTTTTTTCTTCTTTTTTTTTTCTGTTTTTCATCATTGCCTTTTGTTCTTATTGCCATTGTTTTATTTTCTATTGTTGTTTTGTTGTGCTCAGGCTTTTGTTTGTCACTGTGTGTCTATCTGGATGGGATAGGCAGAATAAACAAGCCGGAAGAGAGAACAACAGGATGACAATGCAGGCGGGGGGGGGGGGGGGGAGACTTGGGAGAGGGGGAGGCAGGGGAAAGGAAGTGGGTCAAGGGACAAGGGAACAACAAGTGACTGAAAATCGATGGCAAGGAGGGTGTAGGAGGTCTGGTAGGGCTTGATCAAGGGCAATGTAACCTAGAGGAATTCCTGAAACCCAAATGAAGGCTGAACATGATAGTGGGACAAGAGGAAAGTACAAAGAAATAGAGGAAAGAACTAGGAAGCAGAGGGTAGTGATAGAGATCTAAATACAGGCATAATCAGATGTTAATCTATTTATATACAACGAAGGAGAAATAGATCTATGTACATATATTTATAGGTATAGTATTAAGGAAATAGATGGACGTTGGGCCTCTACTAAAGTACTCCCTCAACACAAAAACACTTTTTTCTAATGATCCGGCACTCTAAGATGCTCACCTTCCCAACATGATCACTAAAGACAAAGCAGGTACATAAGCAAATGTGATGAAGAAAGCTGATGGTGCCTGGCTATCAAAAGATATAGCATCTGGTGTCTTAAAGGCTTGAAGGTAAACAAGTGGCCATCTAGCTGAGAAACAACAAAGCCCACATGGAAGAAGCACACCAGCCTGTGTGATCATGAAGTGTTGATGAGATCAGGAATCAGGCACCAAAGACCCAGAGCAAAAAAATCATAATGTGAAAGAGGTGGGGAGTGTGGAGTGGAGGACCAAAGCCAATCTGTAAGCAATTGGACATACTTACAGGTTTGTGGGGAGAAGATGGGCCAGTAAAGTGTAGCACCAATGAAACATACAGCTTTCCTGTGGTTCTTTAATGCTCTCCCCCCCACTATCATAACCCTAATTCTACCTTACAAATCTAGCTAGACCAGAGCACGTACATGGGTACAGATAAGAGTTGGAAACATAGGGAATATAGGACAGATAATTGAGAGTAGCCATACCAGGAGGAGAAAAGGAAGGTAGGGGGATAAAGGGGGAAGTGATCACAATGATCTACCTATAACCCACTCCCAGGGGGATGTACAACAGACAAGGGGGTGGGGGGAGACACTGGACAGTGCAGGACATGAATAATGATTTGTAAATTATCAAGGGTTCATGAGGGAGGTAGGGAAGGGGAGGGAGGGGAAAATGAGGAGCTGAAACCAAGGGCTCAAGTAGAAAATGCTTTGAAAACGATGATGGCAACAGGTACAAATGTACTGGAGACAATGGATGTATGTGTATGGATTGTGATAAGAGTTGTATGAGCCCCCAATAAAATGATTTAAAAAAAAAAAACAACTTCCAAAGCTTCCATGAAGACTACCGCTACGTGGAAGTCACAGTGGACTGTGGGCCTTATACTTTCTCCTCTCTCGATGTCTGGCCTGTTTTATTTCGTGCCAGCCTCGGTAAGACTGCTTTACAACAGGTTGCCTTTTCAGGGATTTACTAGGTGGCAATGGGTACTTTTGTTCGGGTGGGGTGGGGGAAGTGCATCTCAGCAGGGCGCCGGCCCCCTCCGACGTGCAGAAGCCAGCCGTTCTCCAGAGCGGCCACGTGGCGGCGAGCGGGGTTCAGAGAAGGGGTTTCCCGGGCTTGGCAACACTGCAGCCATGCTAAGGGGTCTAGACTGAGGAACCCAAGACATGGCAGGGTGGGTGAGAAAGGTGGGCTCCCTCGAGATGCCGGACCCGGTGCCCGTTGGCACGTCCACTCAGGGCATCAAGCTACGTGTCAAAAGAGTTCTAGAACAAACGACAAGGCGGGCCTGGGTGGGGCTGGGGGTGGGGTGGGGCTAGGGCAGGAGAGAAACGCTGGGGGATATGTGGGGGTGTGGGGTTGGACTCCGGCCGATCAGGGGTGTGGGTCGGAGGGAGGCCGTTGGGAGACTGGAAGAAGTCGCTGGGACGCGGATTCCTTCCCCAAGGAAAGATTCTCTTCGTCCCTCTGAGCTCCCTTGGGTGCGTCCAGCCAAGAAGCAGAAGGGTGCTGCTAATCTAGCCCGAGGGGTGAATTGCTAAGTAGCCCCTAAATCCCGCAGGCTGACACCCGGAGCAACGTGGCCAGGGGTCAGGAGAGACAAAGATGTCACGGGGCGCAGCAGAGCGACCCTGGCGCCCGCTCCCGAGGAGCTGGGCCTTTAAGGCCCGGCCCCGCAGCCCGGGAACAAAGGCCGGGAATGTGGGCGGGACCCGCGATCCGAGCCGCCCGGCGCGTGAGTCATTCCCACGGGCTCGGGCTCACGCCCGCCCCGCCCCGTCCCGCCCCGCCCCTAGGCCAGGCCCGCCCCCTCGCCCCCCCCTCCCCCGTTGACCTCTGGAGGCCGCCCGCGGGCGCCCGCTGCAGCCTGCCTGCCGGGCCTTTGGGCGGGCGCTTCCCCTCCCCCTCCCCGCGGGCCCACCCCCCCCTGCTGGCATCTGGGGCCTCCGAATGGAGGGGCTGGGGGGCCAGCGTTCCTGGTTTCTGGGTCAGCTCTGCCTCTGGGCTGGGGACTTTGGGCCTCAGTTTCCACATCTGTAAAAGGGGAGGGAGCTATGGAAAGAATGGATGAGACCACCTTCCTTCCCGAAGGTCATCGGATGACTAGCCGGTTTCCGTGGCTTGTGTGTGCGTCGTTTTCCGTCATTCTGAATATCTGTCTCCATGGCCCCGTCTCTCAGTATCCTTAGTATGTTTTATTCGTTCCCACTCCGTTGTTTTGTTTTTAAATCATTTTCTCGGGGGCTCTTACAACTCTTACAACATTCCATGCACCCGTTGGGTCACAGCACATTTGTACCTATGTTGCCATCATTCTTTGCGAAACATTTTCTTTCTACTTGAGCCCTCCTTGTTCCCTCCCACCCTGCCCGCTCCGTTTTACTCAGGCCGAACCAGACTGGCCCTTCGCCCTGGATTCCCCAAGGCTTAATCAAATGTGGGAAGGGCAGTCCCTCAAGATGCTGCCCATCGGTGACCTTGGAATACCAGACAGGGGATTCTGGGTGAAATGGGGTTGGAGCAGGGGCGGGTGGGATGGAAGTGGAGCCGGTGAAATCAAACAGGGGAGGGCTGGCCAAGGGAGGAGGGGGTTTCCCAGCCTACCCTGCTCCTAGGCCTGCCCGGGCAGTCATTGCCCTCCCTGTACCAGCTCCCACTTCCCAGGCACCCACACTGTCCAGCCACGTCCCAGCTCCCCGGACTGCTGTGTTGCGTTCCTTGAAGTCTCAGTTCTACTGGACAATTACTTATCCCTTAATCCTAGTTGGCCTCTCTGTCCCTTAATCCTTGTTGGCCTCTCTGTCCATTTACGGAACCTAAATTGGGTAGGAAAAGAAAGCTCCTTTAAAGAGAACAAACAGCCCTCCTGATGGTACGGCCAGTGGAGACAAAACCCCAATAAACCTCACCGCCCCTTTCAGAAACGCAAGATAAGGCTGTTTTTCCAGAGGGCCATGGAAGCCACTGCCCTACCCTAAAGCCAAGGAATTCACCACTCCATCCTTTTAGGACCTGCAGCAACAGGAAACAGGTGCCCTGTGAGGAAGGGACAGACCTGGCTAAGAGGCTGAGAGGTAGGGATTTGTGCAGCCAGCGGGTATCCTGCAAGTATCCAGGACCCAGGTTCAAATCCTGCCTCCGATATAAGCTCGCTTCCCCTCCCAGAGCTCTTTTTCTGATCTGTAAGATGAAGGTTTAGAACAAGTCGTTTCTTGGGTCCCAGCACAGAGGGATCTAGGAGCAGGAAGCCCCCTGTCTGAAGTGGTGTGCCTGCGAGAAGCAGAGGTTGGGCAGTTATGGGGCAGGCCCAGTGAGTCACTTTGTCCCAGGCAACATGAGGGGAGGCCCGGGTGACCCTCAGATTAGTCATCCTGGCCAGCTCTGAGAAAGGCTATGTGGCAGCCTCCCTGTGTTCCAGCTCAAACCAAGGGCTCCAAGCAAAACCAGCCCCAGAGAAGCCGGGGCCTGTGGCTCCTCTGATGGTCTTAAAATGCCCAGCTGCCCAGGAAACCCTGGCTTCAGCCTGAGAAGGAGGTGGTAGTGAGTCTGGCCATAGAAGATGGATTTCCTATAAGGAGGAAAGGGCAGACTCCGCCCTAGGAAGAATAATCTGTTCGCAGGAATAGGTTTGGGTGCCCTGCTCTGCCTATTAGCTTTGAATTCGATGTCTAAGGGTGGGTTGCTGGAGTCAGAATTGATCCCTTGGCTGTGAGTTTGGTTTTGTTTGAAGATCCCTAAGGACCAGGACCAGGAAGTATTTCGTTCTTTTGTGCCTAAGGCCACCATGGGTCAGAACCTATTCGTTGGCAACTAACAACACAGGAGCTGCTGGTGAATAGTGGATTCCTCATAGGGCTGCTGACCTCAACATCAGCAGTTCAAAACCACCAGCTGCTCCATGGGGGAGAAAATGAGACATTGTAAAAGAGTTAGTCTTGGAAACCCACCGGGGCAGTTCTCTGTCCTACAGGGCTGCTATGAGTCAGAATGGGCTCAAAGGCAGCGAGTTTGTTTGTTTGTGTTTCAGACCCCTGTCCCTTGTCTGAACTAAGTTTGCAAGAAGCCCTGGCTGTCCACTGTGCACACAGGGGGCGTGAGCTCAGTTCATGGGACAGCAGATCAGTTCCCACTGACAGTGCACATTCCCTAGGCCTTGCACAAGATCAAACACGTGACACGACACATCTTCTCTAGCCTTACAACCACCCTTGGAGGAAGGCGCTGTGTCTGCCCAGTTAACAAGTGGACTCAGAGAGTCTGAGTAACTCGCCCAAGATTGCACAGCACAGTTTGCCTCCCAGGTCCCTATGTGCCCTGGTCCAGCATTGTCACCCTGCTCGACAGCTTCTCAGAAGACATGAGTTCCTGCCTCCAAATAGTTCCGGATCTCAGCAAATACACGTGGCTCAAGACTGAAACAGACAATGACATAAGACTACAAAGACAAGCGAGTTACATTTGCCCATCATGACTATGATACCGCTCCCTGAGACTGAGTTGACTTTTGTCTTCCTGACTCTTCCATGGGCTGAGTCCCCCACAGTCTGCCGTGGCAGAGAGGACATGGGCTCGGCTGGGATTAGTAGGGGACCCAGTGGATCGGAGAGTGTGGTTAGAAAAGAGACCGTCCCTTGTGAATTTGGAACCACATGAATGTTGGAATTATTTAAGACAACAAAAACCTGGGGCAGGGGTGGGTGGGGGAGGAAAAGGCTCACCGAGTGATAGGTTAAAGTAAAGGAGAAGTTATAACTCCATCTGACCAGGTTTTAGCTTCTTTATCTGTGAAATGGGAGTAATAGCTGCCCTGGCGAGCACAAAAAGCTACTTAAAAGATCACGAGCTTTGATCACTGGGAAGAGCAGAGAGAAGTCTCTCCCACTCAGGATTACATTACACTCCCACCTGGGGACCCAGAGGCATTTGAAGTAATGTATGTTCTGATTCCGCACAGGTACCAATTGTCTCCGCAGGAACACTCAGGGCCCTTGAAATACTGCCACCTAGTCCCCATCTCTCTCTTTTGCTTCTGTGCCTCCCCTTCTTTAAGCTCCCTCAAACCCACCTCTCAGGGAAGAAACTGTTCAGAATAGCCAGTCGAAATTGGGTCTCCAAAGTCTCTGCCCTTCCCTACAAGGCAGTCCAGACCCTCTCATCTGGGCCTCAGCTGCCTCTCTAGCCTGGTAGCCAGCTCCCCCTTGCACCTGGGGACAGGGCCGAGCTAACCATTACTAATTACATCTGCTCCGCCCAGCACGGCGCACAGTGCTTGCTGTTCAGAAGCACAGGGCTAAACCAGATTACTCACTGTTCCCTCAGTCCACCCTGCCCTTCCTGCTCTGCTCAGGACTAAAGGTTTCTCCTACCCATAATTCTCTGGGGGATCCCTCCCTCCTGCCCACCCAGACCCCCTCCTCCAGTGTGTTTCACGCAGGTCCAGTGCAAATGCTGATCCATGGGCTTTGCTGACTTGGGCTTTGTTTAGACCTTTTGTAGATGGCTCATTCTGTTGCCTCCATTGGGGTCCTAGGCCTCATGGACTCTACCTACCACAATCCCCTGGGTTTGGCTCAATGCCTTTCTTGTTCACAGTAGGTGCACAAGAGAAGTGAATTTTTTATGTGAGCGTGTTTACACACTATATCATCTCTCTCTGGAGCATTGCGGTTTCAAAAGTGGTGGGGGAAAGAGGGGAGTTTTTTTTTTTAACATTTTATTAGGGGCTCATACAACTCTTATCACAATCCATACATATACATACATCAATTGTATAAAGCACTGTACATTCTTTGCCCTAATCATTTTCAAAGCATTTGCTCTCCACTTAAGCCCTTTGCATCAGGTCCTCTTTTTTCCCCTCCCTCCCCGCTCCCCCTTCCCTCAAAATTATTATTTTGTCATAACTTGCCCTATCTGGTGTCTCCCTTCACCCCCTTTTCTGTTGTCCATCTCCCAGGGAGGAGGTCACATGTAGATCCTCGTAATCGGTTCCCCCTTTCCAACCCACCCACCCTCTCTACTCTCGCAGTATCGCCCCTCACACTCCTGGTCCTGAAAGTATCATCCACCTTGCATTCCCTGTGCCTCTAGCTCCTATCTGCACCAGTGTACATCCTCTGCTCTATCCAGGCTTGCAAGGTAGAATTCGGATCATGGTAGTTTGAGGGGGAGGAAGCATTTATGAACTGGGGGAAGAGGGGATTTTTAAGAGTGTACTTTCAGGCCCTTTGGCTCCTGGGTGGTGGGGTGTCTGGACAATAAATCTTTGTCTTCAAAAATAAACACCCTCAAAACTATGGAAAGTTCATAGACATTAACAAAGATGTGGGTGCTCAAGACCAGAATCCTGGGGAACACCAAGGTCAATTAACATAAAGTTGTTCACAAAGACAATGTTTTTACTTCTTACTTTGATAAATCATGATTAGGGTCTTAGAAGCTGGTGAGCAGCCATCTAAAGTACATCTATTGGCCTCTTCCTGTCTGGAGAAGGGAAGCGTTATGGAAATGGAAAGAAACATGGAAACAACTGAATAGATTAATGAACCAAGCAAGCATCAGTCACTGTAACCCTGAGGGCAGAGGAAATAGATGGTGGCCCGCCACCACAGCAGCCAAATGCTCTAAAAGGCGTGACCACACTGGAGTGTTCTGGATCCAGACGGAGAAAGGTGAGGAACAGAACCCAAGCTCATGAAAAAGGTCAGGTTTCTTGGTTGGTTAGAGACCAAGAAGACTGTGGCTCTTAGCTGCCCTTCAGGTCTCGAACTGACCTCACCCCTGTGTTAGAATCTTCAACCATTTAAGATCAACAGGGCGGCATTGGCCCAAGGACACGGCGGGGGGGGGGGGGGGGGGGGGCGTTAGGAAGGAGGAATGGTAACTAACAGGAATCCTGGGAAGAGGTGGGATTAACTCACGGGTACATTAAAGGAACTGAACTGATGAGTCGAAACAAAATGTGTACAAGTTGTTGAGTGTAAAACTTATGATCTGCTCTCTAAACGCTCACCTAACTCACACACCCAAAAAAGTTAAATAAATCAATGTCCCTGGTCCAGGAAGAGCCCTTTCTCTACAGCATTTGTCTTCAATCCAATCTTCCTGAGAGGAACCTCGGGGAGGGAATGACTCAGGCTGGACCGGCCTAGAAATCTTGGAGCCCTGGGCTCCGTCTCTGGAAGCTCCAGCCCTTGCCTCTGGCTGCAAACGGGTGCTCGCAGTTGAGCCCCTCCTCCAGGGCGAGGCCTCCTTCAGGAAGGAGTGCAATGTTTCCCGTCGCCCACTAGGGGTCCCCAGGAACCAGCTCATCAGGGTTAGTTCTGCGCTAAGTCCGACTGCAGGCTAGACCTCCCGGAGGGAGCTTCTGCAGAGTGGAGGAATTGACAGGGTTTCTCCCTAACAACAACAGACAAACAAACAAACTCACTGCCACCAGTTCATTCCAACTCCCAGAGACCCCACAAGACGGAGCAGAACTGCCTCTGTAATCTTTTCGGGAGCGGAGCCGAAAGTTTAGTCTTTCTCCTGAGGTGCAGCTGGTGGGTTTGAAGTGCTGACCCTGTGCTTAGCAACGCAAGGCATAAGGCGCCATGCCACTGGAGCTCTGCATTCAACGTGGAAATGGAGTGTTGGGGGGCGGCGGGGGGTGGGGTACGGGCAGGGCTAGTGTAGTGGCTGGCAGGAACCCCTGGGGCTGGTTTGCCTTTTCTTGGGGAGTGTTTTCCCCTGCGTGAATGAGGTCACTTCGAAGATGGATTTCCCTCAGGTGGCTAGTTAATCACGGAATTGCTGCACAGAAATTTGGGGTGAATTTATCTGCTCCCTCCCAACACCTACCCTAAACCTAAGTGCTTTCAGAATGAGTGCCTTGTTCCGGGGGCTCTGAGACCCATCAGGCATTTTTGCTTAGTTTTGGGGTTCTCAATGGCTTCCCCCAACTCCTAGGTAGCTCATCTCTGCTCACAGAAATCCTCCTCATGCCTCAAAGACCACAGATTGAAGTATCCTTAAGCAATCATCATCATGCTATTGCTGTCTGCCAGGCACAGCCCCAGAAAACCCAAGCCCCATTGCCACTGGGTTAAATAACAACTCACAGTGACCCATAGGACATAGTACAACTGCTCCAGTGGGTTTCCAGGGCTGCAATTCTGTGTGGCTGTGTCTTTCCCCCACAGAGCAGCTGGCAGGTTTGAACTCCCCATTTTCAGTTAGCAGCTGAGCACTTCATACATGTGCCCCCAGAGCTCCTCGGACCCCCTAAAAACTCCCTGCTGAGTTGATCCTGATTCACAGCGTGTAGGACAGGCTGCAATGGCCCCTGTGGGTCTCCAAGGCTGTACATCTTTCCGGGAGCAGAAAGCCACATCCTCTGCATTCCCCGTTTAAAAAAACCTCACTGTCATTGAGTTGATTCTGACTCATAAGGACCCTACAGGATGGGGTCAAACTGGCCCTGTGGGTTTCTGCGACTGTAACGCTTTAGAGGAGTAGAAAGCCTCATCTTTGTCCCGAGGAGTATCGAACTGCTGACCTTCTTTCTGGTTAACAACCCAACTCATAATCCTTGAGTAACCAGGGCTCATTGGAATCCCTATAAGCAGGCATGCTTCCATTTGACAAGTGAAGAAATGGAGACTAAGCAGGATCCATTCTCAGAGCCACTAGATACTAGAGAGTCCCAATGTTAAAATCCCAAACCCACGGTCTTTCTGCTACACCAGTGGTCCTCCAGGCAACAGCGTCCCTTGAGACCTTCATCAGCTCACCCTGAAGTCACTGTCATCAAGCCGATCCCCACCCTAGTGAGTGACCTTACGCGACAGGGGAGGTAGCTTTCCCAGACTACAACTCTACCCAGAAGACAAAGGCTCACCTGCCACCAGGGCTCCTTGAGAACTTGATAGAAATGCAAATTCTCAGGTTCCATTCCAGAAGCAATGAATCAGAAAATCTGTGGGTGGAGCCCAGCCATCAGTTTTAACAAGCCCGCCTGCCCGGTGATGCTAACGCAGGTGCCAGTCAATTTGGGGACCATGAGGACCATACCACTCGTTGTCACTGGGCTTTCAGACGGAGCCTCGGAGCTTTTGTCTGGTTCCAGTTTTCCAAACAGTAAAGCACATACGGCGTTGCAGCGAGTCATGTGGATTTTGTTTGTTTCCCAGTGAATACAGAAGTCATGTTTACCTTATGCGGCCGTCTCTTAAGCGGCAATAGCCTTATGAGAAAGTTGGACATTTAATGAGCACGATCAAAACATGACATGAAGTGAGCACATGCGGTTGGAAAGCTGCCTCAACAGACCTGCTTGACGGAAGGGTTTCCACGAAGGTCCCGTTCGTGCTTTCCTTAGAAAGCGCAGTGGCCAGGAAGCGCAACGAAATGAGCCTGACTTGAACCCGGGCAGAGCCCTGGGGTCGGGACCCTAACCATTCCGTCATCACCCACTGCGTGAGCCCCTCAAAGGCGGGGCGGAGTTTAAAGTAGTTATAGATCATATAGCTAGACTGCTCCGGAAAAATCGTAACTCAGTTAAGACGCATCCTCTGTGCCGGCAGCCCGCATTCTCCAGTCGCTCTGGTCCCCTCGGTGCCAGGGCTGCCCAGCTGTGTCGTATCACGTGTCAGCTTCCCAACACGTGGCGTGTCACGTGTCAGCTTCTGCAACATTTATTCCCAGATCTTATCCATCTGGTCCCTCAGGAGCACTTCTTGAGTCGACTTTGTGCTGGAGTCCAGAGAGGAAGCTTAAGCACAGGTTCGCGGAAGAGCCTTTCCAGAACTTGACCATCGAGCCACACAGCCACATTCCGCGTGATGGTGCCTATGAGTTTTGCACAGTCCCTCCAGATTCGACACGTCAAGAAGGCGAGGATCCTTCCCTTGGACTCAAGACAATTAGAATAAGAACCAAGGCGCCGTACCTACCATTTCTGTTTGGCTGCTGCCCAGGTGGGAAGACCTGGGAGCCGATCCTATCTGACACCCAGGTGGGAACTGGGAAGGTGGTGAATTTCTCATCCCGCCTCACCCTGCAGTCAGCCTGCCAGATGACTACTGTTCCTTTCAGTTCAACAAGCATGTTTTCAGCCCCTGTCATGTGCTAGGCATCTATGATAAACCAGCGATCTCTGCCTTCCCCAGACGTCCAGCCCTGTAATCCCTAAAATGACACGGCTTAGCAGCAGCGAAGTGTATCAAGGGAGATAAAAAAGACCTTCCATCTCACTCCAAACCAGATAAGCTTCCTGGGAGCAGGGCCTTTATCTGCCGTGTTCACTGGCATACCCCAGAGCCTGGCACAGAGCCCGGCATGCTGAATGAATGAATGACCAGTGAAGAAAAGCATATAACAGCCTGCAGAGTCCTTGAGAAGGGTCTTGACAGGCAGGGCCAACGTTAGCTGAGCTCCACAACCCTCTTCCACTCAAACCCTCCGTAGGTGACACTCACTATCTTATTGGGGTGTGATTGACTCTTGAGGCCCCTCAATACCTCACCATAGTGTGTGTGTGTGTGTGTATACCCCTGTGGTCAGCAGCGTTTGGGCCCTAGCCATAAGGAAGGAGCCTTGGTGGTGTAGGGGTTTTCAATTGGGCTGCTAGCCAGAAGGTCAGCAGTTAGAAACCACCAGCTGCTCCTTGGGAGAAAAATGAGGCTTTCTACTCCTGTCAAGAGTTACCACAGTCTCAGAAACCCACAGGGGCAGTTCTGCCCTGCCCTATAGGGTGGCTGTGAGTCAGAACCAACTAGATGGCTGTGAGTGAATGACAGACAGACAGACGAGGAAGGGATGTGCTATACTCACTGCAGGAAGCCCAGCTGGAGTTCCAGGAGCAGGTGAGGTCAAGACAGAGACGTTCTTGGGCCACGGAGACTCAAGGATCAAAGCCTAGGTGGGAAGTACGCTCAAGAGGCCCCTTTGAATGGCCTGCCAGCTCTGAGTCAGCTGTCCCCTGCCAACTTCAGCCAGTCCCAAGGGGCCTTCACCACGAACAGCCTGCCTGGATTGCCCTCGTCCCAGGAATCTCCCTTTCCTCTCCTCTCAGCCCAGCACATTCAGCCCAGATCCTCCCCCAGGATTTGAATGCCAGCTAGTGAGGAGGGAGACACATTGTCCCAGAGTCAACACCTACACTCTGAGTGGCTGCTATGGATGGTGGGCCAGGGCCTGGGGAAAACCAGCATGAATGAGCAGTGAATAGAAGGTGTTGCCCTTACAGCTAGGGGATCTGAATTGAACCTGATCTCCATCTCCTCCTTCCATGGTCTCAGGCAGGTCATACAACTCGTTTCTTCTCCATTTCCTCATTAGTAAAACAAGGGATGCCACCCCGTACCCCCTCTCCACAGCCATTGTGAGGCGCTGGTGTATATTCTAATGAGCACAAATGGAAGGGATGAGTCGGGACTAGCAAGACTCAGTAAAAACAATGCTGCACAAGTCCCAGGCCAGTTCTTCCCCAACTCCAAGTCCCAGGCCAGTTCTTCCCCAACTCCAAGTCCCAGGCCAGTTCTTCCCCAACTCCAAGTCCCAGGCCAGTTCTTCCCCAACTCCAAGTCCCAGGCCAGTTCTTCCCCAACTCCAGGTCCCAGGCCAGTTCGAACCCCAACCCTTGTCCACTTAGGAACACATTCAATGGCCCAGGCTCCACGGCCTCCCAAGGGCACGGCTTCGCTTTTCATAACCGCTTTATTAGACTCTGTCCCAAGCCCTGTCTAAGTGCTTTTCTGGCCTTATCTCCTTCACGGCACCTAGTCGCTCTAAGGAAAACCAGGGCGGGGGAGGTCACAGAGTAGGAGACGAAGGAGCCAGGATTTGAAAGCAAGTCTGGCTTGAGTCAGAGTGCAAATTCGGAGCTGCTGTGTTACTCTGCCCATGCTGGTTAGCTCTAGCTCTTTTGCCACCTTCTTGAAAGGTCGAATTCCTGGAGAAATGTTTCTTCCTGAGACTAGCACAGTGCCTGGCTGTCGTGCGTGCTCAGGAATGAAAGAATGCATGCATGCAGGCGTGCTTGCCCTTAGCCATTGGCCTAGAGCTAGGCTGGAAGCAGCCTTTTATACAGCACAGGGCAATGCCCCAGGGATCCAAAGCAGTTG
Source organism: Tenrec ecaudatus (assembly GCF_050624435.1). Classification (NCBI taxonomy): domain Eukaryota; kingdom Metazoa; phylum Chordata; class Mammalia; order Afrosoricida; family Tenrecidae; genus Tenrec; species Tenrec ecaudatus. The sequence goes on from NC_134535.1 coordinate 132,341,690, forward strand.
CCAGGGTCAGTGCTGGGCGGTCACCTTCTTTCTAAAAATACAAAAAGTGTGTGGCCTTCAAGGCCACCAACTAGATATCCAGCTGCTCTCTGGGGTCAACCCCGTACAGCCCAATCCCGCCACCTGGCACCCGCTCTTTCTGGGCCTCCTGCCTGACAGTTGACCCCTGTCATTCCCGTGACTGTTTACTGGGAGACAAGGTCCAGCTTGGCAGTGGTGGGAACCCCTGAGCAGTCAGGTCCAGCCCAGCTTTGCTCAGGTTGAGCTGCGGGACAGCAGGATCACTGTAGACAGTATAAGCCTTTCCCCTCCTTAACCCAAATAAAGCAAGCTGCCCTCCTGTGCCCCCCATGGCTCAATTTTCAGCCAAACAATTGACAGATCTATAGGGTGAACCCATAGCGGTTACCCATGGGACTGTTAAGTGCGAGGTCAGCAGTTCGAAACCTCCATGGGCGATAGAGGAAGCTTTGTACTCGGGAGTAAAGAGCTACTGTCTCAGCAACCCCAGGGACAGTGCTGCCCCGTCCTACAGGGCCATTGTGAGCCGCAATGGACTTGATGGCCGGGAGTTTCCTGTCTGGTCTTACAGGGTGAACAGGAACACCAGGGGGCACACACTCCTGACAACAGTCAACCATTCGAGATCCGAAGGACAGTGTTTGCCCAGGAAGGTATAGGAATGGAGGAGGAAAGGAAACCAGAAACACAGGGAAGAAGTAAGATAAGTGCTGAGATGTGGGGTTCGCAATCAATGCTGTGAAACAAAATGCATATGGATTGTTGAATGGAAAACCTATTTGCTCTGTAAGCCTTCGCCCAGTTCATCAGAAATAGCTTGAAAAGATAAAGAAAGCAGGCCCTTCTTATTGCTGGGGCTCCATTTCCACAGCCACAAACTGTGAGCAGTAATCCCGCCAGCCCTACTTGGTCTTTGAGAGGGGCCCTGGCCTAGGGGAACCTACACTGGACTTCGAGTTAGGTCAAGACGGGGCTTTGCCCTTTAATGGCTGCATAACCTAGCACCTCATGGTATTCACCTGTCAAAAATGGGCACAGCTAAATTATAAAACAGTGTGATGGCAGTAACCTATTTTTAAATACATGTATATGCATAGATGATCCTGGCAGGAGATGGGCTAAAATATTAAATATTTTCTCTAGATGTTAGAATATCAGGTTTTTTAATCTCTAACATTTTTCAAGGTTAATTGCTTTTAAAATGAGTTGTATAGGGTGAAGGGAGTGGGAAGGGAGGGGAAAAAATGAAAAATGAGGACTGATTCCAAGAGCCCAAGTGGAAAACAAATGTTTTGAGAATGATGAAGGCAACGAATGTACAAATGTGCTTGACACAATTGACGTATGACATATTTGTACACAATGTGTATGAGCCCCCGATAAAATGATTCAAAAACAATGAGTTGTATATACATAATCACAGTCAGTTCTAGTGCTCCCTCCTCCCTCCAGCATTCATTGTTTGTTCCCTGAATCCCCTCACCCTCCCTATCTTACACACCCTCCACATCACCGATAAAACATTGCAGCAGTTATCTATCTACTCCTGTGCTTCACAAACTGGGAAGCCCAACAGAAACAATGATAAATTAATTACATGGCCAGGACAAACTACTACTACTAATAATATAAAGATAAAATTCTAATAATGTGTAAGAAAGAAAAGAATGCCATCAATATTTTAAAAGCCAGGGAAGGCATTTTTGTCAGGGAACAAGCAAGAAACACTTGAGCCTGGAACAAATTCAGGTCAAGAGGGAGGTCAATTGACCACGTATCAACTTCAATCCATCATAATCAAGTTTACACTGATCTCCGCCTGATGGTAAAGCTGTTCGAGTCCCTTGCCTGTGGCCAGAGGGGCATCTTTCCAGAGGCTATATCAGCCCAGAGACTCTGCAGATAGGTTTTGGGCTCCCACTGTCCTCCAGAGCCTTCTCCAAGTTGGGTGTGCACAGTTTAAGCTCTGACACTTTCCCCTTCGTTGTATTTGGAGTTTGTTATTGTCATCTTTGGATCACACAGGCTGGTGTGCTTCTCTGAGGTGGGCTTAGATGGCTGCTTGTTTGAATACAAGCACTTAAGACCCCAGACAGACACTATTCTGATTGATAGCCGGGCACCATCAGCTTTCTTCGTCACACTTTGCTGTAGCACTCGTATCTTCAGCGATCATTCCATGAAGGTGAGTATTGAGCAGGGCCATGTTATCAGAACTAACTGTTCTTGGACTGAGGCTAGAGTGAAGTGGGAGCCCAGAATCCATCTGCTTGTCCACGGTTTACTTTGACAAACACAGTGACAAAGACAAAACCCCATAAGAGCACCACCGGCATCACCACCAACAGCAACAAAGCAACCACCAAACAAATAAAAGGCAGAAAAACAGAAACCCAAAGAAACAAAAAAGAGAAATATTCTCAATCACCCTCCTGGGGTATATGGTGACTGTGTCGATAACATCAACATTTTCCCAAGGACACAGAATTCCAGACACTGTCGGCATGAGGAGTCTGTGGGAGTGCAGGTCCATCGTGAGGGGCAACCCTTGAGTCGTTGCCCAGCACAATTCAAATCTCCCAAGATTCCTGCCCAGCAGATTAAAGCCTGTCATGTCACTGCGAGGGGGCCATCGAGGTACTAAGTATATGGTGGTTCTGGGTCCCTTTCCACTGGACACCCACCAAGCCACGGGTTCCTCCCAAGGTCCAGTGGTCACCACTTCCACAGCCCTGGGGTGGCTCCTCTCTGCTTCCTCTCCCATCAGAGTACCCCAGTCCTCCTTCCAAGGGTGCAGGCAGCTTCAAGGCAGGGCTTAGCTCATCCAGCTAGGCCTTAATGTTGAGTCCCTCTGGGGTGACCCCTGGGGGATGCCATGCTGCCTGCAAGGTCAGCGTCCAAGGTCCTCAGATGCCCTTTCCTTTTGGTTCTCTGCACTTTTTTTCATCATTGAACAAACATGTGCTGTAAATTGAAGAAAAAAACCCCAAACCTTACAGCATCCACCACATAACCATATAATTGGTGTTTAACTATTTGTCTTGTCAGAAGAATGTATGTTTCAGTGGCTTGCAAACTGTCAAGTGTTTTGAAAGTTTAAGGTAAGGGGTACTTCTTAATCTAACGTTCACTGAGGACATTTGGGAGCGATGAAAAAACCCCAACAAAAATACCCTTACTGCTATGAGGTCAATTTCAACTCATAGTGACCCCATAGGACAGGGCAGAACTGCCCTATCTCAATTCTGAGACTGTAACTCCTTACAGGAATAAAAAGTCACTTCTTTTTCCTGTGGAGCAGTTGGTGGATTTGAACTGCTAACCATGTGGGTTAGCAGACCAACACATAACCCACTGTGCCACCAGGGTCTTGGGAAGCTAGAGGGATGAGTAGCTTTTTCCTTCTAACTTCACACCAGGAAATGCTATTCAAGAGAATCACTCGGGATTTCATTGTTGGTTCTGTCCTTATTGGGTGGAAAGGAGAGTCTGGTTGTAGATGTGACTCCCACAGAGGCCCAGCCCTTCAACCACCTATGATTTCACTGAGGTCATGCCTAGCCTGCTCTGGGGATGAGTCAGCAGCTCCGAGTCCTGTGTGCCCTGCCCTGGGCTCTGGCATGGGAAGATATCTCTGTTTGCTTTCCAGTCCGTCAACAAGCACGTACTGAGAATCTAGCTACATCGGGCCAGTCAGGTACAGAAAACACAGCATGGAGATAAACCATCCAATCTGTGGTCCATTAGAGAGAGAGATGGGTGCATGGGAGATGCAACTGAAGGTGGGGAGGCAGGACAGTCCTCATCTGGGGAAGGCAGAAGAAACTTCTAGGAACTTAATACCAACTCAACTGGGCCTTGCAGGATAAAGAGAATTTTTCCAGAGTGTTCTTTCTCTGGCAACCACAGAGGCCTGGCCTTGGAACCAATGCCATCACGGGAGGGAGAAAAAACATTTCGGAACTGGAATCAGTGTAAACCGCCAGCAGGATATAATTTGCAAGACCCTGTACAAAATGTACCTATGGGGACCCTTTGTTGAAAATGTATTCAGAATTTCAAGACAGTTACAGCAGAGCATTCAACCAAATGCACGGCCCTTCTTAGCACCAGGTCGTTTCCCCAGGAAGCCAGCCCTCACTACCAGGAAGTGCAGGAGACACAGAGTAAGGAATCCGTGTTGCCCAGAGGGCCACAGTTCTTGGGAAACGCCACTGGGTTTCATGGTTTGCTTCCTGGGTCAAGGTTGGCCTCTAGAAGGAGAGAGAGCCTAGGCTGAACTGCTTCTGGACTAAACACTTCCCTTTGGGGCCAGGGGAGTGTTCTGCTCTCTCAGAGAAGGCGGTCAAAAAGGCTGTTGGTGTCTCTCCCCAGGGCCCCAGGTGTGCGGAGCCCCAAAGAACACTGGCTGCCTCCAGCTGTGCAGGTGGTGGGTACTGTTTCTCCCTGGGAAGTGCCACCTGAAGGGATTCAATTTCCAACTGTATGCATGTCCACCTGCCAGTGGGGCATCCCGCTCAGCCCTGGGTCTAGCTCTCTCATTTTACAAACGGGCAACGGAGAAACCGAGAGGGAAAGGACCTGGTCACCCAGCTAGGCTGGGCTGAAACCAGACCATGGGTTGGCATAGCTCCCAGCATGTGCCCTTTTCCTAACAGCCTGATGCCTCTGTCTGCCGGCACCGGTCTATAGGGACCAGGGCTTGGAGCTGCCCCTGCCGTGGTCTTCAGCCCTCTAGGACCTGGGTGGTGTGGATGATTGGAACACTCAGCTGCTAACAGAAAGATGGGAAGCTTGGATCTGCCTCGAGGTGCCTGAGATGAAAGGCACCTGTTTCTGAAAAAGAAAACTCTGTCACCAGGCCTTGAGGACGATGTTTCCAATTAGAGCAGCCAGTCCACAGGGAGGACCACATGGCTGGCCCACTATGAGACATGATGCCCCTCACTGACCCATGACCCTACAGGGGACAGCACCGGAGACACAGTGTGGGAATTGCACCCAATCTGGTCCCGCCACACCGAGGCAAAACATTAAGGGGGTGCAACAGAACATCAAGGGAATGAGCAGCGAGGTCCCCAGGGAATGCCGAAGGTGGACTTTGGGGCCAGGGCGCGGTGCCTCAACATACTGCACTGGATAACACTCCTAAAGGCCAACAAACAGTCTTTGAACTAACTACAAGCTTTTCTTTCTTGTGTTTTTTTTTGTCATTGGTATGTTGTTGTTTTGTTGTATATTGTTGTTTGGTTTTGCTCTGTCTTGTTTTTGTGCATGTTATTATCTCTGTAGATCTGTCTAAATAAGACAGGCTGGATGAACACTCTGGAGGAGAAAACAACGGGACATGGGGGGACATGGGAGAGGAGGAGGTACAAGTGCGGGGAAAGGTAGTGGTGTTAACAAACCCAGGTAAAAGGGAACAACAAGTGATCCAAATTGGTGGTGAGGAGAGTGTGGGAGGCCTGGTAGGGCATGACCAAGGGTAATGTAACCAAGAGGAATTGCTGAAACCCTGGTGGGGACTGAGCATGATAGTGGGACAGGATGATAGAGGAAAGAGCTGCAAAGGGCATTTATAGACGTCTAGATAAAGACATGTACATATGCAAATATATTTATATATGAGGATGGGGAAATAGATCTATGTGCCTATATTTATAGGTTTAGTATTAAGGTAGCAGAAGGACATTGGGCCTCCACTCAGGCACTCCCTCAATGCAAGGATACTTTCTTCTATTAAATTGGCATTCTATGATGCTCACCTTCCCGACACAACCACCGAAGACAAAGTGGGTGAATAAGCAAATGTGGTGAAGAAAGCTGATGGTGCCCGGCTATCAAAAGACATAGCGTTTTGGGTCTTAAAGGCTTGAAGGTAAACAAGTGGCCATCTAGCTCAGAAGCAACAAAGCCCAAATGGGAGAAGCACACCAACCTGTGTGATCATGAGGCTCCGAAGGGATCAGTTATCAGGCATCAAAAAACAAAAAATCATATCATTGTGTGCTCACCTCCATGATACTATCACTGAAGACAAATGGGTGCATAAGCAAATGTGGCAAAGAAAGCTGATGGTGGCCAGCTATAAAAAGATATGGCGTCTGGGGTCTTAAAGGCTTGAAGGTAAACAAGCAGTCATCTAGCTCAAAAGCAACAAAGCCCACATGGAAGAAGCATATCAACCTGTGCGATCATGAGGTGTCGAAGGGGTCAGGCATCAGGCATCAAAGAACAAAAAATCTTACCATAGTAAAAGAGGGGGGAGTGCAGAGTGGAGACCCAAAGCCCATTAGTCGGCCACTGGAGATCCCCTTGCAGAGGGGTCTCGGGGAGGAGACAAGCTAGTCAAGGTGTGATGTAGCACCGATGAAAAATACAACTTTCCTCTAGTTCCTAAAAGCCTCCTCCTCCCCCCAGACCCCCCACTCTCATGATCCCAATTCTACCTTGCAAGTCTGGATAGAGCAGAGGATGTACAGATAGGAACTGGAAAGACAGGGAATCCAGGGCGGATGATCCCTTCAGGACCAGTGGTGTGAGTGGTGATACTGGGAGAGTAGGAGGGTGGGTTGGGAAGGGGGAACCGATTACAAGGATCTACATGTGAACTCCTCCCTGGGGGAAGGACAACAGAAAAGGGGGTGAGGGGAGACATTGGATAGGTCAAGATATGACAAAATAATAATTTATAAATTATCAAGGGTTCATGAGGAATGGGGGAGTGGGGAGGGAGGGGAAAATGAGGAGCTGATGTCAGGGGCTTAAGTGGAGAGCAAATGTTTTGAGAATAATGAGGGCAATGAATGTACAAATGTGCTTTACACAATTAATGTATATATGGATTGCGATAAGAGTTGTATGATCCCCTAATAAAACGCTTATAAATAAATAAATTAATTAATTAAAAAAATAACAATCAGTCATCAGGAATCCTGTGGATAGCAGCAGGACTCTGGCCCCGTCCTGCTCTGTATTCCCTTTCATACAGGAAAGAGGTGCACACGACACAGAGGGCAACTGGTTCGTGGTGGGAAGAGGAGGTGTGGTCTGCAGGGAAGATGCTCACCAGCCCAGCTCTAAGACTTTAACCCTCACTGTGAGCAGAGGGATGTGGGAGGTGCCCTGCCAAGGTCACAGGACAGGCAGGTCAAAGGGGAATGCGGAGGCAAGACTGGGTTTATCAGGTTGGGACTGCAAACGTGAGGGAGCGGTGGGATCCAGGTGGCCCTGCTGCTGACTCAGGGGGAGGAGGGCAGCCAGGAAAAACCCACCCTGAGTCCCAGAGGCAGGAGCACCCTGGTTATCAGTTAGCAGCATAAAGTGCCCCAAGGGTGTCAAATATTTTGTTTGTATAGAATAGAGTATTTTTACATGTGCTGTCTGACAGAGTTTTCACAGCTGCCCGAGGACACAGCTGAGGCTGCATTCAAGGAAGAGGGAAAGGAGGGCCACAAGAAGTGAAGCCACATCCTTAGCCTCTCTGACTAGTCGAGGTCTAACACGGGGGACACACCACCACCACCTCCACCACCTCCACCTCCACCACCTCCACCTCCACCACCTCCACCACCTCCACCTCCACCTCCACCACCTCCACCTCCACCACCTCCACCACCACCACCTCCACCTCCACCACCACCACCTCCACCTCCACCACCTCCACTTCCATCTCTACCTCCACCACCTCCACCTCCACCACCTCCACCCCCACCTCCACCACCTCGACCTCCATCTCTACCTCCACCACCTCCACCTCCACATCCACCACCTCCATCTCTACCTCCACCACCCCCACCTCCACCACCTCCACCTCCACCACCTCCACCTCCATCTCTACCTCCACCTCCACCACCTCCACCTCCACCTCCACCTCCACCACCTCCACCACCACCTCCACCACCTCCACCTCCACCTCCACCTCCACCACCTCCATCTCTACCTCCACCACCATCACCTCCACCTCCACCACCTCCACCACCTCCCCCACCACCATCACCACCCCCCCCACAACCACCACCTCCACCTCCACCACCTCCACCTCCACCTCCACCACCTCTACCTCCACCACCTCCATCTCCACCACCTCCACCTCCTCCACCACTACCCCCACCCCCATCTCCACCCACACCTCCACCTCCACCTCTTCCACCACTATCTTCACCTCCACTACCTCCACCACCACCTCCACCACCACCTCCACCTCCACCTCTACCACCACTATCTTCACCTCCACCTCCACCTCCACCACCATCTCCACCTCCACCACCACCACCACCACCCCCATCTCCATCCCCACCTCCACCTCCACCCCCCCACCATCACCACCACCAACAAAAATGCTGGTCCTGAGCATGAGTCTGACTCATGACAATCCCATGTGTGTCATAGTCGAACTGCATGTGCTGTGTTTTCTTTATTTTTGATTTTTTCAGGAGAGTTTTCCATGATTGACTTTTTAGGAACTGATCACCAGACTTTGCCTTGATGGCCCCTCTGCTGGGATGTGAACCTCTAACCTTCTGAACTGATTAACCTTTGGACCACCCAGGGTTGGAGCCTGGTTTTTCTGGTCTCAGCCTGATGCTCTGAGATCTGGGCTCTGGGATCCCCCTTCTCCCCAGCATTACAGCCGGCCCCTCCCCATCTCAGTGACTTTGTGTGAGGGAATGAAGGGGCCTGGAGGATCGCAGGCACTTCATAAATACTGTAAAGCAGTGATTGAGCGTCCTGTTCCCATTGCTTGGTATTACCTCTGTGCCCTGTCCACCATCCACCCAGGGCGTGCTTCCTTATTTTAAGAATAGGACTTGCTCCACCAGGCCTTCAGGACACCATCCAGCTGATGACTGGTATGCCCGCTCCCTGTACTGCATGCTGCTGTGGCCCAGGATGCTTGTTTACTGTCAAGTCAGAGTTATTTAGTACACAGGGAGGGGATGACCTGCCTAGACCCGCTCTCTGTGGGATGAAATGACAGCTACCACAGTCCATTTCCCAAGTCAGTGTGCCATGAAGCCAAATACCCTCAGCCATGCACACGGTGAACACATAGCAGCCAAATTAACTTACAGACAGCAAAATGGGGCCGGGGAAGAGGGAGAGGCTCTATATAAATGGGCTTCCAAAAATTGATGGCGCCATTAATAAGTGGGAAAAGAATTTTTCTTAGGTTTCCAGCTATACTTTGTTACCACCTTAGTAAATACAGTCAGTATTCCAAATAACACACCCACACAAAATGGAAAAACTAAATGAAAAGGTAATGCGATTTTTCCACGAACTTTTTGAAGTCCTCTCTGGAAAATCACACATTGACTCTCCAGACTCCCTTTCCTTAGCCACCTTTGTGACAATCTTTCTAACTTCAGAATAAAGAAAGTCTTTATAAGACTGCCCCAGAACAGGAGGAAAGTCAAGGGAAATTGAGGAAAGAGCTAGGAGGCAAAGGGCATTTATAGAGGTCTAGACAAAGACATGTACATATGCAAATATATATATGAGGATGGGGAAATAAATCTCTATGCCTATATTTATAGGTTTAGTATGAAGGTGGCGGAAGGACCTTGGGCCTCTATTCAAGCACTCCCTCAATGCATGAATACTTTCTTCTATTAAATTGGTATTCTATGATGCACACCCTCCCGACAAAACTGCTGAAGCCAAAGCGGGTAAACAAGCAAATGTGGTGAAGAAAGCTGATGGTGCCTGGCTATCAAAAGAGATAGCATCTGGAGTCTTAAAGGCTTGAAGATATACAAGCGGCCATCTAGCTCAGAAGCAACAAAGCCCACATGGAAGAACATATCAGCCTGTGTGATCACGTGGTTCCGAAGGGATCAGTTATCAGGCATCAAAGAACAAAAAATCATATCATTAGGTGCACACCTCCATGATATGATCGTCGAGGACAAACAGGTGCATAAGCAAATGTGGTGAAGAAAGCTGATGGTGCCCGGCTATCAAAAGAGATAGCGTCTGGGGTCTTAAAGGCTTGAAGGTAAACAAGCGGCCATCTAGCTCAGAAGCAACAAAGCCTGCATGGAAGAAGCACACCAGACTGTGCGATCATGAGGTGTCGAGGGGATCAGATATAAGGCATCATCAGAAAAAAAAAATCTTACCATAGTGAATGAAGGGGGAAATGCAAAGTGGAAACCCAAAGCCCATTTGTCGGCCACTGGAGATCCCCTCGCAGAGGGATCTAGGGGAGGAGATGAGTCAGTCAGGGTGTGATGTAGCACCGATGAAGAATACAGCTTTCTTCCAGTTCCTAAATACTCCCCCCCACCCCCCCAACTACCATGATCCGAATTCTACCTTGCAAGTCTGGATGGAGCAGAGGATGTACACTGGTGCAGATAGGAGCTGGAGGCACAGGCAATCCAGGGTGGATGATATCTTCAGGACCAGGGGTGTGAGGGGCGATACTGGGAGGGTGGAGGGTGAGTGGGTTGGAAAGAGGGAACCAATTACAAGGATCTACATGTGACCTCCTCCCTGGGGGATGGACAACAGAAAAGGGGGTGAAGGGAGACGGGGGACAGGGCAAGATATGACAAAATAATAATTTATAAATTATCAAGGGCTCATGAGGAAGGGGGGGTGGGGAGGGAGGGGAAAAAAGAGGACCTGATGCCAAGGGCTTAAGTGGAGAGCAAATGCTTTGAAAATGATGAGGGCAAAGAATGTACAGATGTGCTGTATACAATTGATGTATGTGTGGATTGTGATAAGAGTTGTATGAGTCCCTAATAAAATGTTTAAAAAAAGAGACTTCCACACAATTCAGAAGTCATACATGATCCACAAATGACCACATAAAAATTAAAAACAATTTTATTTTACTTATTTATTTTTTTAAAACCATTTAAGCTCAAAATAATCATACCAACAACACATATTCTCTAATAGCATGCCAAATATTGTTCTGAACAATATTATATATATAAACTTATATATATATAAATTTACTTAATTCTCATAATACCCCATGAGATGAATGTTATTATAGATTGAGAATCTGAGATTAAGTAACTAAACCATGGCCATTCACCTAGTAAGAAGGAGACAAAACAGCCAGGATTATGAAGCCGACTGCCTTCAACACGGGTGCCCCGGCCACTCCCTACCCTGCCACTTACTGTCTGCGTCACAAGACAAAGACAAACCGGGAAGCCATTGCAACACAGAGCACGCAGAATGTACAGGCTGATCACTCTTAAAACTGAACCTGACAGACAAACAGGCAGAGAACATAAACAGACAAACCACTAAAGGAGCTTCATAGAGGCTGGTATGAAATAACATCTTTTCCCATTATCGTGGCAAAGATTTCACAAGTTACTAACACCCAATGAAGTGTGGATAAAGTCACTTTCACACATCAGGTGGGAATGTAAGTGACTGTGAATGTATTCAAATCACTACAGTTTTAACTACAAGTTAGCCATTATCTATTACACCAATTTTTGTTTACTCATTTACCCTAGAAATCTACTTCTGTTACTTTTTTTCCACACAGAATATTTCCCAAAGTGCAAAAAGAAATTTTTGGTCATGAAAAAACATGATAAATGACCTGATTTCTGCTCATAGTGTAAATACATTGGGCAACACCAACCCAATGAATCCTATGTCTGACTTAAGATTGAGGTAGCTCCATATGCACAGCTATGGAACAACACCTAAAACATATTTAGAGGGCAGTAGAGGTGGCTAAGACTATGAATTAATGCAATATAATTTAAAATCTAAGCAAAATAAATGATATATAGTCTAGATTTTATATATAAGTCAGAATGGATTTGATGACAGTGAGTTTGAGTTTGAGACAGTATATCTATCTCTCTGTCTATCTCTATCTATCTATCTATAAGTCATTTTATTGGGGGCTCATATAATTCTTATCACAATCCATACATACATCCATTGTGTCAAGCACATTTGTACATTTATTGCCATCATAATTCTCAAAATATTTGCTTTCTACTTGAGCCCTTGGTATCAGTTCCTCATTTTTCCCCTTCCTTCCCACCCCTCCCTCACAAACCCTTAATAATTTATAAATTATTATTATTTAGCCATATCTTACACAAGACAATATATTTTTTATACATGATATGCATTAGGTTAAGCATAGAAGAAAAAATACAGTGGGAAGAATTTATATCATACTGAGGACTGCTTCTTGTGGCACAGTGTGTTGTGAGTTGGGGAGCTAACCACAAGGTTGGCAGGTCAAACCCACCAGCAGCTCTTAGGGAGAAAGATGAGGTTGTCTGCTTCAGTAGTCGAGATTTAATGTCTTGTGGTAGCAATTGTACAACACCACTTGATATGACTGAACTATGGAATGGTATGTCGCCCGGATTAGCTCCTTATAAAATGGTTTAGGGAGAAAAAAAGAAAAGACTTACAGTCTCTCAAACCCTAAGGGGGTTTTGACTCAATGGCAGTGCAGGAAAGGCTGTCTCTTTCTAAGTTTATATTTTCCCAATTTGAATTTTTAACAAATTTTAAATTATTTTATTGGGAGCTCTTAGAGATCCAATTTGAATTTTAGACAACTAACATACCTTCCTTTCATCATCAGAACAATACAGATAAAAAATTAAGTACACAATAAATAAATAACACTCTCCTGTTCATTGTTTTTTATTCTACACGCATGTACCTACTGAGTCCTAGGCACTGGGATACTAGATGTTGGAAAGCAAACAGTGATCAAACCAGCTCCTGCCCACAAGAAACCTCTCCTCTGAGAGAAACCGCCTGCAAATCCAGTGAAAGCCGTTCCATGTGGAAGGCGCTCTTGGAGAAATATGAGAGCCGGAAGGGAGGAAAATGAGCTAATATCCACCAGGCAGATCGGGTGGTAGCAAGCTCAGACAGGTGCGGAGAGTGCAAAGCTCAAGAGATAGGAATAGGGGCCTAGGCTGTGGCAGGAGGGGGCCCGGAGATGAGGCGGCAGGTGGGTGTGTGCTGAGTCTGGGAGGAGGAGGAAGACAGAGCAGCAAGGACCCTTTGAGGTATTTAGTATCATGAATGAGAAGCAAGTAGATTTTTCTCAGCTGAGTGACATTCGTGCTGCAGCAAGTTAGAAGCATTTCTATGGAGGCAGCACAAAGGGTGGATTGGAGCAGAGGCATCCGTTGGCCATTGCAGGAGGCCAGGGGAGACTCTCTGGCACTCTGTAGGACAGTGGGGGAGGGGAGTATGGAAATGAGACCAGTGCCCAAAGAGAGGTTACTGAAGTCCAACCGGCTGGACTTGGTCAATGACTGGACGTGGAGGAGGACGCCCTGTGTTTCTGGTTGGGCGGCAACCTCAGTACGCTCACAGTCTGGCATCGTGCTGTCCGCTTAACAGCCCTAATAGGATTGAATGTATGAACAAACAACTTTCCAGATAAGCGGCTGGTGTGTAAATGGAGTGGGGCCCTTGGTACTAGCTGGGGGTCTGTGACTCCAGCTGATCCTGGCCCAGGTGTCGGGGTGTTTGAAAGTCTGTTGGGGGCACTGGCCCTCTCTGACTGGTGCTCACTTCTAACCATCAGCCAGGACAATCCCACTGGTTAATAAGCGCACTCAGATGCAGATTGTAGGGGTGGGTGAAGATGGGCTGGAGGGGCGGGAGAGAGAGAATTGCGAGGGACCCTCTATTCAAAGGGGTCCAAGGCTTTCTCTGACCCTGGTCTCCGCGTGTTGGGCAGTTAGGGCTCCTGGCTGTGCACTGTGGCCAAAGTCCAGGCCGCTCAGCGCCTAGATTTCACAAGCCCCCGCAGGGCCTCCCCTCCCCTCCTGCTGACAGCGCTCTCCCTGGGCAAAAATAGCCCCGTCCACACACGTCAACGATCCGGGGTGCTGACTTTGTTGACTCTCTCTCAGTCATCCCTGCTGTGGGCCTGCAAGCCGGGGCTTGTCTGCTGCCCGAGGGCCCTGCTGACCGCAGAAGCTTCGAGCAGGGCAGTCCTACTGGAAGCCCTACTTCGTTGCATGCCGTCCATTCTGACTCCCGGGGGAGCGGAAGGACAGAATAGACACGCTCCAGAGGGTCTCCTGGGCGCTCATCTTTCTTGATGGAACAGAGCACTGGGTTCTTTGCTCCCTCGCACGGGCTCCTGGGATCGAACTGCATCCTTTCGGCTACTAGCCGGCTGTCTAAGCAATGCGTCACCAGGGCTTCTTATCCGAGCTTCTCCGGCAGTGTCTGCGCTGGACAGACGTCCTCGAGGGAACAGTGCGGTGTTACCCGCCCGGCTCCTTTCCCTGGCTCTCCGGGGCACTTCTTATGCAGCTGAGCTTTGTGGGAGCTGCCTCTGAGGGTGCAGGGCGTTTCTCCTGTGCTGTTTCTCACATATGAGGGATGAAGGGTCCTTTGAAAAGGAAGACTTCTGGCAGAAAGGAATTGGAAGATGTGGGATAGGAAAGAATCGGCTCACTTCAAGCAAAGAAAGCCATCCAAATTAACCAAAGCCATCTCCTTGCCCACTCCCCTTCCCCCCCCCCCCCCCATGGCTCTGCTCATCCCTCTAGCTTTTCCTTTTTTAAAAAATCGGCTCCTTAAACATAGAGGATAACCAACAATCTGTGGGCCCGCACATATGTTGTTTGCATTTTTGGTGAACTTTCCATTAATCTATAACGGCTAAATACTGTGGACTTTGAAGTGAGAAAAGTGGCTTTCCTAGGCACCTTACTACCCCAGTGACCTTGGAAGCTGAGGTTTCTGAGCTTTGGTTTCCTCAACTGCCAACGATGGATAAGCAATTGTTCCTCTCTCAGTGGCTGTTATGAAAATGAAAAGAGGGAACATTAGGAAACAGCATGGAGTGCGCACACACAGACACACACAAACAAGTTGCTGTTAAGTCAGCTCTGGCTGGTGGCACGTCCATGTGTACTGTGCTCTAGTGGAGCTTTAATGACTATTCTCTTTCAGCAGATGCCAGGCCTTTCTTCGGAGGCACCTCTGGATAGATTCAAATCACCAATTCAACTATCGGTAAGCCCAGCACTTAACCCTAGCACCACCCGGGGATTCCATAAAGTAGCCAGAACTAACAAGGCCGCTCCCATCAAGTCCTTTCTGCTTCTCAGCAGCCCAACAGGACAGGGGAGCCCTGCCTCTGTGGGCTTCTGAGACCGTGACTCCTGGGAATAGAAAGCTTCGTCTTTCTCCCACCAAGTAGCCCGGAGCCAGTGAACCCCTACAAGGGTTTCCTTTCTCCGTTGGAGGTCTTCAGAGTTGGCGCTGGTGGCAATGCAACACGATGATGCTGAAGAAAAGGAGGGAGCTGTTACAGGTGCTGAAGAAGAAGATACGGCTCCGATTAATGGGAAGGCCATCCTCCATGGGGCCATGATGATTTGGTTCATGGCTTTTGAACCCTTGAAGAATCAATTTGGTCAGTATCCTTTCTATTTAAAAAATCTCTTTTATGGTGAACAAAACGTACTTCAGACTTTATTTGGACTTTTTGACTGCTCGTTTTTTTCTACGCTTGAATCCAGTCCAGCAGACAGCATTGTATGTAATCATCGCCTTTGTCTACTCCGATCTATGACAGGGTCTTGGTCTTTCTGTGTTCTTTCTGGCCGTGACACATATTTTTAGAGTCCTGTGTAGAACGACCCTCAGGGTTTGGTCCTGATGTTTTCTCATGATTTGACTGCAGTTATGGGTTTGGAGGAAATAAGCCTAGAGGTTAGGGACCCTTCTCATCCCATCCCATCACACCAGGGCACAGCGGCTGTCCATTTGACTTGCCACTGGTCACATTAACCTTGATCACCTAATTGTGGCAGTGCTTGCCTGGCTTTCCCACTGCACAGGTACTTGTTAGCCCTCCTTCCAGATTCTCTTATTTGGAAGCAAGTCATTAAGTCCAGCCCACATTCAAAGGGGTGGGAGGAATAGAACTTAAAAAAAAATCAATACTATAATGACTTAGTTATTATTAATAATTACTTAACATCAAGTATTTAGTCAGTGTACAATTTTTTTCATTTGTCCACATTGCAATTGGTTTGATCTGTTTTTCTTCATTTCATTTAATCTACATGGGGATTTCAAAAAGGTCGTGGCAAAATGGAATTGAAAGAAAATGGAATTTTCCCATGACCTTTTTGAGTCTCCATTGTACCCTCGGCCCCTTGTTTCCTTACAATTTATTTTTGGTGGAAAATCAGTCAGGTGCCTGGGAAGTTGGTTCCGACTCACAGTGAACCCAACAGCACAAAGCACTGCCGCTCCTATGCCATTCGCACAATTGTTGCCATGTCTGAGCCCATTGATGCAGCCCCTGTCACATCCTTGTTTTTCCCAGTCCATTACTTTACCAAGATGAAGTCCTTCTCTGGGAATGGGTCTCTCCTTACAGCATGGCCAAAGCATGAGAGGAATTCTCTCACCCTTGCCTCTGAGGACATTCTGGTTGTAGTCTTCCAAGACAGATTTGCTTGTTCTTTTCACAATCCTTGGTACTTTCAGTAATCTTAGCCAGCACCAAAGTGCAAATGCATTGGTTCTTCTTGGGTCTTCCTTATTCAATGTCAAGTTTCACATGCAGATGAGGCAGCTGGAAATCCCAGACCCTGGGTCAGATGCAACTTAGTCCTCAAAGTAACATCTTTGCTTTTCTTCAACACTTTAAAGAGGTCCTTGCGCAGCAGATTACCCAATGCAATGCATCCTTTGATCTCTTCTGCTTCCATGTGGATCCAAGCAAGACAAAATCCTTGACAACTTCAATCTTTTCTCCGTTTATCATTGATGTCATCTGCTGGGACTTTGGTTTCTTTTTCTTTTTTAATCATTTTATTGGATGCTCTTACAGCTCTTATAACAATCCATCCATCCATTGTGTCAGGCACCTTTGTACATATGTTGCCATCATCCTTTTCAAAACACTTTCTACTTGAGCCCTTGGTATCAGCTCCTCACTTTTTCCCTCCTTCCCCTCCCTTCCCTCCCTTATAAAACCTTGATAATTTATAAATTATTGCTTTCATCTCTTACCGACCGATGTCTCTAGTCATCCCTTTTCTGTTCTTTGTCCTCCTTGGGGGGTGTTTGTAAGCTGATCATTGTGATCGGTTCCCCCTTTCTCTCCCCTACCTTCCTCCTACCCTCATGGTATCAGTACTCCCATTATTGTTCCTGAGGAGCTTATCTGTCCTAGATTCCATGTCAAGACCTCTTATCTGTACCAGTGTACATGCTCTGGTCTAGCTGGACTTATAAGGTCCAACTGGAATCATGATGGGGGGGGAGCACGGGGGAGAGAAAAGCAATAAAGAACTAAAGAAATGTTGTTTGTTTCTCTGCACTGCGCCCTGGCTGGCTCGTCCCTTCCTTGTGACCCTTTTGTGAGGGGATATCCAATAGCCTATGGATGGGCTTTGGATATCCACTCTGCCTCCCCTGCCCCCATCGTTCACATCAATATGATTGTTCTGGGTCTTCTGATGCCTGATATCTGATCCATTGACACCTCATGATCACTCAGGCTGGTGTGTTTATTCCACGTGGTGTTTTGTTGCTTCTGACCTAGATGGCCACTTGTTTATGACCCCAGATGCTATATCTTTTGATAGCTGGGCATCATCAGCTTTCTTCACGTTTGCTTCTCCACCCATTTGTCTTCAGTGATTGTGCCAGTAACGTAGGCATCACAGGTGATTAGAACAAAGTGTTCTTACATTGAGGGAATACTTGAGTAGAGGCCCAAAATCTGCCTGCTACCTTAATATTTAACATATATGTACATGGATCGATGTCCCTATCAATATATATAAATACATTTACATATGTGTCTATATTTAGACCTCTATAAATATCCTTTGCCTCCTAGTTCTTTCATCTATTTCCTTTTACTTTCCTCTTGTCTCACTATCATGTTCGACCTTCATCAGCTTTCATTAATTCCTCTTGGTTATGGCTACATTGCTCTTGATCAAGCTACATTGCTCTTGATCAAGCCCTACCAGACATCCTATGCCCTCCTCACCATCAATTTTTAGATCACTTGTTGTTCCCTTGTCCCTGGGTTTGTTGGCTCCCCCAATCCTTTCCTCCACCTCCCCCAGACTTTGGTTTTCTTTCCACTGAGTTGTGGTCCATACTGAAGGCTGCAATCCTTGATCTTCATCAGCAAGTGCTTCAAGTCCTCCACCCTTTCAGGAGACAAGGTTGTACCATCTGTATATCTGTCCTGTAGAGTCTCTCATAGTTTAGTAGATAACCTGCAAGATGAGTCCCAGTAGTCCTTGCCTCTTGGTATTTACACATTGTGTTGTTTCCTCACACAATGACTAGGGCTGATCTAGAAAGAATATTGCTGCAATGGTGGTGTGTTATCCTGGGTGGACTAGAGAAACAAATTCATAGACACTCATTTGTGTATGAGAAAGAGCTTTATATACAAGAGCAATTGAATATTGAGAAAACGTTCCAGCCCAGTCCAGATCAAGTCCATAAGTCCAATATTAGCTCATATGTCTGATGCCAATCTATAAAGTCCTCTTCAGACTCACAAAACACATGAAATGATGCTGAATGCAGGAAGATCACAGGCCCGTGGTGTAAAGTCTTGTGGATCCAGTGGCAGTGTAAGCATCTCAGTGCTGGCAGGGGTTTCTAGGTGGCGCCTCCTACTCAGGGCACTAATGTAGCTTCATGTGTCTTGTCAGCTAGAATGCTCCCAGGGAGTGTGTCTGTGTCCCACCTCCAGCAAGCTATTTATCTCCATGGCGCCTCCAAATGAGGTCATCAAACCGTGACCTGATTGAAAGGCTAAACTATACCCCTTCACTCTTCAGTCTCAAACTGACACCAGATTATGTAACTACTGCAGACCACCCGGTGACAACTTGACACTTTCACCCAACTCTTTAGTCACATATAATTTTACATTTATTTATTTTTAAATATTTTAATTGGGGACTCTTACATCTCTTATCACAATCTATACATTCATCCAGTGTGTCAAGCATATTTGCACCCATGCCACCATCATCATTTTCAAAGCATTCTCTTCCCACTTGATCCCGATATCAGCTCCACATTTCTTCCCCCTCCCTCTCCCACAAACCCTTGATAAGTTATAGATTATTACTTTCATATCTTTCATATCTTACATCATCTTCCATCACCCCTCACCCATTTTTGTTATTCATCCCCCTGGGAGGGGGTTCTAGTTTGATACTTGTGATCAATTCCCCCCTTACTCCCCCACCTTCCCCTAATCCTCCTGGAATTTCTACTCTCCTTGTTGGCCCTGAGGGGTTTATCTGTCCTGGATTCCCTGTGTTGCAGGCTCTTATCTGTAGCAGTGTGCATGCTCTGGTCTAATCCGATTTGTAAGGTAGAATTGAGGTCATGATAGTGGGGGAAAGGAAGCACCAAAGAATTAGAGGAAAGTTGTGTGTTTCATTGGTGCTATACTGCACCTTGACTGGTTCCTCTCTTCTCTGTGACCCCTCTGTTAGGGGATGTCCAATTGTCTACAGATGGGCATTGGATCTCCTCCCCATTCCCACCCACCCCACCCCCCACCCCTGCACCCGGCCCCGCTCCATTCATCTTGGGTATGGTTTTGTTCTGGGTCTAGATGCCTGATACCTGATCCCATTGATACCTCATAATCACACAGGCTGGTATGCTTCTTCCAGGTGGGCTTTGTTGCTTCTCAGCTTGATGGCCGCTTGTTTATCTTCAAGCCTTTAAGACCCCATATGCTATATCTTTGATAGCCAGGCACCATCAGCTTTCTTTACCACATTGTTCATGCACCCATTTTGTCTTCAGCAATTGTGTCAAGAAGGTGAGCATCACAGAATGCTGGATTGTTAGAACAAAATGTTCTTGTGTTGAGAGAGTACTTAAGTGGAGGCCCAATGTCCATCTGCAAACGTAATTCTTTTTTTTTTTTTTTTTGGGAGAGAGTGATAGAGTGAGGGAGTGAGAGAGTGAGTGAGTGAGTGAGTGAGTGAGAGAGTGAGTGAGTGAGTGAGTTAGTGGGAGGGTGAGTGAGTGAGTGAGAGTGAATGAGGGAGTAAGAGAGTGAGTGAGTGATAGAGTGAGTTAGGGAGTTAGTGGGAGAGTGAGTGAGTGAGAGAGTGAGTGAGAGAGTGAGTCTCAAATGTAATTCTTAACATATAGCTATGAGTACATAGTTCTATTCCTCTCTCGTTTTATACATATATAAATGACTGCATTAAGGCCTCTATAAATGCTTTGGCATATATAATTTTAAATAAACAATAATAAAATCATATCTCTACCTAACAGGATAAAACTAAAATGCATACAATTCAATATATGACACCCTCATTTAAACATAACATTCTATATGTGAATAAAAAAATATCCTATGCCTAACAATTGCAATTAAGTAACACCTACACCTATGAATATATTGCTCCACCTATGAAAATTTGTAAGCCAACCACTTCATGCCTTTATCTGCCCCATTTTGGTTATCCAATTTCTATATTGCCCACTTACATCAACCCAGTGCTCTGACGAGACAATCATATTCTTTGACGTGAAGAATCTTCATTCCAGTTGGAACCTTGTGATAGCCATATCCATAATAAGCAAAGTCAAATCAGGACAGGCAGTCCATTAATTCAGTGGCAACATGCACTAGTTCACAGGCTCAAATATCTTCTCTAGCTCTCTGGTGATCCGACCAGCATGTGGCTGCCTTAGCTAGTTCTCTGCCTCAACTTGTGAGCTACACTACCTGTGGGACAGCCATCCTGTGGATCATGTCACTAGAGCTTGAGGTTCCTTTAAGACCTGTTTCACCACACTGCTGGTGTGTACATCACTTGAGCTTGAGGTTGGTGGATCATGTCATCTTGCATTGCTTGAATTCGATATCCCATTCTAGCCTACTTCACTAAGCTCCTGAACTGCTGGCTGCTAGTGAACTTCCCTGCTGTTTTCTGCCTGTGGGTGGAATGCCTGCATTGCCCGAGGGAAGACTCAGCTGTCTGCTTCCTTGACCTTTGACCCAGCAACCTACTTGAGTTGAAGGACTTCCAGTGTATTAACTGCTCCACCGAAGTGAGTTGAACTGAGCCTTCTGTACTTCTGTGTGGACTAATCCGCTGCTATATTCCTTTTTGCTATATAAAGCAATCAATCAATCTATCTATCTATCATCATCATAAGTGTTCTGGTTTTGGTTCTCTAGAGAATCCTACCTAACACAGGTGGTATCAGAAGGTGGTATCAGAGGCTAGGTCATCAGAAACACTGCAGCTTCCATTTTGCCTTCTAGGATTGTTTGTCCCGGGGGAAACCAGCTCCCCTCTCATATGGACACTCAAGCAGCCCAGGGGAAAGCCCGGGGAGCAGGGAATGCAGGCAACAGCAGACGTATTAGGTTGCCAGCATTGGAGTGAGCCATTTGACAGTGCATCCTCCAGCACTAGTGAAACCAAGTCAACATCTTGACTATGATCTCATGAGTGCCATCAAGCCAGACATTCCAGGTAAATGGTTCCCCAAGGAATGACCCATAGAAATGATGAGAATAATACATGTTTATTGTTGTCTTAAGCGACTAAGTTTGGGGGTCATTTGTCATGTGGCAATAAAGAAGAGCTATGGAGTGCCTGGGTTTTGCTCATGTGTATCTGTATCTCCTGGAGTTCTTGTTAACTGGTAGACACACTTAGAGTATTTTATCCATGGTATTGATTGAGAGGAAAATAATATGTGATTATCTCTCCGCTTTTGACTGCCTTATGTCTTTATTTTGACCTTTTCTTAAAAGATGGTTCCACTGACTATAGTTCCAGATTGTTGCTATTTTCTCCCAGCAGAATGAAAATACTCATTTTCCATTGGGTTTACATTATTGCTGTTGAGAAGTCAGTTTCTACCCCCTCAGGTGGCTTTAAAAATCTTTTTGTGCTCGGTGCTCTCAGCTTTACAAAATGTCGAAGTAGATAGATTTCTTTCTTCCCTGCCTTTTTCTCCCTCAGTGCTGCTTGGGATTTCTTGTGCTTCGAAACCTGAAGGTTGATATCTTTCACAACTTCTGAAAATGTCTCAATATTTCTTCTCCAAAGATCATTTCTCCACCACTCTCTGTTGTCTCCTTCTGGAACTCAGATTAAACATTGACTGGACTTGCTTATCTTTAATTCTCTAAGTCTTCCATATTTTATGTAGAGCTTTTGAGATATAAAAAGAGAGGCTTGAACAAGCAAATAAGTGCAGACAGAGGAAGATGGATATCCTGACACACGAGACCTCCACGGATCCCAGAAACAGAAGCTAAAAAGAAACAAGGTCCTTTCTCCAGAGCCAGGGAGAAGAGCAAGGCTTTCTTAGAGCTGGGGTCCTGGATTTGGACTTACAGCCTCTAAAGCTGTGAGAAAATGATTTCTGTTGATGAAGCCACCGCTTGTCATATTTCTGTTCTGGCAGCACTAGGTCACTATGTCAGTATGTGATTAGAAAATTTCAGGAGAGATTCCCCTTCACCCACCCCCGGCCCCCTTCTTTGCCAGAAACAAAACCAAGCAGGTCTCCTTGGAAGAACGCCCTCCCCTCAACTTTCTGTTGTGTTGGCGCCAACTCATAGGACCCTATAGGACAGAGTAGAATTGCCTCATCAAGATTTTTTTATTTATAATTATTTTTGTTACTTTAATTTCATTTCTTGAAAAGATTGTCCTCTCGGGAATTTCAGCATTATGCAGAAGTCTCTAGTTCAAGGCCTATCCTCCTTGGGCCCAGGTTTTATCTCCTCTCTTTTTGGCCTGGACCATTACGATGCAGAGTTCATGGCACGAGGGGTTTCAGCTTCCCCCAGGGCACATAAGCACCCCACCATTCTTCTTTTCCTCTGTGGCATTTTATATTCTCGCAGTTTGCTTCCTTAGAGCAGGAGTGGGGGCTGTCCTGTCGGTCGTATAAGGCCGAGGAAACCATCAAGACCAGCTCCCATCGCATGCCTCACCAAAGAGAAGCCGCTCCAGCAGTGATGTTGGGGGGTGAGTTAATTAAATGTTTGACCAGCATGGCCCGAGAATGATGTTATAAATATCCAAATGGTCCCTGGCATGAAAAAGGTTCCCCGCCCTTGCCTTAGAGTGTCTCCAGCTCAGCCACACTTTTAATTCCTTTAAGGCTGGTTTGCCGCATTTTTAGGTAGTCTGTTTTGGGACTGTTTATTCCCAGCCATGCTGCCAGAGCTTAAAGGGAACCTCAGTATACAAAGCATGCAAATATGGAGCTGTTTTATTGAAGTTGAGGGGCGGAGACGAGGCTCCCACTGGCTCGCTTCCCCTCTTGGCAGTGACCGAGTTGGCATCTCTGGCCAACCTTAGGGCTTGAAGAAGAAGGTGGAAATCCATCATTCCAGGGCTCCAGATCTACAACTGGATATTCTGATTGCTAGATTCAGTGTGTCTGTTCTTTAACTATTCTAAATGTTGAATATTATAGTCTTATGATTTAGCACTCCTTTTCTAGACTCTATGAAGTCGGTTGCATTTGGTTATTACAGCTCTTCTGTCAGGTGGTAATAGCATCAATCAGTGCTGCCTTTAATTGGTTGTACGTTTCTTATCTTCAGTCTGCTCTCTGGTTTCCTAGATTAAAAATTCACAAACCATCTCAACCATCATGTGCTTATTTGTGTGAACTTAAGGCTATTAATACTAATGCCTTATATTAAGTGTATATAATAAAGCAAACCCAAACCCACTGCCATCTACCCGATTCTGACTCATAGTGGCCCTATCTACCCGATATGGGGTTTCAATGTTTGAAATCTTTATGGGAGTAGACAGCCTCCTTTTTCTCCTTTGGAGCGGCTAGTGGGTTTGAACCCCTACCTTGAAGTTAGAAGCCCAGTGCCTACAGATGAGGAAGCTTTGCTTTGATGTCAAACAACCAACTGTGAGTTCTCATCTTACGTGACCTCTCAACAGCATCTGATGTGGCTGATACTAATGTTTGTGTGGCTTCCAGGTAGCTACATTCTTTTGATTATTCCCATGGTTTGGGTGAAAGTATATAGAGCAAGCTGGTTTTCAGCTCAACGATCGATACACATTTTGTTTTATAACCATTACTTGCAATGCCCTCAGTGTACAGCACTCTCCCCATTTCCTCCCTGGCTTCCCCGTTTCCCTTCATCCTTTTTGGGTTTTTTTTCTGCCTTCTGAGCTTTGCTCTTGGCAAATGCTTCCCTTTTGGTCTCCTCTGGTGGAGTATTCTGAGGAGTGCGGTCCTCATCAGTGTTAGCGTTACTTTAGAGGCCTGTCTGTTACTGAGCAGCAAAGTGATCCCGGGTTGAGGGGAATGGGCTCAGGGATCTGAGGGTATCTAAGCTAAGGGCCAGTAAGTCTGGTCAATTTTGTACCTTTGGATTGTGCTCTACATTTTCTTCCTGTTTTCGCCAGGGCCACCTGTGGTCTTGGGGAGCGAGATCGGGAGAGGGCTTGCTGGCCTCCCTCCAGCTCTTCTGGTCTTAGGCTCGTGGAGACGACAGCCCTTGGAGCAAAGTGATTCCTTGAGCCTTTGAGTTTCTGCTTTTCTCCACAATCTGTAGCTTACTAACTAGTTATTGTCATGTTTGTGGAATGTCCAGAATAAGCAAATCTACAGAGAAGGAAGTAGATTGGTGGTTGCCAGGGACCGGGAGGAAGAAGGAATGGGGGGCATTGGGTGACTGCTGACCGGAATGCAGGATTTCTTTTAGAGGCAGGAACAATGTTCTAAAATTGGATTATCATGTAGTCATGCAACTCTATAATATATTAACAGCCACTGAGTTGTATCCTTAAAACTTTAAAAAATTATATTCTTTAAATGGATGAATATGTACACTTTATATCCCTCCTTGCCAAAAATCTGTTTAAAAGGAATCAATTACAGACTCGTTGGTGACTCATGAGATTCAGATCATAATGCAGTCAAAGCCATATGCAGAGATAAATAGCATCATTATGTAGGAAAGAAGAAGAAGAAAAATAAGCATACAAAATTAATCTAAGGAAAGTAGAAATAGCAAAGTAAGATTTTTTTCAGACATTTGTGAATTACGGAGCAGAGTATCAATAGATTTGGTAAGTAAACTTCTGGGTTATTTTGAAAGAAAAGTAAAATGAACTATTTCTGGTAAATACAATCATAAAACAAAACAGAAAGACAATATGAGTTGGCAAAAGTAGAATTCATAAAAAAGATATAAATACAGGTGAAGAATTGCAAAAACATTAAAATCTGAATATCTTAAAATATCAATTCTCAATTTAATTAATTGAAGGTATTACAATACCAACTTGATAGAATAATTCTACTGTTAATTTTTCAAAATATTAAGTATGGATAGAAAAGAATACTTGAAGGTGAGGGAAAAAAGGTGGGATAAGGTGAGAAAGCTGATCCTAGAACAATTTTTTTAAATCTATGAAATAAACACATCAGACAACTCTGAAACAGTTCTTGGTATCTTAGTACAGGTAAGAATCTAATGTATATAAAAGAGGCATCACAAACTGACTAGGAAACCAACCAGGAAAGGGATAAATTATTCAAAGCGAAACATCAAATGGATTAAGGTGTTAAAGGTAAAAACAGAGCAATAAAATTAGTAGACTCCTGTAGATCAACTTTCAGCCAACCAATAGAAAGGCCTATAAATTGAATGATAACATCAAGGAGGAATGCACCTCTTAGATCCACCAACCAAACCAGACCAAAAGGGCAGCCTTTTCCCAAAGACAGCAGCACTCAGGAGCGGGAAGGGGCAGGGATGGAAGACAATGGAACAGCGAACATCCAGAGGAAGCGACAGGGTGGGGAATGCAGTTGATGGCCTGGAACAACGTGTGTACAGATTGTTGGACGGACACCTCGCCTGCTCGGTACGCTGCCCCGAGCACCATAAAACGTTGTTAAGAGGGCCACAGAGTGAAAATAAAGACAAACAAACTAGAAGACAGGACAGTGACTTGGTAATGGCGAAGGATTTTCTTAACATGAAAATAGAAATAACCAAGTAAACCTTTGAAACTTCTCTCACATTGAAAGCCTCTTACAAATCGACAGGAATGCCTCAAGGTCACACATTTATATTCTGAATAGAGAGACGCACTCAATGCATATGGAGTCTATTCAGGATCCCAGTTTTCTAGACAAATCAACAACAATTCCCTTTATAGATACAGGGGGAAATATAGAAGGCTAAATAAGCACCGGGACACTTAGGTTGTGGTAGGATGGTCGTTTTCTGGTTCCACCACCTGCATGCACCTGGGCACGTCCGTCTCCACATGTATCAAACAGTAGTAATGGTAGGAGTGCCTTCCCGATGGGGTTGTTGTGAGGAATAGCTGAGGCCATTCATGTAAAACGCTTCCCACTGAGCCTGACCCATAGCAAACCTCAGCTTTTGCCACTGTGATATGTTCTTTCACAGACAGGCTTTAAGCCACTGCCGCCAAGTCGATCCCAATTCATAGTGACTGTAAATCATTTTTGTTGTTGTTGCTTTGGATCTTTTTTAAAATTTCAAATAATTTTATTGCGGGCTTGTGCAGCTCTTATAACATTCCATACATCAATTCTATCAAGCATATTTGTACATATGTTGCTGTCATTATTTTCAAAACATTTTCTCCTTGAGCCCTTGATATCAGTCCTTTGTTTTACCCTCCCTTCCTTGTGCATCCTTGGTTCCTGAAGACTTCCTCCCCACCACTACCATGACCCAGTTCTACCTTATAAATCTGGCTAGACTAGAGAACACACATTGGTACAGATAAGAGCTCTGTACCAATTATATATACATATATATTAATAATTTTATTGGGGGCTCGCACAATTCTTATCACAATCCATACATACATCCATTGTGTCAAGCACATTTGTATATTTGTTGCCATCATCATTCTCAAAATATTTGCTTTCTCCTTGAGCCCTTGGTATCAGCTCCTCATTTTTCCCCCTCCCTCCTTGCCCATCCCCCCACGAACCCTTGATAATTTATAAATTATTATTATTTTGTCACGTCTTACACTGTCTGACGTCTCCCTCCACCCACTTCAATTATATATTGTTATTTCGTATCTTACACTGTCCATTGTCTCCCTTCACCCACATTTCTGTTATTCATCCCCTTGGGGGTGGGGGGGACTATATAGTCAACCTTGTGATGGGTTCTTCCTTTCTCACCCTTCCCCCTCCCTGACCACCTTCTACCCTCATGATGTTGCTACTCCCACTACTGCTCCTGAGGGGCTTATCTTTCTTGCATTCCATGTGGCCAGAGCTCTTATCTGTACCAGTGTGTGTTCTCCAGTCTAGCCAGATCTGTAAGGTAGAACTGGGTCATGGTAGTGGTGGGGAGGAAGTCTTCAGGAACCAGAGAAATTATGTGATTCATCGGTGCTATACTGCACCTTGGTTGAATCATCCCTTCCTTATACCACTTCTGTGGGGGATATCCAATTATCTACAGGTGGGTTTCAGGTCTCCACTCCAACCCCTCTCTTTGCATCGATATAGTTGTTTGTTTTGGATCTTGTGATATCTGATGCCTGATCCCGTCAACACCTCATGATCATGCAGGCTGGTGTGCTGCTTCCATGAGGGCTTTGTTGCTTCCCTGCTAGATGGCTCCTTGTTTGACTTCAAGCCTTTAAGACCCCAGATGCTGTATCTTTTGACAGCCGGGCACCACGAGCTTTCTTCACCACATTGGCTTGTACTCATTTTGTCTTCAGCGATCATGTTGGGAAGGTGAGTATCACAGAGCCAGCTATTAGAACAAAGTGTTCTAGTGTTGAGGGAGGGCTTGAGTAGAGGCCCAAAGTCTGTCTGCTATCTTAATACTTAACATATAAATATATGTACATAGACCTATATCCCTATCTTTATAATAATATATTTACATATTTACATGCCTATAGCTATATCTCAATAAGTAGCTTTTGCCTCCTATTTCTTTCCTCTATTTTCTTTCACCCTCCATTTGGCTTTCAGTATTTCTTCTTGAGTACATTGCTCTTGATCAAGCCCCACCTGGCATTATACGGCCCTCCTCGCTATCGATTTTAGATCTCTTGTTGTTCCCATATCTCTGAGTTTGTTGGGTGACTGTAAATTTTTATGGGAGCAGACAGCCTCACCTCTCTCCCGCAGAGTGACTAGTGGGTTTGAACGGATGACCTCATGGTTAGCAGCCCAATGCCTAACCCACAGCACCACCAGGGCACCTTAAGAAGTGCTATAGGAGGCTGCTCTCTAAGCATTGTGTTAGCTCCGAATTACCAGCGTGGATGGACTGAGGTATAGCTAGTTTTGGAGAAATGTTACAAGCCAGAGGCCTTTGTCTTGTTGAACTCTCGCTATACTAAAGGGGTCCTTTCGTATAAAGGGCCTTTTATGATAACCAGTAGGAGTTTCTTTACGAGGATCCCTCTGGGCTCTTTTGCGTAGGCAAGAGGTCCCCTTCAAAGCAGATAGGTATTCTGTAGGGAAATGAGCTTGCCAGTGGGTGGGGTGAGAGAGAGCGGCTGCCACACAGACTGCACTTCTCACGGTGTGTGGCAGCTCATAGCTGAAACTCCCTGTGTGTGTAGATATGTACAGATAGGACTGTGCCAGTGGCCTGTTTCATGTATGCCCAAAGACATCTCCATACTTGGCTCCATCACAGGTGCTTACATTCCTCTCCCCTGGGCATCAAGGGGTGAGTGCCAAAATCTATGTTTACCGCGGAGCTCTCTCCACAGCTGCATTTTGTCCCCCACCCCCTCTCTGCTCTTTCTCTGCTCAGGGAGAGAAGACCGGTTCTGGATGCCAGAGAGGGGCCAAGATAGCTGCCCGAGCTTGTCTGTGTTACTGGATTGGGCTGTGTCAAGGGTGTGAATGGTGTGAACTCGGTGCAGGTCACCTTCCACAAGAGTTCGCCCATGACTCAGTCTGGGCTAGTGAGAAAGGGGGAAAGGGAGGCAGAGAGACGCGGAAAACACAGCCATCAATCGAATCTAAGACTCTAATTGAAGTCATTTTGGAATACTCCCAATACACCAAGGCGTCACGGTAGAGTAGTATGTTAAGCACTGGACTGCTGGCTGCAAGGTTAGCAGTTCAAACCCACCAGTCACTGCAAGGGAGAAAGGTGGGGTCTCTGTTCTGTAAGATTTGCAGTCTCAGAAGCCCCGAGGAGCTGCTCCGCTCTGTCCAGTAGGTCGGTTGTAAGTCAGTATCAGCTCGATGGTACTGGGTGAATATATTCCGAACTTAAAAAAAAAAAGTCAGTGTTTAATAGCCTTTCTGCATATATCCTCATTATAAAACAGCCTTTTGGTTATTGCGATTCCATGTTTGCCTATGTGAACAGAACCAAATTTTTGATAGTGATTACCTCTGGAAGATAGAATGAAGGAGGATTTGATATCCTTTTGAATTCATCTTTTTATAGTGATTGGGATTTAAAAAATAAGCATGTGTTCCTTTTATAAGCAGAATAGATAGAAATATTCATCTAAAATATTATCCACCCCATTTAAAGATGAATCAATGCTCTGAGAATTTAAGAGACTTGGCAGAATCTCCCAGCATATTAGTGGCTACAGTGGGATTTGAAACCCAATTTACCTTGACGGAACTATGTGAGCAGGATCACTTAGTCCCACCATTATCTGAGAGCATGAGCGCTCTCACACCCCCAACTTTGGGACCTTCTGCCTCTCCTCCTCAGCCAGATTAGAGCTGCACCCCAGCACACAGAGCAGAGGACAGCCTTCCTCCTGCAGGCACTCCCCACTGATTGGCTGGGGCCCTAAACTCAGAACACTTCCTTTCCTTCTGACCCATCGCCCCAGGGGTTCTCACGGTCAGCACTCCTGCCCACCAGCTCACTTGTTTCTGAGTCTTAGAGAATGTGCCCAGAAGCAAGTTGGCACAAAGATTCACATCGATTCCTTTCCGCCCTCACCTCCCGAGCAACTGGGGGGTAGGGGGTCTTGGCCACCATCACACTCCATCGCCTCAGGCCTGAATTTCTCAAAGTGAGTCTTGGGAGGTCCTTTGAGTGGGGGGCCCTCCTGAAAGACGAGCAAGGAAGGTGGTTAAGGCTACGAGGAAAATAGGACTCAGAATTGGTTAACTGAATGAAGAAACAGTTTGAAACTAGATTCATGGGAAAGCAGGTGGCAGGATAATCGAACCTCCCTGCCTCCGTTTCTCATTGACTTTGTTCTAATATTGATGTAATTTAAAAGAATCACTCTTGACTTCCCAAAGAAATCAAAGATTTGTGTGGAAACATCTTCTGAACTACTCAAGAGTGAAAACAAAAACACAAAACAAAGCTTCCAATTCTTCTGACTGGGGGCACTATGTCCTCTGAAGGAGGGTGTGTCCACAGTGACCTTACAATTTCTTGAGTTATCTCTTTCTTTCCCATATTTTTTCATGTCTGCATTCCAGAATCTGGCAGAGTGGCCAGTGCCGACTGAATGCTACATAAATATGTGCTGACTGACTGAATGAACTGGGTTCAATTCTTTTGAAGGCACATCCAGGTTTGCAAGTAGGTAGGTGCCTTTTATATTGTTTGCTAGTCACAAAAAGAAATAATGTATCTTTGAAAGGGTAAAAGTAACCTGTAAAAAACAACCAAACAATTTCCCACGGATTTAGCGCAGAGCTCAGGAACAGCTTATTCACCCACCTGACTCAGCACACCTCACACTCATGAAGCCAGTGGCAATCTCCTAAGTCAACACCCATTAGGTGAAGAACAGACATGTCGCCTCAGGTGTGATCTCCCAATGTGATAACTGAGGAACACCATACGAACACGCTGCAGGTGTTTGTTCACATTACAGGTGATGACACGGGGGACCTGCAGTCAGATGTGCTCAGCTGACCTCCAGGTATGTCATTCGAGTAACAGGATGGGGATTTTAGAAAATAGGTAACAGCTTCGTTGAGATATAGTTCAACTACCTTACCCTTCGCCCATTTAAAGAGTACGAGTCAAGGAGCCCTAGCGGTGTTTCGTATTCGACGGCAAGCAGAGAGACTTGGGGTTCAAACTCACCCTGTTGCTCTGTGGGAGGAAGAGCTGGTGGTTTGCTTCTGTCAAGGCGACAGCCAAAACAAGGAGTATAGGGGGACACGAGGGGGCTAGTCTGATTCTGTCACATGGGCTTGCTGTGTGTTTGAATGAATGAAGGGTACCAGTCGATGGTTCTTAGCCGCTTCACAGAGTTGTGCAAACGTCACCACAGTCAATCTCAGAATATTTTCATCATCTCAGAAAGAAATGCCATGCCCCTTAGGAGCCACTTTCTCTTAGTGACCCATATCTCTTAGTCCACTCCCCTGTCCCCCTCCCTCCCCCAACATGTAGGCAACCACGAATCCACATTTTTTCTCCATAAGTTTGTGGGGCATGGGGTCTTTTGGGTCTGGCTTTTTTCTTTTCTTTTTTTACTCTTTAATATTATTATTTTAACTTTTTTATTAATAATTTTATTGGGGGGCTCTCACAAATCTTATGACAATCCATCATTCAATTGTATTAATCACACTTGTACATATGTTGCCATCAACATTTCCAAAACATTTTCTTTCTATCTGAGCACTTGCTATCAGCTCCTCTGTTTTCCCCTCCCTTCCCCACCCTCCCACCCTCATGAATCCTTCATCAATTATATATTATTTTTGTTATTTCATATCTTACACTGTCCATTGTCCCTTCACCCACATTTCTGTTTTTTGTCCCCCCGGGGAGGGGTGGCTATATATCCAACCTTGTGATGGGTTCCCCCTTTCTCACCCCCCCCACCAGCCCCTACCCTCATGATATCACTACTCCCACTACTGTTCCTGAGGGCTTTATCTGTCCCGAATTCCATGTGTTGAGAGCTCTTATCTGTACCAATGTGTGTACTCTGGTCTAGCCGAATTTATAAGATAGAACTGGATCATAGTAATAGGAAGCATTCAGGAACTAGAGGAATGATGTGTGTTTCGTCGGTGCTATACTGCACCCTGGTTGAATTGTCCCTTCTTTGTAACCCTTCTGTGAGGGGATGTCCAATTGTCTACAGATGGGTTTGGGTCTCTACTCCAACCCCCCCCTTTCACATAGATATAATTATTTGTTTTGGCTCTTTTGAGACCGAATACCTGATCCGGTCGACACCTCATGATCACACTGTGCTTCTTGCATGAGGGCTTATTTGCTTCCCTGCTGGATGGTTACTTATTTAACTTCAAGCCTTTAAGACCCCAGCCACTAGATCTTTTGGTAGCCAGGCAGGGTCTGGCTTTTTTCACTTAGCGTTTTCCAAAGTCTCTTCATGTTGTAGCATGTGCCGGTACATCATGTCTTCTTACTGCTGACTGACAGTTCATCGTTCGTTTATTAACCAGGCCAAGGACAGGTGCATTGGCTAGCTTTCCAAACCCAAACCACAGCCTCTGAGTTCATGAGAACTCACTTTGACCCCATAAGACAGAGTAGAATTGCTTCTTATGACTTCTGCGACCACAGTTCCACAGGAGAGCCTTTGAATGGCTGGCTTTGCAATTAGCAGTCAATGCTTAAGCCACTGATTAACTTTCAAAAACCAACTCACTGTCGTCAAGTTCATTGCCACCCCGGTCAATTAAGTATGCCGGTTCTAATTGTTAGAATAACCTCTAATGGAAAAGAAGTCGACATCTAATTTACAAAGTAGTCATCAATTTATTCAGTAAGAAGGAAAGAAAAAAGGGTTGGAAAAAGCAGGCAGAGTGTCCCACAGTTGAAGCTAGTGGCAGGCCCTTCTCGGCACAGTACGATGCATATTAGATTATATGCAAACTATCTGACCACAAAGTAGGCATTCTGTAGATGATGAGGATCAGGATGATAACTGAACTAGAGAGCCTTTGACATCACAACCTCAGGGCAAGAAGTGGCACCCAAATCAAATGGAAAAGCAGACACACAAAAGACGAGACAGAAAGCGCGTTTACCCGGGAAACAGGTCTCAGCTGTACTCCAGGGACCTGTCAGGGTAGTCCTGCCAGCTTTCCACAGAGGAACCCATTAAGGAAAAATACCTCTCAGGTGTGGCAAGGGCCTGTGAGTGAGTGACACTCAGCATCCGGGGAATGACGCTCAGCTGGGGGAATGCTGAGCTAATGCTACCTTTCTCAGGAAGTAGGTCAGGAGGAAATATCCTGAGTGAGCAACTCCTAATTGCTTCTTCAGGCAGAGACCTGCGCCCCATCGGGCTGGGGGTGGGAGGAGGAAATCACATATCCTCCTTTTTGGCAAGAGCAAGGTGGCCTCTCACATACTTTTCCTGGCTCAAGCGCTCTTCTGGCAGGCGGCCATCTCCTTTGCGCTGGGGGTTCCTCTGGCTTTCCGGGACTGAGCACCAGTGAGTGGAAGCTGGGGTTCTTAAAGATTTTTCAAGGACAAAGGAGACGTGCTGGTCAAAAATGGTGTCCCCTCTCAGCCCTTGGATTCTGGAGACAGAGGACAATTGTGATAGGCCACTGGCTCCTGATTAGCCGCTGGTGCTATGGTCTACACCAAACAGAGAGAAGCAGCCCAGCCCCCCAAGGAGTGACAAAATGGACTCCCCAGTCCTCAAAAAACTCCTCTAGAAATCTTCCCCCGTTCACTAATAACACACGCCACCACCATCAATGGCTGTTCAGGCCAGCTTGTCGTGAGCAGCGGGTTAGCCATTTCAACAGTACCACAAACCAAACGCTAATCTCAAATCATGATAAACACTTAATAATGTGCTTACTATGTGCCGGGCATTTTTTTTAAGTCATGCATATATACTTTATTTATTTATTTAAACCATTTTACTGGGGCTCATGCAGTTCTTATCACAGTCCATCCATTGTGTCAAGCACATTTGTACATTTGTTGCCATCATCATTTTCAAAACATTGTCTTTCTATTTGAGCCCTTGGTATCAGCTCCTCATTTTCCCTCTCCCCCCTTACCCTCCCTTCCTCACATGTCAAGCATTTTTATAAGCATTTGCAATATCTCGACTTCATCCTCACGACAGTTTTTACCCCAAATTCACAGATAAGAATGCTGAGGCATAATGATCTTAAATGAGGCAGCACAGCCCAGAGAATGGCAGAACTGGGCTTCACACCCAGGTAGTCTGGCTCCAGAGCCCCAGCTCGTCAACCCCTGGAACGAAAAACCATGGACACAAAGTGCAGCTTGGGGGACACGTTTTTTTTTTGGGGGGGGGGCGTGTTTTTAATGATTTTGACTCAAGACCTAAAATCTCAGCTTCTAGAAGAACCACTTATTTTTACCGGTCTTGTCCCTCTCCTCAAATTTGACCTTGGCTTCCTGACGGGCCTTGCATTTAAGGGGGACAAGTTTTTGGCAACTGCTAATCCCCCGACCATCCTACTTTGGCCTGGGCTAATGTGGGGAGGGGCAAGAGCAGGGTGGCGAGCTCTGGACTTGACTCCCGGCCTGCCATTTAGAGATGACTGAACGCCCAGTGTGTGTCAGGTGCGTCCCTGGCTTGCGCGCCTCAGCTAGCCTGGGTGACAGCCACAACACTGCTCCTCACCGGTTCTGTTTCCTTGTATGTAAAGTGGACCAGGAGATTTAAGATGCCTTGATTTTTTTTGCTTTTGTTGTTCAACACCATGTAGAAAACAATGAAGCATTTAGGCACCAATAGGGCACTGTACGGGGTACTGAAGGGGTCATAAAATTCTGAGTAAAATACAGATCTTGACTTCGCAAGTCTCACAGTCCAATTCTATTTTCCAAATTGTAAATCCTTTTCAGTGAAGCGAGGCCGATCGCCAGGAGCATTTTTTCAAATGGAGGAGACGGTGTTTGACTCTGGAGGGGCTCACAGTCCAACTGTAGCCAGAATGTGACCCTGGGTTGACTCTTAGCCTAAGGATTTTCTGCTCCCAACCATCAGACATCATCCTGACATCAGAGATCAAAAGCTACAAAGTCCACTTTGTGTTCTTAATTTTCGACACCACAGTCCTGCTGTCCCACCCCACCAGCGCACGCTGGCGCTGACAACCCAAAGATGCAGACTCACTGTTGTTGAGGGACTGAGAATTAGCTCCCTCTGGCAGCCCTACCAGCGCTAAGATAGTGGAGGCGCCATCAGCAAAGGCACAGCTACCATATGCATCGTGACTCATGTCCCATCCCGCTGACTCTGAACTGAAGCCTCTTGCTCCACCAAGTAATTACTGGTGCACAGGAAGCACTCAGATAGAGATAAGGTCATTCTGGTGGCTCAGAAGAGGACCTTCCTGAGCCAAGGCCACTGCCAGACACACCTTCTAATACAGCAGCTGTCACTGAGGCCTGCAAACAGTGGGCGCTCAACACAGCTTCCTGTTAGATGAGCTACATTTGCCTAGGACAGCCGCAGGTTGGGGAACTAGACAGGGATCTAACATGTGAGCCTAGAGCAGCGGTTCTCAACCTGAGGGTCGCGACCCCTTTGGGGGTCAAATGACCCTTTCATGGGGGTTACCCGATTCATAACAGTAGCAACATGACAGTGATGAAGGAGCCGTAAAAATAACTTTATGGTTGGGGGTGTCACCACCACGTGAGGAACTGGAGGGAAGGGTTGTGGCAAGAGGAAGGTTGAGAACCGCTGCTCTAGACTCTGAAGGAAATGACTTTAGCTCTCTCGTGTTTAGCAGAACAGCACGATCACTTTTGCAAACTGTCCCAAGAGCTTCCTTTTCTTCCAAAAGTTAGATTAGAGAAAGAGGCACGTCATCGCCGTGCTTGCCTCGA
This sequence comes from Tenrec ecaudatus, assembly GCF_050624435.1. Classification (NCBI taxonomy): domain Eukaryota; kingdom Metazoa; phylum Chordata; class Mammalia; order Afrosoricida; family Tenrecidae; genus Tenrec; species Tenrec ecaudatus. Next base: position 132,377,535 of record NC_134535.1, read on the forward strand.
GATAGTGCAAGAGAGCAAAATGAATTTTAAAAATTATTTCACTTAAACTCTTCTTGGTGACACCTCCCTGAATATTTTCTATCTAGGTATCCCATACCTGCCACGTGTCTTTCTTGTCAATAACTTTCTCTCAAGACCAGAGTCAAGGCAGATAAAATTCCAGGAATTTCCTGGAACCAAGGCCACAACTGCTCATTGGAGGAGACGACGGTGCCAATGTACTGTGCGTTCCCCAATACCTGTTTGCCTTTCTTGGAGGGTGGTAAACTTTTTGACTGGGGGCATGGCCACTTAGCTAACATCAATCTTTCCTGATCTTTGCAGTCAGTGATGGCCATGCAAGTCTAACCACATTCTGGCTAATGACAAACCAGCAGGCCAACGGGGCCCTTAGAAGTAAGGTGTATGCCCTTCTTATAACCCCGTTTCCTTCTCTCGTTCCTTTTTGCCTAAATGAACAAGTTTTGACCTTATTTATAAGGAAACTATCTTAAATGCAAAGAAACAAACCATAAGGAGACTGTATTTCCTCCATAGCTTGTCTCCCCAAAGCATGTGTCAACTTGGCGGGGCCAGGATTCTCAGTCGTTAGGCAGTTATGTAATGATGGAATTATCCCCATGATATGAGCTGATGTGATCAGCCAATCAGTTGTAAGGGGTTTGAGGAAGGATGCACTACCCTGAATCAGGTTACAACCCTGATTTGATATCAGGCACTTTCTCTGGGATGTGGGCTGCATCACCTTTTATCTTAGAAGGGATTAAAGGAAACAGAAGTGATTAGAGAGCGGAGATCTACCTATACGCACAAGAGAGAAGAGCCAGAAGTGAAGTGCATCCTTTGGACCTGAGGTCCCTGCCCTGAGAAACTCCTAGACTCCAGGGCAAGCTTGATGCCAAGACAAATGGGTATCTTCAAGGAACATTGGGACTACAGATGTCAAAGGAAACACGAACTCCCCCTCAGAGCCAATACCAAAATTCAAAACAGTAAGCTCACTGCCATTGCATTGATTCCAATTCATCGTGGCCTCCCTATAGAACAGGGTAGAGTTGCCCTTGTGGGGGTTTCTGAGACTGCAAATATTTTTTTAAACATTTTATTAGGGGCTCATACAACTCTTATCACAATCCATACATATACATACATCAACTGTATAAAGCACATCTGTACATTTTTTCCCCTAATCATTTTCAAAGCATTTGCTCTCCATTTAAGCCTTTTGCATCAGGTCCTCTTTTTTCCCCCCTCCCTCCCTGCTCCCCCCTCCCTCATGAACCCTTGATAATTTATAGATTGTTATTTTGTCATATCTTGCCCTATCCGGAGTCTCCCTTCCGCCCCCCTTCTCTGCCATCCATCTCCCAGGGAGGAGGTCACATGAGGATCCTTGTAATCAGTTCCCCCTTTCCAACCTATTCACCCTCTACTCTCCCAGTATCACCCCTCACACCCCTGGTCCTGAAGGTATCATCCACGCCGGATTCCCTGTGCCTCCAGCTCCCATATGCACCAGTGTACAACCTCTGCCCTATCCAGTCCTGCAAGGTAGAATTTGGATCATGGTAGTTGGGGGGAGGAAGCATCCAGGATCTGGGGGAAAGGTGTGTTCTTCCTCGGTACCACCTCGCACCCTGAATGACCCATCTCCTCTCCTAAACCCCTCTGTGAGGGGATTTCCAGTGGCCGACAAATGGGCTTTGGGTCTCCACTCTACACTTCCCCCTTTATTCACTATGGTATATAGATATATATATTTGCATGATGCCTTATACCTGGTCCCTTTGGCACCTCGTGGAGACTGCAAATCTTTACAGGAGTAGAAAATATCATCTTTCCCTACTGATGTGGCTGGTGGTTTAGACTTGCTGACCTTCAGGTTAGCATCCCAATAAATGACCTACTACTCCACCAAGCTTCTTCAGAACCAACACAGAGGAAAATTTCCTCTAAAGTTGGTGCCCTAAATTTGGATTTCCAGCCCCATAAGCTGTGAAATAATATTTTTTTGTTTGTTAAAGCCACCCACGGGTGATATTTCTGTTATAGCAGCACTAAGAACTAGGGAAGGATTTCATACCAGGAGTGGGGTGCTGCTCTAACGATGCCTAAGAGGTGGACTCTCATTTGAAACTGAGTACGGAGTAGAGGTTAGAAGAGTGTTAGGTGCCTATGAGTAAAAGCCTACATTGCCTTGAAGAGGCTGTTGGTGGCATTGTGAACATCAAAGGCAGTTCTGGTGAGGGCCTGGAAGGAAGTGAGGAGGGCTATAATGATAGAGATGGCACTGACAGCGAGAAACAGGCATGTCTGATCAAGTTAACACTGCAGAAGTTAGCAAAAATCTCCTGTTTCTTCATCTTTTGGCATTAGTGGTTGGTACATAATCTTTCATTACAGTAATAGTAATGGGTCTTCTGAGTGTATGGATGTTATATTATCACCGATAGCTCTCGAGATCTTGGCCAGGAAGCATGGCCGACATCCAGAGTCTGGAGAGCAGGGCTACTGCCTAGCCCTAGATGATCTCAGAGAACACTGGATTATTTTTAAGACTTGAGAGCTAATGCACATTGTTCTGCTGGATTTATTATATGCCTAGTGCCCATAATCCCATCTTTCCTCCCAAATTTTCCCATTTGTACTGGAAATACTTTGGAAGCAGATACTTGCATTCTAGATTCACAGATGAAGAGGAATTTTTCCCCAGGATGAAATTTGGACTTTGAGCTTATTTAAGATTTTCAGGATGATATAATGGAATGGCATGCTTTACATATGACAAAGGCATGAATGCTGTGCAAGTTTAGAAGTGAAATGTTATGGATCAAATTGTGTCCCTCCACCCGTCCAAAAAAAGAACCAAGACCAGGCCATGATTCTCAGTATTATGCTATCTTCTATGTTGTGACTTGATGTAATTAGCTTCCATTTTATGATCTGAGCCGATGTGTTGTAAATCCTAATTTTTAAAAATCATTTTATTGGGGACTCGTACAACTCTTAGCACAATCCATCCATCCATCCATCCATTGTGCCAAGCACATTTGTACATTTGTTGCCATCATCATTCTCAAAACATTTGCTTTCTACTTGAGCCCTTGGTATCAGCTCGTCATTTTTTCCCCTTCCTCCCCATCCTCCCTCCCTCATGTACCCTTGATAATTTATAAATTATTTGTATTATGTTATTATCTTCTATGTCATGATCTGATGTAATTAATCCATTTTATGATCAGATCCTATGTGTTATAAATCCTGATCTACATGATGTTAAGAAGTGGGATTAGAGAAATAATGGTAATGAGAAGAAATAGCTACAAACATTGACAATAAAAGCTGGGATGGATGAAGTATGTGTTTAAGAAGATGTAGAGTCACCAAAAATGAAATGGAACCTGTGGTCAATATCATAGGCATTGGTGAACTGAAATGCACTGTTATTAGCCATTTCTGGTCAGAACAATAGTATGGTCTCCTATGCCAAGGGTAACAAGTTAAGGAGGAGTGGCATAGCATTCACTGTCTAAAAGAACATCCAGAGAGCTACCAGTGACAGTATAACATCCATACACTCACAGGACACACCACTATCACTGTACTTCAAGGTTATGTACCAACCGCTAATGCCAAAGACGAGGAAATAGGAGATTTTTGCTAACTTTTGCAGTCTTAAATTGATCAGACATGCCATCAAGAGACATGGATAATTACTGGTGATTAGAAAGTGAAAGTTAGCAACAAAGAATAATGATGGGAAGCTGGAGCAGGGCCTTGGTGAAAGAAACAATGCCAGAGATCACATGATAGAGCTCTGCAAGATCAGTGACTTTACCTTTGGACCTCACTGAATGGAATACACGGGAATCAAATTGACTCCGTGTGTGGAAAGAGACGACGGAGAACTTCAGCATCATCGGTCAGAACAAAATGATGAGGTCGACTGTGGAGCAAACATTAATTTCTCATATGCAAATTCAAGTAGGAGCAGAAGAAAAGTAAAACAAGTCTGACTTTGAGGATATCCTACCCAAATGTACAGACCATCTCAAGAATAGATTTGATCCGATAAACACCGGTGATTGATGACTAGATGAATTGGGGGGATGACATCATGCTTAAAAAACGGAAAAGGTCATTCAAAAATCAGAAAGAAAAGTCCAAAATGGGTATCAGAAGAGCCTCTGAAGCTTGCTCTTAAACAGAGGCCACCTGTAGTAAAAGGAAGAAATGATGAAGTAAAAGAGCTGAACAGAAGATTTCCAAGGGTTACCTGAGAAGAAAAAGTGAAGCATTATAATGAACATGCAAAGCGGTGGGGTTACCCTGCGCATTTGTCAAGCTGCAATAATGAAGATTTCTATGGACAAAATACGGAATGATCCAAGATGCTTAGAAAATGCTGTGTGAATTATATGTCACTAAAACTACTTTTTTCAAGATGGAAGTAATACAGAGTCACTGAACCAAGAAGAACTGGTCAACGTTTCACGAGGCATCGCATGATTAATAATCAATGGTAATAAGAGAAGAAATTTAAGCTGCCCTGACGGCATTGGTGAAGACAAGCCTCCAGGAATTGACAGATCATCAATGGAAGTGTTTCATCAAATTGACGCAGCAATGGAAGCACTCACTAGCCTATGCCAAGAAGTTTGGAAGACAGCTACCCAGCCAAGTAACTGAGAGAGATCCATATTTGAGCCCATTCCAAAGAAAGGTGATCCAACAGAAAGTGGAAACTATTGAACAATATCATTGACCTGACACGCAAGTAAAACTTTTCTGAAGAGAATTTAAAAATAGTTGCAACAGTACATCAACAGGGATCTGCCAGAAATTCAAGTCAGATTCACAAGAGGACCCGGAACAAGGGCTGTGATTGGTGATGTCAGCTGGACCTTGGCCGAAAGCAGAAACTACCTGTGCTGTATTGACTTTGTCCAGGCATTCAGTTGTGTGAGTTATAACAAATTATGGATAACATTGCCAAGACCGGGGATTTCAGGACACTTGATTGCACTCTAGCAGAGCCTGTTTCCGAGACCAAGGCAGTTGTTCAAAAAGGAAGAACAGGATATTGCGTGCTTTCAAATTAGGAAAGGTGTCACCAGTTGCTGAATGTTGAATTGATTTGCTTGGTAAACCTCCACCCAATTCATCATAAAATTTTTTGAAAAATAAGCCAGGAAAGGTGTGTGTCAAGGTTTTATCCTTTCTGCTATTTATTTAATCTGCATGCTGAGCAAATAATCCAAGGAGCTGTTTGGTATGAAGAAGAAGGGATCAAGATCAGAGGAAGGCTCAGTAACAACCTGCAGTATGCAGATGACATTCCCTGGCTTGCCGACAGTGAGGAGCACTTGAAACGCTTCCTGATGCAGTCAAAGAACACAGCCTTCAGTATGGATTGCATGTCGGCACAAGGAAAACAAAAGGTCTCACGATTGAGCCAATAAGCAACATCAGGATAAACAAAGAAACGTTGACGTCATCAAGGATTCCATTTTCCTTAGAGTCACAGCAACACCCATGGAAGCGGCAATCAAGAAATTAAATGACACATCGCCCTGGGCACGAGGTCTGTTGCACAAGATCTCCTTAAAGGGTTGGAAAGCGAAGATGTCTCCTTGAGGACTAAGGTGGGCCTGGCCCGGCCGTGCTCTTTTCAGTTGCCTCCTGCGCATGTGATGGTGGACACTGAATAAAGAAGATCGAAGAACTATGTACTTGAATTCTTGGAAAAGAACATTGAATATACCATGGCCTGCCATAAGAGTAGAGGCGCTCTCATGGCATAGTGGTTACTCATTGCACTGCTAACTGCAAGGTTAGCAGTTTGAAACTGCCAGCCACTCCTTGGGAGGACGATGGGGCTTTTTACTCCTGTAAAGAAAGAGTTCGTCTCAGAAGCTCACAGTGGCAGTTCTACTCTGTCCCAGCGCTCTAAGTTGGCGTTGACTCAATGGCAGTGAAGTGTACGCGTGAACAGATCTGTCTTGGAAGAAGCACAGCCAGAATGCTCCCGAGGAGTGGGGATGGCGCAATTTCATCTCGAGCATTTCACACATGTTCTCAGAAGGGACCAGTCCCTGGGAAAAGGACATCATGTTTGGTAAAGTGAAAGGTCAGCAAAAAAGAGGAAGACTCTCCATGGGATGCATGGACAGACACAGTGGCTACAACAGTGAGCTCGAGCAGGGTCGGAATGGTAAGCATGGCATCGATGCAGCAGGATCATGCGCATTCCTGTCTGTGCTGGACGTGGGGTCGCTAGGGGTGGGAATGGACGCGATGTCAACTATCAACAGCAACAATAGTGTCAATAAGGTAGGATTGAATGTGCAGGATTTGGTTGCATATGGAATCGATTTCTTTTCAATACAAAAGAGATGAAACAAATGAGCAGGAAGAGGCATGGCAGTAACATCACAAAAGAAAAGCCAGGAGCTGAGTGAGCCCTGGGACCTAGGGTTTCTATGCTGAGAACCTTTTAGAGCCCTGGGCAGATGAATGCCAAGAAATATGGAGAGCTCCAAGGAACGCCAGGCCCCCAGATATTAAAAGGAGACACGAACTTTCCTCCAAAGTCAGCACAGAGAAAGCTAGCACCCTAACTTTAGACTTCTAGCCTTCTAAACTGAGAGAGAATAAAGCCCTGAGTTTGGTAAAGCCATCCATTCGTGGCATTTCTGTAACGGCAGCAGTAAATATCTAAGAATTTTCTCTCTTATTAAACCCCTAAAATAACTCATTTTTTCAGGATAGGAAATGGAGGTTCAGAAAGATCTTGCCCGAGATACCCAGCGAGGAAGAATGGTACTAGAAAATAAATCCAGGTAGCTCCGACTCTAAACCCTGTGCATTATATAATATAGATTGTTTAACCACATCATATTAATAATGTAGCATATATTGTCTCAATGAGATCTATCTTTCTTTGGGGGGGGGGCAAAAAAAAAAACTATCCTTTTGGATCTTTGTACCATTGCTTTACGGCCTTCTTCATGGGCACCTGCTCAGCTGGACTTGAACTGGGGATGACTTGGAGGAGGATGTGTGCTATGTGGTGCCCATGGTAGGTTCAGCAGATGGCACTCTTCCCTCACCGTCATGCCCACTTAGTTCTTCCTCTGGGACCTGCCCTCCTTCCCTCTCTTTGCCTAAGCCTGCGTTTCCCACTTACCTCCGGGTCATACCAACTTCCTCCATCCCTACACGTCCTTCAGCGCCTGGGGCTTAACATGAATCCGGCCTCCCTCTTGCCCTCAACAAAGAGCATCTTGGTTATTTCTCGAGGAGGTGCTTCTGCACAGACGTCATATGGTTAGCTCATTTTTTTTTTCTTTAGAGAAGGAAACAAAGGCCTCTCACCTTAGAGCTCAGCCTGCTTGCTTCTTGGGTTGTGTTTGCACCCAGAGTGTCTGTCTAGCTCAGACTCCCAGAGGCCTTACGGGCAGAACTGTGTCTTAACATGCCAGGTGGCGTGCGTTGTCAGCACTCTATGAACAGCAAGTAGCTGTCATGTAAAGATGAGAAAATTGACTGGCTTGGGGAGGCTGTGATCTTGGTCTCTTCCAGTTAGTGCACAAACTCATGTCCCTGATCCACAGAGGCCAAAGTGGGGCTCCAGGAAGACCACGCGCATGGTCTCTCTGAAGAATCAGAGATAAGTGATTTGTGTAAAAGTGGGTTGTTGGTGGTGGAGCTCTCTGACCATTGGGGATGATAGAAATGATAATCTATGGAAATCTCTCTCACTTATAGTAAGTGAATGATTGAATGAACCTCAAAGGGGAGATGTAGGCACCACTAAAGGTGTAAATGAAATGTTTCATATTTATCAAAGGGAGAATCTCTCTCTCTCTCTCTCTCTCTCTCTCTCTCTCTGTGACTCAATCCCTGTAAAGGCTTTCAGCTTCCCATTCTTACCTTTTATTTTCTTCCATTCTTTCTCGACATCTACTTGCCTTTTAAAGGCAGGCTCAACTGCCACCCTTCTTGGGAAGTTTCTCTCAGCTCCCATAGGCTAAATGTATCTCTCTTGCCCAGTCCTCCGGAAGAATTGGGTCCATTCCATGAGAACAGCATGTCCCATGGGGTATGCAGAGGGCGATGTGTGAGACTGCCACCCCCTGGCTGCATCCCCCTGAAACTTGGGCCATGAGCCTCACAGATGTCATCTACTCACTCACTGACAGTCGAGAGAAGAGCCTGCTGAGTGTCACAGAGGGGATGGAGATGCAGGAAGCGTGTGGGAGGAAGGGTCTACAGAGAGAAACTGAGGCATGGCTACTCTCTGAGAAACAGGGAAAACCTCCTGGAACTCAACGGACCTGCCTTAGCTTTCCGGGTCCCACAAGTTTTCGCCTTTGATTCCCATTGTTCTCTTTTAGTGCTCTGCAGAGATTCCAGCCTTTACCGTCCAGGTGGCAATGTCCATCAAAGAGGATCTGATCCAGGGCAAGGGCTGCAGAAAGGAGTAGATTCAATTGACCAGAGGAGGTGAATTGGCTAAAAGAATTCTTGAAAAGTATGGGACTGGTTTAGGGAGAGGTCTCAGAATGGGAAAGCAAGACGGTGCAGCCACTGCCCATGGCGGTCTGGCCTGGTTGGAAACCGTCCTCGGGGCACAGAGACGACTCTTGCCTCCTCAGTGACAGGCAGTCTCGGAAGAGAGGAGGAAACAGAGGCTGAGAACCCGATTCCTGGGTTAAAGTGGACCAAGGTGCACCGAGGTGCACCGAGTCTCCAGATGGCGTCTCTTTCCACTGTGAATCCCTGTGGCTCACCCCTCCCGCTTTCTTGCCTTCTGCTAAATAACTGGGGCTCTCAGGGAACAGAAGAGGACTGTGGGAAGGCCCCCGGGGCTTGGTCTGTTGGGGACCCATGGGTGGTGGTAGTGCTCAGTGGTCAGAAAGGGACAGCAGGGGACAATGACCTGTGTGGGGCAAAGCTAGTGTGAGGGGTTGCAAACCTTTGCCAGGAACCCTACCCCACAGCCCTCCCCAAACAGGAAGGCAGCTGAGATGCCAAGCTCAGGGATGTCTTGACTATGTCATGGGCCTATCTACCTACCTGTATGTTGAGAAGCGAGGCTTTTGGGTACACTAAGGAAAACTGGTGAGTGGCCTCCTTTTCTTGGATCTTTAAGAATGATTCGCAATATAACAACCTCTTATGGGACTTAATTTCGGAGACAAGAATCCCGAGTGAAGCCAATAAAGGATTAAACATTCTTTTCCACAATGAACTTGGAAAGTCTCTGGTGACTGCAGGTTAACATGGCCTCCATCTCCTTACGAGACAGAGTGGTCACCCCTGTTGTTGTCCAGGGCCCCCAGCCAAAAGCGGTTGGAAAGAAGCCAGGCGGTACTAAGAGAACAGAAGAGGAAAGATGCGGGGGAAGAGGGCATAACAGTCAGAGCACACTGGCCCTGGCAAAGGCATCCCAGAGTTCTTCGATCTCCATGAAAGCCTTTGTCCAATCCTGAGAAACAGCATTCTCAGTCGGGCTCTCTGTCTCCATCACCTGAGCATTCCTGCTGCCTCCCGGGCTTGTCTTCACAACTGCCGATGAGGCAAGTGTCCTGGCCCAAGCACAACACCTGACATCCTCTTTCCTCCTGGGCTTGTAATTAGGGGGTGTCTGTACAATTCTCAAGCTCCTTGGGATAAAAGGACCTGTCTGGTCCCTGTGCTTTTTCTCACGGTTCCCTGAGCTCTCAAAGGTGGTGATTGTAGGCAGCGGTTCACACAGCCGAGAGCGGCAGCGCCCACCCAGGCACTCAGCCAGGCTCACCGGGTGTTCTTGCCCTGGGCCCCCGGACCCTGGTGTGTCAGAGGGGTTGGTGCCGGCACGTTTCTGTCCTCTGTGCTCATTACCCAGGATGTTCTGATTTCCTCATCGCTGCTCTCTTGGTTTAGCCACAGAGGTTGGGCAACTACCTCTGGGCCGCGGGGTTAGGTTTGCTTCCGAGGAAAGGGCTTCTCTTGTACGAGTCAATCTGATGTCAGGTCTTAGTTTCCAGCAGGTCTTGGTCGCCTCAAAGCCTGAGCCTGAGCCTTCGCTCCAACACTGGTTCCAGGAAAGGTGACTTTTTCTCTGGACATTGCTGTTCAGAGGTCTCATGTATGAAGACATATGTGTGCTCCCAGCCTGTGATGTACACTTCTTAGGAGTCCAGGTACCGGCCCAGAATCCTGCTAGCTGTGTGACTTTGAACAAATTACTGAATCCCCTTGTATCATGCGTTTCAGGATTGTTACTCTTTTACAGAGATGTTGTAAGAATTAAATAAGGATGCATTTGAGGTGCCTAGCATTTGGTAACTGCAGTCAAAGTAGTTTCATTTTCTGAGGAATGCTGTCAACTGGGGCACCATGGGCATCCTATGATTTCAGATCAGCAAGCCTTCCTTGGCTGAAACCCAACTGAAAACCAAACCCCCTGACTTCTAGCAGATTCCAACTCATAGCGACCCTATAGGACAGGACAGAACTGCCCCTGTGGATTTCTGAGACCATAACTCATCATGAGAGTAGAAATCCTTGTCGTTCTTCTGTGGATCACCTGGTGGATTTGAACTACTGACCTTGTAGTTGGTAGCCCCGTGCATAACCGTTATGTCGCCAGTGCTTCTTTCTTTGGGGAAAAAAACCCCAAGTAACTTTTCATGCCTAACCAAGTGCCTTTCCCCCCTGAGTGCGGGTAGGCTTTCTGACTGGGCTTAGGGGACAGAAGACGGAGAGGCAGGAGAGATGCCTGGCTTTCCTTTGATGTATGCGTTTCTCTGCAGACCGGACTACCGCATGCTGTGGGTGTGAAAAGGTCTCGCTTCATCTTCTTAAGGATCACCTCCTTTGCCTTGCCTCAATTGAAGGACGAGTACGTAGTACACCTCGATCACCATCCTCAAAGTCTGGTTTTCCTGCTAGCTGTACTGGTTCTCAACCTGTGGGTCACGAGCGACCCTTTCACAGGGGTTGCCCGATTCATATCAGTAGCAAAATGACAGTGATGACGTAGCAATGAAAATCATGTTATGGTTGGGGGTCACCACCCCATGAGGAACTGTAGGAAAGGGTGGCCTGAGGAAGGTTGAGAAGCACTGTGCTAGCAAGAAGAATCAGACTCCACCCCTGTGTAGCAGGGGCTCTCTATCCACACACCGCAGGCCATGACCCGGATGAATCAGAGACGTGGGCATGTGGGAGAGGCTGAACCACAGTCCTCCCTCCCACGGCATTTTCACCACAGCATTGGCTTCCCGAAGGACTCCTGGATCCAGGCTCTCAAAGAAGAGTCCCTTTCCCTGCCTTGCTCAGGATAGATGCGAGCTACTAGGTGCGGAAAGGAAAGAGCCCCCAAACAGAGAGCCCTGCTCTTTCCTCTCAGGCCTTGACTGGCAAAGAGCCCTATTTCCCTGCCCAGGCCCCCCACCCCCGTTCCTGGCAAAACTATCAGAAGAAAGAACACAGCCAACAGGAAGTGGCCCACTAATCCCTTCCCTCTCAAGCTCCTCTGTTTTCCCAGACTCTTCTTGTGAAGAAAGAAATAGGGCGGGGCCGTAGTGTCCCCTTCACAAGACACACCTCAGTTCTTTTTTAAAAAGCCCACCACCAGAGTTGGCATATGATCCGTGGATTATTTATATGTTCCTGAGCTATCTCTTCAGATGCTAACACACAGTTCCCTCATGCTAAAATAAGCCTCTTATGTATTTACTTTTTTTTTGGTTTTGACTGAGCTTCATCTTTTAAAAACATAGATTTATCCATCTAGCAGAGAAGTAACAAGCCCACATGGAAGAAGCACACCAGCCTTTGCGATTATGAGGTATCGACGGAATCAGGTAACAGGCACCCAGAAAACCCAAAACAAAAAAAAAAAAACATATTGTTGAGAACAAGGGGCTTTGGAGCAGAGACCCCAAACCCATCTGTAGACAATAGGACATCCCATCACAGAAGGGTCACAAGGAAGGGATGAGTAAACCAGGGTGCAGTATAGCACCAATGAAACACAATATTCCTCTGGATCTTTCAGGCTTCCTCACCTCCCACTATCATGTCCCCAATTCTACCTTTTCAATTCCAGCCAGATCAGAGCATACACATTGGTACAGAACACAGAATTCAGGTCAGATACCCCCATCAGGAACAGAAATGGGAGTAGCGATACCAGGAGGGTAGTGGGAAGGTGGGGTGGGGAGGAGAGGAAAGTGATCACAATGATTGACAGATGACCACACCCCCATGCCCCCAGGGGATGAACCACAGCAACCAATCAGGAAGGACCTCAGTGGTCTGTGTAAGATATGAAAACAATAATAATTCACAATTTATCAAGAGGTCATGAGGGTGGGAGGTGGGGGAAGGAAAAAAGATCAGTTGATACCAAGGGCTCAAATAGAAAGTAAATGGTTAGAAAACGATGATGGCAACCTATGTACAAATATGTTTGATCCAACTGATGTATGGAATGTTATAAGAGCCCCCAATAAAATGATTTTTTAAATGTAGATTTAAATTTATATATAGAAGTTTCTTACAAAAGCAACTAAAGTAAATTTGAATAAACAACAAGAAAAATCAAACAGGGGCAGAGATGGGGTTGAGGTATAAGGTAGTCCCCTGGTGCTGCCCTGGTTTGGGGTCACGGGCGACAGGGAAAGGTGGGTGAGCGAGGATGGAAGAGGTGAGAAAGGCCAAGGGACTCAGCTGCCCTTTTGCCTGGGCGGTTTGCACAGTGCAATTGGCCAAAGCAGTGGGGCTGCTGGGGATGAGGCATCTGATATCTTTGAAGAGATAGATGCTAAAGAGCTTCCCAGGAAAGGGGTAGTGGAGAGAGAAGTTCTGGAACTGACACAGCGGGAGGCCTTGGCTGGGGTGAAGTGTGCCTGGGCTCCTGGCTTCTAGGTTGCCATGGTTTCTATTTAGGATACAGTACACTCACTAGCGTTCGCCCATATCCTTTTGATTGGGTAAAGTAGGTCCTCCTGGTCTGCTATGGGAGAATACTACCCCATCGTCTACACGGGCTTGCTGGGAAGATCTTAAAAAGAGGGAATAAATATAAAGTCATTTTACAAACTGGAAGGAACCAGACAAAATATTTCAAGTCTTGTTATTCAATGGCACAGTGAATAACAGTGCTGTGGTATTCGGAAACGGATAAAGCCCTTTTCCAAAGGAGACTCTTACTTATTTGCTCAATACCATACTACATAAACGTCGCCTCACGGGCTTCCTCAGTTTTCCAGAGTGCTGAATGGTGGCAACGGTGTTCTGTCACTAGGACCGTACCGACTTGCGGGAACTCCTGGTCGGACGGCACGGAGATTCCACCCTGACTGTAGCAAGTGGTTAAAAATCAGCAGGTGCAGGGTGGTGTGTTATTCTTGAATTCCCAACCCAGAATGTTAGTTGAGGAAGGGGAAGACTTAGTGGCCAGTGGGGTCAACTCCCACAGTTTGACAGATGAAGAAACAGAGGCTCAGAGAGCTTTTTCCCTTGCTCAAGAGACTTCTCAGACCTCAGGAGCTGTTTGGGTTGACTGCACGAAGGCCAGTCGGATAGCTTCTTGGCCCTTGGCCCTGCTCAGCCATAGTGGCAAAGATCTGGCCTCCGAGGAGACAGCAGTGTTGAATTAGGAGCTGAATTACCTCTTACCGGAGACATTTGGTCTCAGCTGCGGAGAAAAGGAGGCTTTAAGCCGCACAGGTTAGCAAAAGGCAAACACACTTTGTCAATAGGGACCCTTGAGAAACGGACAAGAGGGGAGATACCTGTGGTTTTCTTGCCTTTCGCCTGGACTCGGCTGGTTTTCAAAGGCTGAGCTGCCAAAGCCCCGAGAGGCCTCTCAGACCTGGTAAGAGCCCTGCTCAGGTGCAGACAAACTGGTCTCAAGTGTCTCCGGCAAAGCTACATGGGCCTCACCAACCCCCAAATTCTCAGAACGGCCATGCTTCTTCATGACAGGGCAGCGAAAGCAACCGCATACTTTTCCAAGGCCCTGAGCCTCCTGGGGGATTTGGTGGAGAGGAGGGGGCCATCAATTTCTCTGGAGAGAAGCAGTAACCAGGATGAATGGTTCAGGAGAGAGATATTTTCTTCTCAAGGCTATCAGATTTTAAGCCAGCAAGTATTTATTGGGACTCTATCGTGTGGCCAGTCCTGAGCGGACACATTACATTGGCTAGGAGATACGGAACATGGTAACGACTCAGCCCCTACTTCCAAGGATCTTGCTGGGTCTAGGAGACTCCTTTCAAGGACAGGGGAGTCAGAAGCGATGTTGAGGCTAAAGAGGAAGGTTCCGGAAGGAGGGCGGGAAATCAGTTGTGGGGCCACCGAGTGCTGAAGGGCTTCCTGGAGCAGAGAAATAGTTACACAGGCCTCTGCTTTTGGTTAGTGGGTGAGCCGGAGAGGGAGCAGCCTGGGCAGAGGTGGGGGAAACGGAGGCACTGGTTTCTCAGTGTATAATTCAGTGACCTTAATTATATTCACAATGCCGTGAAATCATCAACCCTATGGATTTCCAAACTTTTTCATCACCCCAAACAGAAACTTAGTGCCCGTTAAGCAATCATTCCCCACTGTCTCCTCCCCCAGCCTCTGAGGGCGCGCGTGCTTGCTCATGCAGGCTATTTCGTATCAGCAGGTACCATTCAGTATTTGCCTTATTTCATTCAGCATGTTTTCAAGGGGCAGCCGTGCCACAGCTCCGGTACCAGAGCTTCATGTCTCCTTAGCTTACTGCCAGCAGGTCGACGGTGACGCCTCAGGGCAGTCCGAACTGCCAACTCTGCTGCTCGCAGCCCCCGGTAACCACCACCTCACCCGCGGCCCTTTCATTTCTTTCTGTAGCCAAATAGCATTCCGCTGTGCGTGTGGGCGCAAGGAGACCTGGTGGCAGTGCAGTCTCAATTGAGTACAGTCTCGATCGAGCAGCCATCCAACAGTGCGGCGTCTCCTAATCCACGTGGAAAAAGCACACCAGCAGGTGTGATCTAAGGGTTGCAAATAAAACGCAAAGGAGGGAATGCTATCAAAGCGCACACTGTGAACGCGGGTTTGCTGAAGGGTAGGGATGGCAGTGGAAGCCCAGAAACCATTTGCAGGGTTCACACGTGGATTAAGCCTCCGGTGAATCCCCTGACCATAGACGGCGGACGTGAATCATCTTGCTACCAAGCAGAGTGAATTGGAAAGTGGATTATTGCAGAAGCAGTTCGGCTGAAATGTAACACTTTATCATTTGAGCTCCTTTTGGACTCGTGTCAAATGTGTTCTAAAGGGAGATAACAAAGGGTATAAGATACGAAAATAATAATTGGTAGGAAAAAAGAAAATAATAATTGACAATTTATCAAGGGTTCATGAGGGTGGGAGGGTAGAGGAGGGAGGGAAAAAAGAGGAGCTGATACCAAGGGCTTAAGTAGAAAGAAAATGTTTTGAAAATGATGATGGCAACAAATGTACAAATGCGCTTGATACAATTGATATATGAATTGTTATAAGAGATAAAGAGCCCCCAATAAAATTATTTATTAAAAATTGTTCTATTTTCTTATATTTTCTGCTTTTAATTAAAAAAAATTTTTTTGCCTTTTTTCTATTGAGGTTTTTCTCTGTTTATTTTGTTTCTGGTTTTAACTTTTTGAGGGGGCACTATGTTTTCCTGTATATGAAATCTAGGATAGGTAAATCTACAGAGACAACAACGGGGCTCATGGTTTCTTGGGGGTATGACGGGAGATCAGGGAAAATGGGGAGCTAATAACACTGGGTACAAGGATGAAGATGTTCTAAAATTGATTGTGGTGATGACTGTACAATTCTTTTTAATGTGATTAAATTATTGACTTGTATGCTGCATGAGTTATATGTCAATAAAACTAAGAAAGCATTTTAAGAAAAAGATGTATCATCTCAGGCACCCCAGGGGTTGTTCTACTCTGTCCTATAAGGTCACTATGAGTCGGAATCGACTGGATGGGGGAGAGTGAGTGCATGCATATTTTGTTTATCCATTTGTCTCTAGATGGACACAGGGGTTGTTTCCACCTCCTGCCATTGTGAATAATGCTGTCTGCCACTTTTACCATACACACTGAAAGGGCCGCTGAATGCACTTCTGTTCGGTATGAAGTTTCTTATTCAGGGATACTAACAGCACACTAACAATTACTTGGAGGAATTTTAAAATGTTTTGAAGTGCTAAAGAGGTACTCAAGCTTGAAAAATTCGGCCGCCACTACATCAGACCAAGGACACACTCAACTTTTCATGGATCAGCGCTTCTAGTTCCAATCTTTCTCCCCCTTCTCGCCTCAACTCCTTCCTTGAACAAATAGTAGCTACTAGAATATAGTAGCGGTGAAGACAGCATGGAAGGAAGACAGCGAGATAAAAAACGAGCGTGCTACTGCAACAGGGGAAACAGCTTGTCGAATCTCTTCAGGGAAGCCCGCAGGAGTCTGTCCATTTGAGGGTCCTCTAAGAAAGCAATCTGTCACCTCTCTGTCATGGCTATTGTTTCCCACTCTACACATGTCTGCAACAGGTCAGAAGTGGGAGGAGTGGGCATGTCCTCCAAATTCCCCTCACCCCCAGGTCTCATCTTCGTCCTTTAGAAAAGTGTTGTTTTACGCTTCCCAGGAGGTCACAGACTCCCTAAGAGCCTATCAAGGCTATGGATACTCTCTCTCTCAAAACCATTACATGTATACATTCAGACACACCAACTACAGGGTTTCATCATATTTTGAATTTACTATAAAACCTGGGTTAGAGACTTTTGTTTGCTCCGTGTGGGTTGCTTTCGATAAGTTTACATTTACATTCTCTTGATTTTTCAAAGCTCAGTGCTTATGCACTTCTAAGTATTCTGTTGTCCACATTGCAATGTGGCGATTGCTTTTGAGGTTTTAGACTAGAAAAGGCCTGTGTGTTTTCCGGTAGACTTCACCGCAAGGTTGAGTTCTCAGGGCTGCTGGGCTGAGGTGTATCAGCTCAGGATAGGAACTAAAAACAGAATACTCTCCTGTCGGTGCTGTTTCATAACGTTACTGTCCTAGGAACTGTGGGCTGGTAAATATGGCTTCATTGAAACGAAACACTGCTCCCATCTCTAGGAAGACTCTTCCCGCTCCCACGCTCCCTCCCACCCACCCACTGATGTTGCTTTCTTTTCATCTTGCTCCTCATTTGCGAAGCACCTTCTCCAACGGCTCATCCTCCTGCTGAAGCAGCTTGCTCAGCTACTCAGTGCTTCCAGACCCTGAGTCCAATTGGGCATCATCAGGGAAGGTTGCTTGTTTTGTTTTCCTGGTCCACACAAAACATCATTCTTTGCCTGATCCAAACTCTGACTCTACAAGCCCAATGATCATTTTCCAACTTGAGTTCAAGGTCAGCTGGCCCAAGAGCATCTATCCTTGGATTTAGTTTGCATCCAGCCATGTGCTTTGGAATAATGAGAGGGTCTCTGGGGGAGCGCTCCAGAGAAAATCAACAGATCTCCTAATGAGAGTACAGGCCAGGATGTGACAATTTGCACCACACAAAGGAGGTACATTCCCTAAATACCAGGATATTGAGCAATAGTTCAAAGAATGAAATTCGCTGCCATTACAGCCTTTCCTCTACACTCAACTGAACTCGATGTTCTATCCTTTTCCTCCACGTGCAAATGACTCGCCGTTCTCTATCATCTTACTCTTCTGGGCTGAGGTCTAGCTTAGCTCCCTTGGGTCCCAAACATGGTTGTTTAGATCTCTTTACAGCAGTGGTTTTCAACCTTCCTCAGGCCACGACCCTTTAATAAGATAATTCCTCATGTGGTGGTGACTCCCAACCATAACATTATTTTTGTTGCTACTTCATCACTGTCATTTTGCTACTGTGATGAATCAGGCGACCCCTGTGAAAGGGTTGTTAGACCTGAAAAGGGGCCATGACCCATAGGTTGAGAACCGCTGCTTTACAGGTTGTACAAAGGCATGAGCCCTTTGATGGGAAACTGCCAGGGAAGAGCCCTATATATTGAATTTCCTCCACTTATTTTCTTTCTTTCTTTCTTTCTTCCATTTATTTTATTTCTTGATTTAAAAAGTTCATTTATAGTATCTAATAAATAATTTTGGAGTTCTAATTAAGTTAGGCTCTTAGGACATGGGGAATATGGAAGGTTTAAGGCTAAACTAAGATACTAAGACATGAGAAAATACAAGAATGAATGAGATCTGGATTTCCTTTTAACAAGTTTGCTGTCCAATAGAAGAAATAAGACATATAAATCAATCACGAGACATGGTAAATCCTTGCCCTAGCTTCCTAACTCTGCCATATAGTCAGTGCTCTAGGCACGTTGGTGAATAAGTGTTTTAGAGAACCAAAGAAGGTATGGCATTTATGCTGATGTTGAAGAATAGAGTTGGAGGTGCTAAGACGCAGCAAAAGGCATTCTAGGAAAGGATGACATGGAAGAAGGTTTATAAGCAGTAGGGGTGGATCTACATGCAGATCAGCAAATACTTCTGTTCAGCAAGAACAGTGAAGAAAAAGAGAGAGAAGTTTGGAAAGCTAGAGTGGAGTCAACCAGTGTAGGATCTGGACTATCAGGCTCTATTCTTGATGGTACTTGCTGTCTGGGCCTCTTTTAGGAGCAGATTTTGAGGTCAAACAGACCTAGATTTGAATTATAGCTCTTCTAAAAACTAACATCTCAAACTTTGTCTGTTATATATAAAGTGGGAATCATTATATCCAGATTTATTAATAGAACTAGAATATAGGCAATCAAAACATTTAGTACAGAAGCAAAGAGTAAGCAATTAATAAATGGTTGAATGAATCATCCTATGAAACATGCTGTAGATAGGTGTGTATAGAGCTAGAATCCTCTCTAATAGTATGTAAGCTATTGGAGGGGAGGACACCAGTTTGTTCTTGCTTCTTTTACAGTGCTTACATGAATTCTTATACTAAGCAGGTCATTACTGAAATATAGAAGAAACAGTAAGATACATAAGCAACTAGGCTCTGAGCAGGATATTCATGAACTGTGGG
Source organism: Tenrec ecaudatus (assembly GCF_050624435.1). Classification (NCBI taxonomy): domain Eukaryota; kingdom Metazoa; phylum Chordata; class Mammalia; order Afrosoricida; family Tenrecidae; genus Tenrec; species Tenrec ecaudatus. The sequence continues at coordinate 132,396,615 of NC_134535.1, forward strand.
AGAATCTGTCTTCTTGAGTGAGGACGAATGGTGCCTTTTCTCAGACTGCTCCCTGTTCTAATGGAAACTTGGCAGACACAGGGAAAAGTACTGAGGGAGGCCAGAGACTCGTAGATTTAGGGATGAGAAGAGTCTGTCCTCAGCATAAGACATAAAGTTCTAGCTCTGGACAAGATTTGAAACACTACTTCTGATAAGTATTCATATGACCTTTGGACTGGTTCCCAATGTCCACGGTGTTAAGAAGCATCTGTGTAAAATCACCCTAATTCCCTAGCTAGCTGCCTGCCTGGCAACTTTGGTCTGGGTTATCAAGGAGGCTGTGTGAGCTAAGAGTTAATACGTAGCAATGTTTGGGTCCTTGAACTCATGGCCTTGGTTCCCAATACTGTTGTTCCAGACATAAGGAACCACGGGCAATCTCTTCTCTCTAGGGCATCCCTGAACATTGATTATGAATCTATGACGTAAAATACCTCCCACCACCGACCATGGCAATAACACGCAAAGTGCAGTATGAATCATCAGGAAGGACAATTTGGAGGCGCCTGCCTTGAAAGAGTTTCACTCCTGGTGCAGGGAAAGGAGAAATAGTATAAATCGTAGAGAGAGGCTGCCTCATTCAAATACTAGCTTTCAATGAATAACAGGAACTGCCATTCTCATTGTGGCATTATTCACAATAGCGAAAAGATGGAGACAACCTAAATGCCCACCAAATGGAAGAATGGACAAGTAAACTATGGGACACACATATATGCAATACTATGTAACATTAAAGAAAAATGATGAACCTACGAAAGACCACATAACATGGATGAACCTGGAGGACATTATGTTGAGTAAAACAAGTCAATAACAAAAAGACAAATATTGTATTACTATAAAAAGTTAAGGAAAAGTTTTCATACTAAAAGAAACAGTCAGCCAATCCATAGAGAAGACCGTATGGCCGGCCCCACTATAAGACATGACATCCCTAACCGACCCATAGCCCTACAGGTGACAACACTGGAGGCACAGGGTGGAAATTCTGCCTGATCTGATCCTACCGCACCGAGGCAAAACACTAAGGGTGTGCAACAGAACAGCAAGGAGAACAAAGCAACGAAGTCCCCAGGGAATACCAAAAATCGACTTTGGGGCCAGGGTTTGGCACCCTATCAGACTTGACCGTAAAATACTCCTAAAGGCCAACAAACAGTCCTTGAACTAACTATGTTGTTGTTGTTGTGTTCTTTGTTTTGTCTTTTTCTATCATTGGCTTTTTGTTGTTGTTTTGTTTTCTTTTTTGTTGCTTGATTTTGTTCTGCCTTGTTTTTGTGCATGTTATTATCTCCGCAGGTCTGTCTAAATAAGATAGGCTGAATGGACAATCTGGAGGGGAAAACAACGGGACCGACAGTTCCCAGGGTGACATGGGAGTGGGGGAGGTGGGGGGAAAGGAAGTGGTGTTAACAAACCCAGGGACAAGGGAACAACAAGTGATCCAAATTGGTGGTGAGGAGGGTGTAGGAGGCCTGGTAGAGCATGGCCAAGGGTAATATAACCGAGAGGAATTACTGAAACTCTAATGAAAGCTGAGCATGATAGTGGGACAAGAGGAAAGTAAAAGGAAATAGAAGAAAGAGCTAGGAGGCAAAGGGCATTTATAGAGGTCTAAATACAGGCATGTACATATGTAAATATGTTTATATATGAGGATGTGGAAATAGATCTATGTGCATATATGTATAGATTTAGTATTAAGGTAGCAGATGGACATTGGGCCTCCACTCAAGTACTCCCTAAATGCAAGAATGCTTTGTTCTATTAAACTGGCATTCCATGATGCTCACCTTCCCAACATAAGCACTGCAGACAAATGGGTGCATAAGCAAATATGGTGAAGAGAGCTGATGGTGCCCAACTGTCAAAAGATATAGCATCTAGGGTCTTAAAGGCTTGAAGGTAAACAAGTGGTCATCTAATTCGGAAACAACAAAGCCCAAAGGGAAGAAGCACATCAGCCTGTGTGATCGTGAGGTATCGAAGGGATGAGGTATCAGACATCAAAGAACAAAAAGCATATCATTGTGATTGAGGGAGAGTACGGAGTGGGGACTCAAAGCCCATCTGAAGGCAACTGGACATCTCCTTACGGAAGGGTCCTCTGGAGGAAACAAGCCAGTCAGGGTGCAGTGTAGCACCGATGAAACATACAACTTTTCTCTAGTTCTTAAATGCTTCCTCTCCCCCACTCCCCCAACTATTATGATCCCAATTCTACCTTACAAATCTGGCCAGACCAGAGGATGTACACTGGTACAGATAGGAACAGGAAACACAGGGAATCCAGGACAGATGATCCCTTCAAGACCGGTGCTAAGAGTAGAGATACTGGAAGGGTGGAGGAAGGGTGGGGTGGAAAGGGGGAACCAATTACAAGGATCTACATATAACCTCCTCCCTGGGGGACGAACAACAGAAAAGTGGGTGTAGAGAGATGTCGGACAGTGTAGGATATGACAAAATAATAATTTATAAATTATCAAGAATTCATGAGGGAGGGGGGAATGGGGAGGGAGGGGGAAAAATGAGTTCATGCCAGGGGCTTAAGTGGAGAGCAAATGTTTTGAGAATGATGAAGGCAATGAATGTCTAAATGTGCTTTACACAATTGTTATATGTAGGGATTGTGATAAGAGTTGCACTGGGAGACGTGCAAGAGTTAATGGCAATGGAGGCAGGTACTGTTGCATGTAGAATGCAGCAGGAATAGTGATCTACAAACTGTAGATTATGGAGAGACGCACAAGCTGAACAGAAGTGGGAGGAAGGACGGGACTATATCCTACAAATAAAACAACAAAGACAAACATTGGCAGGGGACAGTCTATATGCAAATATGCTCATGAATATAGTGGAGCACACACAGGACGAAGTTATGAAAACTTCTTAGACATAATCAGATTCCTTGAGGGCATGCGTCACTGGGCTCAGGGCCACAGTCTCAGGGGACTCCAAGGTCAACTGGCATAATATAGTTCACAAAGAATATTCTCTAGATCCTGCTTTGGGGAATAGCAACTGGGTTCTTAAAAGCTGGTGAATGGCCATCCAGCATGCAACTAACTATTGATCTCTCCCTATCCAGAGCAAAGAAAGTGAAGAAGGAAAAAAAAAATTGAAAGACACGCAGACGCAATGGACTAGTCCAATGGACAAGTGCACCACAGAAACATAAGACTCCATGACCCTGAGCCCAGAAGACCTTGATGGGGCCTGGCTACGACTAACAACTGCTTTGAAAGGAGTCACATTAGGTTGTCGTGGATAAAGTGTTAGAAAATGTGAAAGAAAACGCAAAAATCGTACAAAACAAAGCAAAACACCAGTCTTTATTGGTCAGGTTGAGACGAGGAGAACCTCTGAGTCTATGACCCTTAGTCACTCCTCAGGTCTGGAACGGAACTCACCCCCACAATTCAATTTTCAGCCAAGCCACAGACAGCTCTACAAGGGAAACAGTAACCCAGGGGATATGCACTCCTTAGCATACGCAACCGGTTAAGACCAGAAGGACAGCATTCATCCGGGAACAATGGGAGAAGAGTTAGGAAAGGAGGAGGAATGGGAACTAGGAGCACACAGAGGAAGTGGGCTATGGGATGTTACATTGGGGGCTGGCAATCAATGCCGGGGACCAAAATGTGTTCAATGGAAAACCATTATGCTTTGTAAAACTTCAGCCAATAATAAGTTAAAAGCAAAACAAAGACCCGTGACTTTCTTATTTGCTAGCTGACACTGGGCAACTACTTAACCTTTTTTGCACCTTCGTTTTCTTACCTGTAAAGTAGGAATAATAATACTATTTATCGTATATACTCGAGTATAAGCCAACACGAATATCAGTTGAGGCACTTAATTTTACCACAAAAACTGCTTTTAAAAAGTGTTGAAAAACTTGGCTTATACACAAGCATATACGGTACCTTAGAACGGGCGGGTACTAGTATAAAATTATTCACATAGGTGTCTAGTAAAGTACTTTCTGCAGGGCTGGATAGGGCAGAGGCTGTACACTGGTACATATGGGGGCTGGAGGCACAGGGAATCCAGGGTGGATGATACCTTCAGGACCAGGAGTGTGAGGGGCGATGCTGGGAGAGTGGAGGGTGAGTGGGTTGGAAAGGAGGAACTGATTACAAGGATCCACATGTGACCTCCTCCCTGGGAGATGGACGGCAGAGAAGGGGGCGAAGGGAGACTCCGGATAGGGCAAGACATGACAAAATAACAATGTATAAATTACCAAGGGCACATGAGGGAGGGGGGAACGGGGAGGGAGGGGGAAAAAAAAAGAGGACCTGATGCAAAGGGCTTAAGTGGAGAGCAAATGCTTTGAGAATGATTGGGGCAGGGAATGTGCAGATGTGCTTTATACAATTGATGTATGTATATGTATGGATGGTGATAAGAGTTGTATGAGCCCCTAATAAAATGGTTTTTTTTTAAAGTACTTTCCCTGGCAAGCACTCAGTAATTGGAGTTTTGGGTGGCACAAATAGTTAACATGTTTGGCTGCTAACTGAAAGATGGAAGGTCCCAAGTCACGCAGAGGTACATTGGAAGAAAGGCTTGGTGATCAATATTTTAAAATCCGCCATTGCAAATGCATTGGCACAGTTCTGCTCCGGTACACATGGGGCTGCATGGGTCGGAAGCACTACCACCAACTTGTGGTGGTAACTTACATGACTGAGATAAAGAATAACGTCAGATGCACAGCGGTGCAGTAGGGATCTGGAAACACAGGGAATCTAGGACAGACGAACCCCTCAACACCAGCGGTGGGAGTGGCGACACCGGGAGGGAAGGAGGGGTAGAAAGGGAGAACGGATCTTGGAGATCTATGTGTGACCTCCTCTCTGGGGGATGGGCAATGGGAAAGTGGGTGAGGGGAGACGCCAGGCAGTGTAAGATAAGATAAAATAATTATTTATAAACTATTAAGGGAGCAGGGGGAAGGGGGAAGTGGGGAGGGAGGGGTGAAAAAAGGAAACCGAGCTGATTCCAGGAACCCAAGTGGAAGGCGAATTTTGAGAATGATGAGTGCAATGAATGTATAAGGGTGCTTTGCTCAATTGATGTATGTATGGATTGTGATAAGAGTTGTATGAGCCCAATAAAAAGATCTATTAAAATTTTAAAAAAAAGAATAACATCAGAGCTGAAAAACAGCATGTGCCATTAAGGAATTTCTAGGTCATGCTTTTAGAGTTCAAGCTTCCTGGTAGATGCAGATTCTATCTTTCATGGACTACTTCAACACCCATCTCCAATGTCTTACAATCAGATAGGTGCTCAAAATTTAAACATATAATTAAGTGCATCCCCAGTTTCCAAACGAATGGTATACATAACTAGGAAGCTTAGGGTGGCAAGACTGGTATGAAGTGGGCAGTCAGAGCAGGAGGTAAGACTGGCATGGACTATGACAGATTTCACTAGGAATCGGAGGACTCTAGATTATAAAAGTCGACAATGGGCTGGGGCCTCAAAGGAGGGCAGGGGCAGACTTGTTGGGTGCTAAGGTATGCTACATGCACCCTATGGACGACACCAATGTGCTCAGCGTCTGGAAGAGAATCCCCTGGGGCCTGCCTATCTGCTGCCCACACGGCCCTGGCCCAAATCTCAGTCGGCAGGGCCACAGGGTCCAATCTTGTCGGTTCGCCAGCTTCCTCTTTCATCACACCCAGTGCCAAATGGGAAGCCTGAGGGGTGCGAGGCTTGGCCCTAGGGCAGGCCAAGTGCTGAGTCCAAAGAACAAGCCCGAGAATGTCAGAAGCCCGCATGATTTTCAGGCTGAACTGAGACACAACTCTGAGCAGGGAAGGGGCCACGTGTCCCAAGCTTCTGACTGGCCTGTGTCATAACACCTTTCAACAAGGCAAACACAGGGTGAAGATTTTTTTCTTCTTTTTTGAACATTCTGGAACTCTCTGTGAGGAATCATTTCTTCCCCTCTCAGGAGGTAGAAACCTGTTCTTTGCTCTGTATCTCCTCATAGTATGTTTGGCTTAATAGAGGCCACAATGCTTGGCTACCTAGGGAGCCGTCTGAGGAGGAGAGAAAGCAGAAGCACAGCCTGGGTGTCTTGGTTTCCAGGACTCTCCATATAGTAAAATCTACTCAAGACGGACAGTCTAGGTGATGAAATAGAGTCTCCAGTCCCCACTTCTCCCATCTCAGTCTCCGTCCTCAGGGGAGTCTAAGATAATAGAGTGGGATGTCTCCAAACTTTGCCCAGGTCCTTCCTCAGGACCGCCTGCCTCTGAGGCAACCATTTTCCCCACTTTGAAAGAAAGTGGTAAAAACACTAAAATAGAGTTTTAGAAAGAAAGTGACTCTTCAGACATAATTATAGCCACAGTGGGCCACTGCTCTCTTTAAGCAGGAAAGCGGCTTCTAAATATAGTCTGCAAAACACAAATCCCGGAGCAGCTCGCCCTCCCACCCGATCCTGCTAACAACTGCATGCTGCAGTCTCCCTTCTGAGAGACCTTGGCTCAGCCGCATTCCCCTCCAGGGTGGGCTTGGTGGTCCTTTCCATCAAACCAGGGGGTGCATTGGAAACCACTTTAAGGTGGTGTCGTAAATGGTTTCTGTCGAAGGGGCTTAGACAGACCTAGGAGCTGGAGCAGAAGAGGAGGAAGGTAAGGGCTATGTGCAAAGGGCTATGGGAGAGGACTCCACACTAGCATGGCGCACAGGCTTGGGTTCAACTCCTTGCCAGCTCATTTTCTATTTTGAACCAAAGCCAGGCGCTTAAGTATAGTTGTCCTCATCCTCATAATTCCGAGATGCAGTGGGTATGTCTGTCACAGAAAAGGATGCTCGCTCGGCAAAAGTACCGAAGGAAAACCAAAACGGAAGACTGTCCCACGCCTCCACTGGACAGTCTCTGATGACGCTTGGGGAACGTTTAGGACAGGCATCTGTGAAATTACTCACCTGAGAAACCGCCCCCATCAGCTGCGGGGGAAAACAGACTTTCCCTGTGTTGTGTGTATGAGTGTGTGCACTGTTTTTACGCCACGGGCTCGGATTCCCCTTCTGTGCTTGCATCTCATTTTCAGTCAGAGGCAGAGGAAGGTGAAAAAACTCAAGCACACAAGATTTCCAGAAAACTTGATCAGAAACTCCTGGAAGGCTAGCATTCCAAACAGGGTAGAGCTCTGGATTTCTGTAGCAAGCCAGAGGAGCTGAGTTCTTTAAAATCAAAGATTTCCTAAGTTTCTACCACTACAAAATTTTCCAGAAAGAGATGCAGATGAGAAGGTTACTAGATGGTGAGGAAGCCCAAGGTATTTGGTAATGATGCTCAAGTTTGGGGAAGTTCAGCTGAAATAGCAATTTGTGGGTGGAATATTAGCAGGGGAGTTGGCTGCAAAATTCATCATGGATTAGAGGGATGTTGGAGCTGGGGGCTGGGGCGGGATGGAGTTTGAATTTCGGCTCAGGAGATGGAAAAGGGATGCTGTGTGTTCGGGGTTAAAAGCCCTCCCCAGCTCCTGGTGTCTAAGATTGACCAGTAAGTAGAATCAGAGAATCCATTCAGCAAAAGCAGAGGGGAAAACAAATCTCTTTTGTTGGTTTGTCCTGGTTGGAAATCAAACACTGTAGCCATCCGAAGAAATTCCAGTGTCAGGAGTGTTCAGGCCAGTAAGGGAGGACAACAATGCAGCCAGCCTTTTGACCACAGGGCAAATCAGCCCAACGGGTCCTCGCCTGCCATTCTCCAGCACTGTACTATGGAATGTTCTCTGGCTGGCTGTGCATCTCCCCTGATTCTAGTCCATAGGGCACTTCCTGCTTGTCCTCTCTTTTCCTGTGACCCCAAAATGTCATCTGGCAAGGCTCAACATTCCTGTCTGGAATTGAGCAGCTTGGACAGCTTGTGTGAGTCACAGGTAATTTTCAACGGCTGTGGGAAAACTCTGAATGGAGTGAAAGTACCAAGTTATGATGAGGCTGAGCATAAGGAATGGGGGCATGGGGTAACGTGTGGAGAAGGCTCTAGAAGTCAACTGCGGTGTCCACCCCTCCGCTTTCATGTTCTTTCATCAACACAGAAAATGTTCAATTGACCCACAGCTAGCCTTAGAAAATGTGACCTTTCGTAAAATGAGGAAACACAAATTACAGCCCCGCCTGTAGCTTGGAAGCTTTGGAAACATGGCACCACAGTGAGGCAAGCTGGGGAGGGTGCCAATCGAAACCAGAGCCAGGTGTGGAAAGTGCATGCCATTAGCACCAAAAAGCCAGGGAGCCTTGGTGGTGCAGTGGTTAAGTACTCGTCGAGGGTTGGAACTCGCCGACCATGCTGCAGGAGAAAGATGTGGCAGGATATTCCCATAAAGATGACAATCCTGGAAGACCTATGGGGCAGTTCTACTTTTTCCTACAGGACCATTAAGAGTTGAATCTGCTCAATGGCAATGGTTAGCACAACAGTTAATGGGTGGGGTTGAACCTGATCTCAGATCCAGTGCTTTTTCTGACAATGGATTTCAATAAGAAATGTGAAGTAAGAGGGGGACTTCAAAAAGTTCATGGAAAAATTGAATAAAAAGATATTAGAACACTTCTATGAACTTTTTGAAGGCCCCTTATAGACCTTAGTTTGACATTAGGCTTAGGACAAAGATCTAAGACTTTCCTTTCCAGGGAAGCTCTGTGAAAGTTGACTAATTGCTTCTCTAATTTATCCAGTATCCCCTGCTGGACCAATCTATCTAAAACCCCATTACAAAACTGATCATGAAAAAAATGTTCCAAAGTTCACTGTGGTGATGACAGATAGCACAGCCCTTCTTAATGGGAATGAGTTTTGCATTGTATGATGTTATTTATATCTCAATAAACAATTTAAGAATGGATATCGAATTTTATCAAGTAATTTTTCTGCATCAACTGATATAATCATGATTCTTTTAAAAATATTGTGTATTATTTACATGATGGATCACATTGTTTTTCTCATATTAAACCATCCTTGCATACCTGGAAAAAACCTAATCATGGCATTTAAGAACCGTAAAAATTTCCCTCAAAAAACCGCCAAAAGCAAACAAACAAACCCCCCACTGCCACTGAGTGAATTCTTTCTCACAGAAACCCCACAGGACCAGGTAGCAGTGCCCTAGTGTGTTTCCAAGACTGTAGCTCTTTACAGGAGTAGAAAGCCTCATCTACTTGATCAAAAGCACACCACTCTGTCTGGCTATTTAAATATCCTGAATAATTTGGCCCCACCTATCCACTTGTGCTCTCCCCACCACACCTTCTAGTTTAGTGCAGGCTGACCTCATTGTTCCCACAATGCTTCCGAGTCCCACCTCTGGGTCTAAATATTCTGCACCTTTACTCCTGAAATTGAATTTCTTCTTTGCCAATTCAAAAAAAGTGGAGATTTTACCAACTGACTCAATGTTCATCTTTCCCATTTCCTAGCAATTATCAAGTCATTCCTTTATACATAAAGGAATAAACATATTGAATTGGCCTCTCCAACTAGACTATAAACTACTGTGAATTTTGTTATTGTGCCTAACACAATACTGAACACATGGTGTTCTACAAACAGCTACTGATTAATTGTATTCTTTTACAATTTAAAGATTCAACACACATAAAAAATACGTCTCCTTCCCATCATGTGAGATTTCAAGACCATATAACTTATGAGCATGTTAGCTACAGGCAAATTTTTGGGCCCTCTGTTTAGTTAGTAATCTAGGAAGAAAATGTAGAGAATGATTGGGCCTAAATGTAAGGGGGTGGATGAGTTCAAAGTAGAATAAACCCTGACATTTTGAATGCTTATCTGAAAATCAGACACCTCCAGTATGCTGCACTTTACCTCGCATTCAGATCCAGGGCACCATAACATGAATTCCTTTGTATTTAAGCCTCCTCCTCCTCCTTCTCCTTTAGAGAGAGTGGGTACAAGTACAAGAAAGATGTTGGGAGAAATGATACACTTCTTAAAATGCAACAGAAGTTAACCTGAATTCAATCTTGTGGAAACAGAAAAATCTATTTTATAGGAAACTTTCAGAATGACTGCCCTGAACTCTTCCAAAGTGCCAACATTATAAAAGAAAAAACAAACAAACATAAGTCGGGGAGGCAAGGGACTGCTATTAGAAGAGAGTTAAAGAGATGTAACAACCAAAATGCATTGAGTAATCCTTGATTATAGTTGCAATTTTTTAAAAGAGGAAAAAGGGATAAAACGTATTATTGTAGGCATAGTTGGGAAACAGGAACAACAACTAAGTGCTAAGATCTTGAGAAGGACTGTGTCTGCTTCTGTAGGAGAATAGCCTTCTTCGGAGACACATGCCAGATTATTTAGGGAGGATCTCTGCAACTCCCTTTCCTATAGAAAAATAGAAGAGTGTCTATAGAAAGAGATGCGGGAGAAATACGGGGCTGTCTGTTCCCATAAAGACGGACAGTCTCAAGAACCCTAGGAGCAGGTCTACTCTGTCCTAGATAGTGTCAATGCTGGAATCGCCTCAATGGCAGGGGGTTTTATAGAAAGAAAGTAAATGTGGTGGGATTTATGAATGTAGAGTTTGAGTATTAACTGTACTCGCTTTTCTACTTTTCTGTAGCGGAAAATAAAATTGGATGGGGGGCAGGTCCTTTTAGACCCTGGAGCACCAGAGAAACACTGACTTTCTATGAATCTATTGCATCAAATATTAATCTATTGACCACATAGGGTCAGTGTACTTTATTAAACTCAGTCCTCAGAGTTACCAGAGGGAGCTGATATGCAGTGACTTGGCAAGTGAGACTGGATAAATCTATCAAGAGTGATTCTTCACGGGGGGCCCTCCCCCCTCCCAGGTGTCCCAGGTGTGGGGACTTCTTTTCTGCTCCCTATTTGAAATCATCTTGGTAGCAGTAAGTTTGGATTCCGGGGTTTACCATATAGGGTCTGTGCCACTTGCCTTAGCTACTTCAGGATTTACTGGGTTGTGTTGTTCTTGTTCGGTCAAGGTTATACACTCCCCAGAGCAGGGACTTGTTTCACTTTTCAAATAATCCTTCCTCCGTCAACTCCCCAAACCCAGGCTTTGAACAGAGCTAATTATATAGTAGGTCCCGAGTAAATATTTTTCTATTGATTGATAATTGACTGTCCCGTAAGTGTTGAGGGAAAAGCATGTATGGAAGTATAAGCAGAGCGGGTCAAGGTTGAGGTCAAAAGGTTTATCCAACTGAGGTAATAAAATACTGCTGGGTAGGGCCTTGCAGAAGGAATGTCAAGTGTGGGCTTTGACACAACCTAATTCTCTCTGGCAACCAGGTGTTCCTGACTTAGGTAGTGATTAGAGCTTAGGGGTGGGGTAAAAGAAATACAGTCTTGGCAAAAGCTCATGAATACCTAAGCACAGAATGTCCCCAACTTGGCACTGTGGGGCAGCTGCTCACACAGGCCCGTGAGTTCTTCCCAAGGAAGTGGGGCCAAACAAAGGACTGGAGACTTCAAAAAGGGAGTTCTCAGATCTGCATTCTGGTTCTTTGTGCAGAGTCATTCTGCCTTGAGGGGCCTGCAACACTTGTGATGCAAGGAGAACAACCAGAACCTCTTCCAGAAGATGGTGGCGAGAACCATCCCCTGCACTGCTTCAGAAGGAAGATGCTGCCCACATGGTGAGCAGCGAGGTGCAGCTGAGCACCTAGGCCTGCTGCGTTCCTCCCCAGCTGTGCTGCAGCTGGTGAAGGGCAGTAGACTCATCTCTTCTTGTCTTGAGGAACTTTTCAATGATGCTGGAAGACCTAGAGAATACATTTCCTTTCTACTCCGGCCAGGGCATCCAGTTCCATTGTGACACACTTGTAGTCATTTCCTACCACATTGGATCCTCTCGTTGACCATTGAGCCTTTCTTTTGCTGACATAGGTACTTAGTTTTAAATCTACTTAACTACGTTCCTTCTTGTATTTTTATCTATTTGATGTCATAAAAGTCTTGAATGCCCCCATAAAATGACAAGCTTCTTGGGGACCACACTACACGATACTTAGGGCTCCCATGCTTGCCTGCTGTATCCAGTACACAGGAAACATCGGATGTTGGTGGTGGGGTTAGGTGCCATCAGGCTAATTTCAACTCAGCGATTTCACGAGACCTAGAACTGCCCCAGCAGGTTTTGTGAGCTGTCATACTTACTGGAACAGATCACCATGTCTTTCTCCCACAGAGTCACTGGGCGGGTTTGAACTTCCAACCTTGAAGTTGGCAGTTGTCTTATCCCTTGTTCTACTAGGAATCCTTAAATATTACATACAGAATAAATATATGGAAATTCGTAAGTGATCTGTTGTCTATCTATATTGTGGGTTACTATGTAGTGGTTAAAACGAAGGCAGTGGCTCTACATATTTTGATATGGAGAGATTTCCGATTCATGTTATTGTGTCAAAGGCAAAAACACTCAAGCAAGTGCAGTATGAAACGCCTTATGAAAAAAAAAAAAAAAGAAACGCCTTATGTCGAAAGAAGTGGCAGAAGAAGTAAGTGATCTGTTAATTTTTTTCCTCAGACATTCTCTTGTGGTTAGATGCCATTAGTCAGTTTCAATTCAGGGCAACTCTACGTACAACAGGAAAAAACCACTCCTGGCCCTGCACCATCACATTCATGGTACTTGTGAGTTCACATTCAGATTATTCTAGGCACAACATTTGTTACCACCCAGCGTCGATGGAAGCAGAACCCAGCACACGCTGGATGCTGCTTTTCAAAAGGAACGGTGGGGAGTCAAATCTGCTGTGTAACGCAGCTAGCACAGCGCTTGTTACAGCAGCAGTTGCTAGGTGTTGTCGAGTTCTTTCCAACTCAGTGCCCCTGGGCACAACAGAATGAAACACTGCCTGGCACAGCACCACGTTCACAATCGTTGCTATGTTTCAATCCACTGTTGCAGCTACTGTGTCAATCCACCCGCTCAAAGGGCTGCCTTTGTGTTTTGTTTCTGTGCAGACCCCCACTTTACCAAGCATGTCTTTTTTCCAGGGCTGGTCTCTCCGGATAACATGTCCAAAGTACATGAGATAAACTCCTGCCATGCTCATTTCGAAGGAGTACTCTGGCTATACTTCTTCCAAGGGCCGATTAATTTGTTCTTCTGGTAGGCCAGAGTACTTTGAATCTTCTTCACCAATACCATAATTCAAATGCATTGATTCTTCTCTGGTCTTCTTCAGTCACTGTCCAACTTTGCTGTGCATTTGAGGCAGTCGGTAATCCCCTAGCTCGGCTCAGGCTCACCTGAGTCCTCAAAGTGACATCCTTGCTCTTCAACACCTGAAAGAGGTCTTGTGCGGCAGATTTTCCCAGTGCAATATGTCGTTTGGTTTCTTTACTGCTGCTTCCATGAACATGGATTGTAGATCCAAGCGACACTTACATAGCACTTAACGTGGTAAGAACATTGCTTTTAATGCTTTATACGGATTAACTCATTTAACCCTCACAATTAGTCCTATTAGGAAACTGAGGCAGAGAGAGGTATTCTGCCCTGGTTCAGACATCACAACAAGAAAATGAGTAGAAAAGTGGTTCAAACCCAAGCAGACGAGCTGCAGAGCCTACGCCATTCTTAACCACTGTGGTGCTCAATAAATGTGCACTGCCCTCCACTTCTTTCCTCCCCCCGCTGTTTGTACAAGTTGTAAGAGTATATATGCCTTAATGATAGCACTCTGAACATTGTATTAGAATTAACTAAAAAGAAAAAAAATCCCCATACGTACCCTAACCTATGGCTTCATCTATGGACTTGAGAGTGTGAGGCAGTTCAGTGGAGCTACTGATGCCTTCTGGAAACTATGTGTGGTGGTTACTAAGAGAAACATGCCCATTTGCCTGGGCTGTATTTAGTCATGTGGTATACATAGATCTCCTGTGTAAGTGCCTCCCAAAGACAGACTCTAACCCCAAACCTGGATCCTATCAAGTAGGACTTCACCTCAATAGACAAGGCTATTGATGGTGCAGGTATTAAGCCCACTTTTAAGGAGGATTTGTATTAAGGGGTAAGTGGAGGGTAGACCTGATAACTATTTTGAGGAAAGTAGGTATGAAGTTTCTAGGACTCTGATTCTTGGCTCCTAACGTCTCTGAGACCTTAGGCCCAGATACTACTGGAAAGTGAACTAGGAGGCTTTGCCCCAGGCCTAAGTTCCCCAAGAGTGTGTTGGACACACTATCATGCTTAATGCTGTTCCAGATTAAATCAGCATCCTTCAAATTTGCCAGACCTATTGTCACAGTAATCTGTATTCCCAGTTCACACATGGAATGTTTGTTCTCTGGCAGCCAAATGCACTTGGAACTGGCAGTGATGATCTCATCAAGCAGGAAAGCTGAGCAGTTCGTCAGATGATGAACACGCTATTGAGATTGAAGAGTTGAGTGTCACACAATGAAAATATCTGGGCAGTGCCAAATCAGGAGTTTCCAGTTTGGGAAAGCTTAGGGATCATCCTATCCAAAGTCCTTTTAATTTTTCCCAAGGTGGAAACTGAGACTTAAAAAAAAAAGGCAGGGGGGTAGATGCCAGGGCTTCTGGCCTGTGAAAAGTCCAAATGCAATTGTTCTCATATAATTATTCATTCTGAAAAACAGTCCTGTGAGCTGCTCAGGTCTCCCTTTTCATGACCCTATGGCTTTCAGTGCTAAACTGCAGCCATTAATTCACGCCAGATGCCTTGTAACATATATTCCTGGTAACATCTACTTAATAGTCTGTTTTTATTTTCAATGGTCCCATTTGTATTGTGCTTACTGATATTTAGGGAGATCATTCTCCCACTCCCCACCCCCACCCTCTCCATGGCTCCAATGCGGCAGATTTCTCTGCACTTGGATACCTGATGGATGGATGGAGGGCCAGATTGAAGATGGAGAATGACATGATCTTCATAAATTGCTTGCCTACCCTGAATCTAGGGACTTAAGGGATGGGTCCTTCAAATGGTCTACAGGGGTTTTTCTCTATAATCATGCTTGGCAGTGATCCTCACTCGGCCTTTGTCCTGAAATTATTTGACAATATGCTTGTACTATTTTAAATTGACTCGCTGGTATCACATCAAATCAAAAAACCCTGCCTTCCACGTCTTTGTTACCTGGTTTTGTACCCTTTCCATTTTCTCTGGAGAAGTCCTGGTGACATAGTGGGTTAAGTGCTAAATTGCCAGTTTGACAAGGTGAGTTCAACTCCATCAGCCACTCCTGAGGAGAGAAATGAGTCTAATTCCTTCCATAAAGATTCACAGCCTTCAAATCCCTAGGGACTGGTTCCCTTCTGTCCTACAGGGTCTTGATGAGCCAGGAATGTACTCCGTGGCAGAAGGGACCTTTTCTTCAACGGGCCAGCCTTCTCCCTCAGAAAGGATTCTTCTAGTGATATAAGATGCTCCATTCTATGGGGACATCAGGTCTTTTATGGGAGACTTGTCTTTTCAAGTACTCTATGCACTGGAAAGTGATTGCACTGAGCTGTTCCCTGTGGGTGGTGATGTCTATGCCTGGTTTGCAGGTCAATTCCAATGAGTCTTTGGATAAAGGCAAACTCTGTCCTTTCCCAACCCTAGTGGATGGATGGGGAGGGAGCATTAGGTTGAGAGGAAGAGTATCTCCTAACCAGTGTATCTCCTGGAAGCAGGGAAAGACTGCCAGACAAATCACTTTGATTAGACCCCTTTGCTACAGAAACAAGCTGGGGGAGGAGTGTCTTTTATAACACTGCTCTAGAGTTAGTTTATCTCCTAGGATGGCCCGAAAAACACCAGCTGTTTTTGAAGACAATGGGGTTTAAGAGTAAACGAGCTGAGCACCACCATAGCCTCAGCCTGGCCTTAACCTGATGAAAAGTGCACAGCTTTGTAGTCACACAGGAGTCCCTGGGTGGTGCAGACAGCTGCTATCTGAAAGGCTGAAGGTTCAAGTCAACCCAGAGGTAATTCAAGACAGGCCTGGCGATCTCCTTCCGAACTACCAGCCGACGAATCTCCTATGGAGCACAGTTCTACTCTCACACACACTTCTACCGAATTGGTAGCTCATTTGTTTTGTCATGTTTTTTGGTCAGCCCTGAATTGAAATTAAGGTTGCGGCCACGTACAAGCTGTTGACCAAATCAAAGTCTCTGAACCTGCAAGTTTTCTTGTAGTGTGAATTGGGCTCAATGATACCTAGTGTTGCCAATAAGAATGATAAATAATCCGAAAACAAAGGTAAAAATGCCTGCGTGATATAAGTGCTTTGAAAGCAGAAGCTATTCTTATTAATAAGGGAAGCCTAGGGGAAACTCAGCAGGAAACCAAGGGCTCTCCGAGAAAAGGGAACCGAAATAGCCCGCACACTGGGCTCCACCCACCCGTCGCTCGTCCACCCGGAGGGGAAACCGGAAGGGGACGCTCTACCCTCCTCCCGCCCTAAGCACGGTGGTCAATCCCGACCCTGAAGCGGTGTTTGGCTTGAGACCCGGGTGAGGGCTGCTCCCCGGCGTCTGGTGGGGGAAGGAAGAGAGAAAGCCACGTAACCCAAGCTCAAGGCCAAACCCACAGCAGGCCTCCGCACCGGAAGCGGGGTGGGAGGTGGAGGAGTGTCCTCAGGCCGCGTCCCCCCACGGTTTGCTCAGCCGGAGTCAGCTGACTTGTTCGCGCAGGTCGGCCGGCTCGGACCATCCGGGCTCTCAGTCCCCGCCCTCGGGCCCCGGTCTGCGCCTGCCGGGCTGACCCGGCGTCGGCCGCGCGCGCACCTCCCTGCGCGGCGCCGGCCACCTCCCCAGCCAATCAGCTGCCGGCTGACCTGCGCGCGCACCTCCCTGCGCGGCGCCGGCCACCTCCCCAGCCAATCAGCTGCCGCTGAGCCGCGTGCGCACCTCCCTGCGCGGCGCCGGCCCCCTCCTCAGCCAATCAGCTGCCGGCTGAGCCGCGTGCGCACCTCCCTGCGCGGCGCCGGCCCCCTCCCCAGCTAATCAGCTGCCGCCCGGCCTCCCCGCGCACGCCTGCCTTTCCTGAGCGGTTTGGGCCGAGGGACGGCGAGCTGTCCTTAGTCACCCTTCAGAGGCCCCAGCTCCTCCTTATGAAAAGGGTATTCACATTTCCACGAAGGCCTCTGCCAATGAATGCAGTACTTGAGGACAGGCGGGAGGCCTCCCAAGGCCCAACACAGCCCAACACTGTGCCTTCGTCTGTCTCCCGGAGTTCTCAAGAGGATCCATTAAGGGCCGCTAGGGACTCCCGGGAAAACAGCGGGCCTTTTCTTCTTTTCAAAACCACCCCACCTGTGACCCTAAGTGACCCCTCCTTTCCAATTTTCGCAAGGTCTCTGTAGCGCGAATCATTGTTCTATGGCGGCCATCGCAACCCAGGTTTGGTAGAGAGGAGAGAACGGTATTTGGGAGTAAGGAAATCCTTGCAGTTTGAGAAGATCTACCCCCCGGCCTGAATTCCCCCAGTTACTGCGTAGTTCACAAACTAGAGAGGGGAGGAATAAACAAATAAGCCCTGGAGTTTTTTCATCTGCCCTCCCTTCAGCTACAAAAGAATCCTGTAAAGGGACGATCATTATTCTTAGGCCTGGAGGTAGCAGGGGGTGGTAGCGTTGAAGAAACCGAGTCTCACGAAGAACCGTACAGCTCCTGAGCGTCTGGCTGGCCAAGGAAGCCAGTATGTTTTTCTAAGTGATGCAGTTTACCAGGGCACCAAGTACTTGCCAGACCCTTGTTTGCTTGGAGAGCTCACAGCTAGTGCAATAAATATTCCCTGTCTTTAAGTGAAAGGCCTTTCCAGGAGTCATTTCGCAGTCTTTGGTCAGCACAAACTGACCTCCCATTGCTGGCAGATTTTGAGATGCCCCTTTTCACATCTACCCTGCCGTCTTCCTTCTCACACATTCTCTGGACCCACAGCCTTCCCACTGCTGGCTGCAGTCCATCTGCTGTTACGGGGTAGGTACTCTGCCACACTTTGGCGGAATACGGAATTACTCATTGATCTTTACGGGTGGTTGATTGTGACTCCTCTCGACCCCATAGGAAGAGTAGAACAACCATCACGTTTCCAAGACTGTAATCTATGGAAGCAGACTGCCTCAACTTTTTCCAGAAGAACTCCAAGTGGGGTTTAAACCACCCACTGGCCTTTTTGGTAAACAGTGGAGCGCTTAACCACTGTACCACCAGGACTCCTTTGTGAAGTCTTCTTGGATCTCACCTGCGTGGATCAGCTGCCTCCATCTGCACCTCTACTTCTCCTTTAGGCAGTTTTTATCACACCATGATTGCAATAATGTCCTCTAGCTCACTCTGTAGTTGGAAGGAAGCTACCTGAATATAGATTCAAGAGGTGGTCTTCACCACCACCTCAGCATTTAGCTGAATGTCAGCCCAGCCCTCAGGATGCCAACGTTTTCTCGGAGACACTACTTTAAAAACTAAGAAACTAGCGTTTGGAAGTTAAAAGAAGGTTAGGAGGAAATTGGAGAGGACAGTAAAAACATGGCCTTTAATCATAACGACAACAGCATTAACAGCTCTGATTCATAGAGTGCTTATTATATTCTAGACACTTCTGAGCGTTCCTTTAACTTGCTTTGAATCACGTTGTGAAAACGAAGATCCTTGCTCACTTGGGGCCTGAGACTGCATTTCTAACAGGCTCTTGGAGGATGTTCATGCAGCTGGTCCTTTCACCACACTTTGTGTAGCAAGACTTGAGTGTATTAACTCATTTCATCGTCTCAAATAGTCCTATGAGGCAGTTACCACTAGTATCCCCACTTAACCTTTATATATATGAATTTAATGTCAAGATAAACACAGGCAAATTAGAAGTGGAGAACAGTATACACAGGATACAATGGTGGAGCAAACAGAAAACCCCAGGCAGAGTGCACAGTGTTTACCATAGGCCGCCATGCTTAGGAGGTACACATGTGCAGAGGGTTGTTGTATGGAGTAGGGACTGTGTGCTACTATTTAGGGCTAGGAGCTTTTCAAAGGCCTTGGGTATTGAAGACCTTGAAAGAATTCATTGGTACCCATATATGAAAACAACATTTAAATTAATAATTCCAAAATTCAAATAATTAAAACTCAAGACTTTCACATGAAATAATCCATATTTAATGAGTGAGATGGGCATGTTTTAACACTCTTGATAATAAATGAGGTGGACTCTCAGCGTAACAGCCTAAGGTCTATGACATACCGCTTAGGCTCTGGCCACAGTGCATCTGGATATAATCCTGAGGGCAGTTGGGAACCTCTGATATAAGCAGAAAAGTGTTCTCTGTGGCTACAGTGTCTGTAGAGTGAACTGGAGGGAGGCCAGACTGGAGGCCCAGAGGCTAGAGATCAGAGAGGCAGTTCCAGTCTTCTTGACTTCAAGACTGTCTCTCCTCCGTGCCAACATTAGCATAAAATGATAGCATTATACAACCCAACTCTTCTTTGAAGCTTCTGGCCACAATCTGACTCAGCATTCTACATTTACTTAAGATTTCAGGACAAGCCTTTTATTTTCTTTTGTGCCAAATCCTTATTAAGGCCAACTGTGCTCTAGGGGAGCTATGAAGAGCTCGAGCTCAGACGGGTTTGAACCCCAGATCTTTCAAGCTGTTCGACATGTGGCTTAGTTTCTCAGTTTTGATTCCTTATTGGTAAATGGTAACATACATGCCACACAGGGTAGTTTGGAAGGGACCCGTTTCTCCCATGGGATGTGGTTATTGTTAGCTTTCCCCGACTGACGGCGACTCTGCACACAAAACGAAATGCTGCCTGCTCCTGCACCATTCCAATGATTCGTTTCAGATCAGGCCATTGCAATCCACAGGGTTTTGATTGGTTGCATTCAGAAGTAGATCACCAGGTCTTTCTTCCTAGTCTAGTCTGACAGTTCCACTGAAACCTGTTCAGTATCATGGCAACTGGCAGATGTCTGGTGTCTGCACACAAGGTGCATTGACCAGGAATGGGGCCAGGTTTTCTATAGAGAAGGCAAGATTTTGACGACGGAACTACCAATGCCTCCTAGTTATAAATGGTAGCTATTGTCATATATAAGGAACCCTGGTGGTATAGCAGGCTACACATTGAGCTGCTAATGGCAAGGTCAATGGTTTGAACCCATTAGCTGCTCTGAAGGAGAAGATGAGGCTGTGTTCCCATGAAGACTTAAGGATTCAGAAGTGCTAAGGAGTTCTGTCTATTCCATAGGGACTGTATGAGTTGGAATCAACTCAGTGGTAGTAGCTTTGTTTTTGTTTATTTGCTTTTAGTGATCATATCCAAGGAGTCCTAGTGACAGTATCAGTTAAGCGTTGGCTTGCTAACTACAAGGTTGGCTGTTTAAATGCACCAGTCACTCAGCAGGAGAAGAAGGATGAGGGCATCTGCTCTGGTAAGGATTTGCAGCCTCAACACCCCAATTCTGGCCAATATCAATCAGAATCAACTTAGAGGCAGTGTGTTTTGGTTTATTATCATATATAAGGAGCCCTGGGGACACGGTGGGTTAGCACCAGGCTGCTAACGACAAGGTTGGCAATTCAAACCCACCAGGTGCTCCTTGTGAGAATGCTGAGGTGGTGGCTCTCTTGTGGAGATTTACCATTTTGGAAACTGAGGAGCAGTTCTGATCCGTCTTATTGGTCACTATGCGTTGGAGTCAAATTGATGGCAGTAGGTGTTTTTATGTTTTTTGTTTTAAATTAGATGTCATTCTTCTGTGACCCGGTCACGTTTTTTCTTGAAAAGGAATCGAGGGTGGGGTAAATAATTCTTCATTAATCATCTGAAATAGGAATTATGACCCCCATTTTGCAGATAAAGAAACTGGGCCCCAGACAAGATTAACTTAAGGAACTAGGAACAGGAAGGGGGGAATCAGCAAAAGCTAGAATTTTAGTTTTGCTTCGCCTTTGCATCCTCTTCCAAAGTCAACATCTGCTCCTTCCACCACTCTTTGATGGGTTCCAAACGCCAAACCTTTGTCATGGCACGAGTCAGCCAGTCATAGCGATTGGCAGGCTTCTGTATCCTCTCTTCCTGCCTCTACTAGCCTCCATTTCCTTCTTCCTCACTCAACCTCCCACCACCTTGCTCCCCAATTTTAAAGCTTGTAGAGTGCCTTTATTTACGTTCCTGTCTCTTTGAGACTCAGACAAAACCGCCCTGGCCTGGGATGCCTTCCAGGGTACCTCCCTTTAAAGGGAAGAGATAAGTAGGTCACATCAGGATGATGGGGGAGGAAGCTGACTTCTTATGGGCGGAGGAAAAATACTGTCGATCACATGGAGAATGGAAAACAAAATAACAGGGCTCCTCTCCCATATTTTCTCTCAACCCACCCTTCCCTTCGCCCCCACCCTCCCCTCTCAGTGGCAGCCCCGTCCCAGGCACTAGCACCATGAAAAGCATTTGGGAGATGGCACAGGCAGTACTGATCATTTCGGGACCCTGGACACTAGCAGACACATAATCGAGCAAGACGTGTTTCTTCCTCTGCTCCCCTCCCTGCCTCCTCTTCAAGCGGACCCTACAACCCCTGGATACATTTTTCTCTCGTCTGGAGAAATCTCAGCTTTTCTCAGAGGATTTGGCGCTCCTGCCCTGGTGACGGCCCACGTGGCCCGGAGCACAGATCTCTGCAGCTGGGCCAGAAAGGCACTGGCTGGGATTGCCTGGCAGGCCCGGGATCCGGGATGACAGACTTTGTGTTGTGGCAACCAGAAACAAGGCCTGGGCTTTGCGAGCTTGCTGCTCCCCCCACCCCCACCCTCACCCTCCGTGGAATGCAGCTCACGACAAGGGGCGTGGATGAGTATTCAATTTCATAGATTACTGTGAAAACCACACATACACACACACACACACACACACACACACACGGCGCGGCACTAAAGGTCCAGCCCTATCCTGCCCACAACCCCTTGGGACAGTGGCCTGTTTGAATCAACACGGGCGGTCACATTTCTAGGAAACTGCGGCCAGCCGGCCGAGGGTGAAAGGCCCCGGCTGTGTGAGTGTGAGCAGCCGCCCGGCAGCCTACAGATTAGGACTGAAAATGTGTATCCGGGCAGACGCCTGCCCACCACTTCTTTCCTGGGCCAGCGCACAAAAACAAAAAGACCAAAGCTTGACCCTCACACCTTAGGGTAAACAAGCCCAGTTCCCTGGCTGGGGGCTGTGGAAACAGGGAGTTCACTTCTGGAGAGGCGGAGGGGTTTTCCATGCTCTTGCTTTGGAGGCTGGCGGCCTTCCAGTGGCGAGGCTCGTCGGTTCGGGACAGTGGCTGCTCTTGCACAGAGGCTTGGACAGGGATGCTTCAGACTGCACATTGCCACTCACTGCCTGGCTAGGTGTCAACTCTTTCCCCTGCCCAGCTTTGCCCCGACTCCTGGGCAGATTCTTCCGAACCTGCCCCTTGGTTTCTCATCGCCTGTGTAGAAAGGGGCTACTCCCCCAAAGTCCTTGGTGCCCTATGGGAAAGTCAGCCTCCAACAGGGACAGGGCTGGGTGACAGGAGAGAGACATCCAGCTTCACCTGTACCCGCCCTTATGCTTCATCTCCCTGGTGGAGTGAGCCTGCCAGACACACCTTTCCCACGTGGGAATAATCTCTCATCAAGGTGGGTCTAAATCCCCACAAGTATGTAGCAGGCATGTGGTAGTAAAGGCAGTATCACGGTGCCCTGTATTGAAAGGAGAACTTTGGACTTGTGAAGCTCAGCTCCTTCCTGCTCTCCAGAAATGACTGGCAGCTCCTCCTTGGCACCTGCTCCAGCTGGAACCCCTGCTTGATCCTGGGTGGGCAGCCTCTGGCCAGAACTGGTACAGATGCGACCTACGGCTTGACTAGGACTCCCTGAGAAATAACAGTCAGCCCCGGAGCCACCATTTCCCAAACCCAGTCAGTGATTCAGTGACCTGTAGCTAAGTAGTAGTTCTGACATGAGAGCATGCATCAGAATTGGGGGGTGGGGGCTTATTAAAATAGCTAAGCCCTGCCCCCAAGGGTTCTGACTCATTTCTGACAAGCTCCCAGGTGATGGGATGGCCCTGCTCTCTGGACCACACTTAAAATCCAGAGTTAGAACAAAGTTAGAACAAAGCCTAGGCTTGAGTCCCAGCCCTGGCATTTCCATACCTGTGATCTTGTACCTGGCCTCTAAGCATCCTCATGAGTTAAAAGTGTACCTAGGGAGGTGGGAGGATTAGATCACCTTGTATTTTGAATGACAAGTTGATTATAAATTAGTTAATAAGTGTAATATTTGAGGAGTAGTATGCTAACTGCCCCAGTATTCCATCCAGTGTCCTGGCTGACTTTGGGCAGATCAACTGGGAAGAGACAAGGCCTAATTAAAAATCAAACATCTCTGATCTCAGGTTTCACCTCTCGTAGACTAATGGCCCCTTCAAAAACTTTGGGAGGAGGGTTAGGTCTTGGGGGACTTAGCCATGCTCCTCATTCTTTGCTCACTCGTCCCCAGGCCCTCCACCTACCAGGCCGGGTGCTTCTGCACAGTAAAGAATATCCATTCCCTGAGTCACTGGCCACCTCATCCCTGAAGACAACAGCCTGGCCCTCGACAGCCACTGCTACCTTTTTTAAAGAACCTACCTTTGTCATCATATCTCCCCATCTTGCACACTCATTCAACTTCTAGTCTAGACAAATTGGACTACTTACTTTTCCAGAAATACGCCCAATGCTTTCTTTTCTCTAGCCTTTGCTCACACTGTTCTCGCCTCTGGAATAGCTTGCCCACTAATCAAAGTCTTTTCATGAAAAACAGGGGGGAAAAAAGATTGATGTTGTCAAGGATTCGCTCTCACTTGGATCCACAATGAACACCTGTGGAAGCAGCAGTCAAGAAATCAAATGACTTAGCAAATCTGCTGCATAAAACCTCTTTAAAGGGCAAAGATGTCACACGTGGGTCACTAAGGTGTGATATTTTTCATCACCTTGTACAAACGAAAGCCAGATAAAGAACAAGGAAGACTGTAGAAGAATTGATGCATTTGAATTACGGTGTTAGAGAAGACTATTGAAATTATTACGGACTGTCAGAAGGAGGAACATCTATTTTGGACAAAGCACAACCAACATGCTCCTTAGAATCAAGGATGGTGAGACTTTGTCATAAACTTTGGACATGTTATCAGGAAAGACTAGTCCTTGGAAAAAGATATCGTGCTGCATAATGCCAAGGGTCAGTGGAAAGGAAGACCCTCAGTCAGATGGATTATCCCAGTGGCCGAAACAATGGACGCAAAGAGCAGTAAGTGTGAGTCTCATGCAGGGTTTCCTTGTGCAGGGTCAACACCGATCAGTGCTGTGCATTCTTCAGAGCTCACTCAGTGACCGCCTCCTCTAAGAAGCCATCCCAAATCCTCGTACTTGACATTTCTTTCTATTTAATAGAAGTGATTTGTACATTTTTTAAAGATGGTAGCAGGGCGTGTTACTGAAGTTGTGGGGTATCAGATTTAACTAAATCAGGATGCCACCATTTCACCCCCTTCTACATAATGTCTTACATTAACCCTCTGGGAAGGGGCTTTATAGATTCAGTGGTCTTCACATGTGTCCCTGATGTCCTATTTCTAAAGTCTATCCTTGGGCATACTCAGAAATTAAAAATAAGATTTGAGATATGATGTAAAGGTTTCAAAAAATGGGACAACTTTTTTTATACCATTTTATTGGGGGCTCTTACAGCTCTTATCACAACCCATACATCCATCCATTGTGTCAAGCACATTTGTACATATTTTACCATCATTTTCAAACCTTTCTACTTGAGCCCTTGCTATCAACTCCTCACTTCCCCTCCCCCACCCTCCTTCCCTCATGAACCCTTGATAATTTATGATTTTTTCCCCCCATGTCTTACACTGACCACTGTCTCCCTTCACCCACTCTTCCGTTGTCCATCCCCTTAGGAAGGGGTTATATGTAGGTCACTGTGATCAGTTCTCCCCCCACCTTCGTAGGACAACCATTTAAAAGGAGATGCTTACTTACACATAAGATTACTTAGTTGTTTAATTTCCAGTGGTAATCAGAAAGAGATCATAAATGTGTATAGATACAGATATATATGTTGTGCGCCATTGAGTTGATTTGGACTCATAGAACTGCCCCCATAAGGTTCCTTAGGTTGAAATATTTACAGGAGCAGATAGCCAAGCTTTTTCTTCCATTGGGCTGGGCGTCACTTGGGTTCATAACACACATGTAAAGATACACATACATACATACATCTACAATATCGCCGAGACTCAGAAAGCTACCTATTTGTCTCCAGGCACACCTGCTTCTATAAATTTATTTTTAAGCTACATCGTTATTTTTTCCCTCCTCTATTTTAAATATGCAGAGTCCCTAGTACTGTCAGGGACTGACTGCTAACTGCAAGGTTGGAGGTTCAAACCCATCAGTCATTCCTCTCGAGAAAGATGAGCCTGTCTGCTCTCATAAAGATTTTACCTCAGAAACTCTATATAGGGCTACTGAGATCTAGAATCGATTTGATGGTAGTGAGTTTTATTATTATTATTATTTTGGTTTTCTAAATACATGGGTTGGTAGGAGAAGTATAAAAGAAATAAAGTAAAAAAAAGTCATTCGTAAACATAACTCAAAAATAATTTGTTTTAACATTTTGGTGTATTTTCTGCCAAGAATGTCTCTACATTTATTTACGTTATTTTAAAGGAATTGATATAAAGGTTTATACATTTATGTATAGTACTTTTTTTGACTCAATATTAAGTATTTTTGTATTCCTTTATTTTCTTCAGCATGAAAAATTATGTACTTTAACATGTATTCATAGATGTATCCCTTCATTTTTAGACCTGCCAAATTCTGCTGTTAAAAAAATGTCAATGAATCTTCCTGCATATCTGAATATAGCACTGATTTGTTTTTCAGACCGGTTCTAGAAGTAGGGGTTTTAACACCCTGGGTACATATAGCCAAATTGTTTTTTTGAACTTCCACTTGAAAATATTTCCAGAGTATATTATCTATACAGCCTTCCTTCTTTTTAAGACTAGCAATTTAAAACACCAGCTTCTCTGTGGGAGAAATAGGGGGCTGAATGCTCTCAAATGATGTATAGTTTCCAAAGCCTATGGATTAGTTCAACTCTGTCCTGTGGGGTCGTAATGTCAGGATTGCCCCGAGGGCAATGGATATACTCATACCATTGTTTCTTTCTGGTTGTATTTAACTCTCTCTAGCTTGAATTTGAGGAGCCCTAGTGGCAAGTGGGCTACACTTGGGGCTTTTAACCCCCGTGTCAGCAGTTCAAACCAACTAGCCACCCTTTGGGAGAAAGATTCAACTTCCTGCTCTCATAAAGATTTATAGTCTTGGAAATCCAAAGGGCCTGCTCTACCCTGTCCTACAAGGTCATTCTGAGTCAGAATTGATTCAATGGCAGTGAGTTTTTGAAATCTCGAATATGAATTCAGTATGTCTAAGTCTTAGCTCCCCTATGCGTTGCCAATTACACTACTGAAGGGACGAGGTGGCCAAGCCACCTTTAGAATCAGCATGAATCCAATTGCCATCGGGAAGTAGATCCAGGCATCACCTTCCCACCTTCCCATTCCTCATGGCCAGACACTTGTGTGGCTCTTCTTCTCTCACCCTAACTGCCCATTAAGCAGGTAGACTTCATCCCAGGCCACCTTGAGTCAGACCCAAACATCCCTGGTCACTGGGGCCTGGGTCAGAGGGCACAAGCTTTAGGCTGAACAGTCTGTGAAACTGCATTTGAGACTAGTTAGCTGTCCACCTCTCCTCCACTCTCAGCCTTCTGGGGATAGAATACAAGCTGGAAGGACTCTCTTCTTCATGACTGCCTGCATAAATAGCCACTCTAAGTCAGAGCCTCGTTGCCCTTGTGACTTCATTAACTCTCTGTAACAACTCACAGAATTTATGGAGACGACAAGGAGACTTCAAAAAGTTCATTAAAAAATTCCATTCCATTTGCTGTGAACTTTTGGAAGTGCTCTCCTATTAATCTTGACTTAGCATTACACCAGGAGTGGCCTTGGTAGCACAGTGGTTAAGCACTGAGCTGCTCACCGGAAGGTCAAAGCTAGCTGCTGGAAGAAAGACATAAAGGCGTAAAGTCCATTTCTGTAAAAGACCTACAACTTCAAAAACCCTATGGGGCAATTCTACCCTGTCCTATACAGTCACTGTAAGTCAGAATTGCATTGATGGCAACAGACGCAATTTTTGGTTGTTACAGTTACATTCCCATTGATTTTAACCAGAAAGGAGATCAACCAAGAGACACACCTGGTAAGGTCTGCTAGAGTTTCCTGCAGCAGACTTCCATTGTCCCCAGGGATATCCCACACCCTTCCCCATGCACAAATGTCTTCATCAATCTAGGACACCCTCAAAGAGAAAGCACCAAGGACCAGGGGCCATATAAGTCATTGGGACCTCAATGTATATACATGACTGGAGCTTCAACACCCACGCATGGATCCATGAATGAGCTCCACTGATTCCATCATGTCCCTCTTCCTTTGGAGGGAGCAGCTCTACTCTGTCCTATAGGGTCCCTGAGTGTCAGAAAGGGAGTAGCTCAAAGGATCCCCGATGAGGTAATTAGTGGACTGCTAACCAAAAGGTCAGTAGTTTGAATCCACCAGAAAGATGAGGCTTCCGTAGAGATTTACAGCCTCAAATATCCTATAGAGCAGTTCCACTCAGCTTCACACTGTCACTATGGCTCCAAATAGTTGCCCGGTGGTTTTAGAGAACAAGTTCTTGGTAGCCCAGGGATTCCCAAGACTCAGGCATAAGCACAAGTGTGAGGCGGCACAGGATCGGGCAGTGTTGGTTCCGTTGCTTGCGTTTAGAGTCGCTGTGAGTTAGAACTGACTTGGTGGCACCCAATAACAACAACCATTCTCAAGAGCCAGACGCAAAACCCACGACGAGTGTTGTGTTCCACACCCCTGAGCCAAGTGTAAGCTGACCATCTTTATTCACACAGTGCTCGGCATCCAGCACAAGTGGGAGAAGGCGGGCCGAGAGCTAAGTCTGTTTGGAAGCCTTGGTAAGCAGCAGAGGAGCTCCCGAGGGAAACAAGGCTTGCAATGGTGGTTAAAGAAGAGAAAAAGGAATTTCCTTAACTCTTCAGATAATACAGACTCTGGGAGCAGTGGGAATTTGGAAACCCAGTCCAGTCCGGAGCCCGGGTGGTAGTAACCTTGGCTTCAGGCAGGGTTTCCACTAAGGCCTGGGAAAAGGACAGAATCCTGTGAGTTGGAAGGCCTCTGGAGTGGAGGAGTGGGGTCGGGAAGTGTCCAAAGGCAGTTCCAGACATCCATGGTAAGGCAACCTGCTTTGAGCACTGTGTGTCATGCACTTTCCCTCGTCTGGACCACTACCAACCATCCCACAATGAATCGCAGGGAAATACAGCTACATGGAGAGCAGAGGCTCCAAGGAATGCTTCTTACACTGGAGTTCCTGAGATGAAATGCAGACGTTTGCAATGCAGCAAGATGCACCCTCACATACACATGTGCATCATACCCTCCAAAGCAGCCACAGTTCAGAACAGTTCAAGACAAGGGCAAGTATTGAAACGCTCAGGGTGTGCCCAAGGTCTGCAGAGGGTGTTGAATTACACAGTGCCGCCACTTACATGAGCCTTAGGCAGGCAATGCTACCCTGAAGCCACCAGTTGGATGGATTGGCCATGTTGTTGTTGTTTAAAACATGTCATAATTACAAGAAGAAAATTAAAAACTACCCAGCGGAGGGAATGATGCCACATTTTGGGGAAATGCTCTTAATAACTAAATTGTTTTCTTACAGTTAGCTGTATTCTCTCACTTGACTAAAGCTTTCTAACGTTTTTTTTTTGTTTTGTTTTTGGTTGTTGTTATATAAATCATTTTACTGGGAGCTCTTACAGCTCTTATAACACTCCATACATCAGTTGTATCTAGCACATTTGTACATGTGTTGCCATCATCATTTTAAAAACATTTTCTTTCTACTTGAGCCCTTGATATCAGCTCTTCTGTTTCCCCCTCCCTCCTCCACCTTCCCACCCTCGTGATCCCTTGATAAATTGTAAATGATTATTTTCATATCTTGCACCATCCGATGTCTCCCTTTACCCATGTTGTTCATGCCTGGGGTGGAGGGGGTTGTATGTCAATCAGTTCTCCCTTTCTCCCCCTTCTGCCCCACTTTCCCCCTCCCCTCATGGTATCACTACACTCATTATTGGCCCTGAGGAGTTTATCTGTCCTGGATTCTGTGTTTTGAGAGTCTTATCTGCGCCAGTGTCCATGCTTTGGTCTAGCCGGATTTGAAAGGTAGAACTGGGGTCATGATGGGGGTGGGGGTGGGGTGGGGAGGTGCATTAAAGCACTAGAGGAATGTTGTGTGCCTTGGCTGCTTCATGCAGGAGGGTCATTCTAAGGGATTGATTGGTGGGCCAGGATGTGGTTCTCTCTCTCTCTCTCTTTCTTTATCCCTCCTTCCCTCCCTCCCTCTTAGTTTGTTCCCCTGTGGTCTGGGCAGACCCACTCTCCCAGGGCTGTATCTTCAGTTCTGTCTTCTGTAGAGCAATCTTCTGGGAAGGGGTTGATGTAACTGGGATTGGGCTGGCCGGCAGATCTGAGGTCTGTTTCGTGCAGTACTTAGTTCAGTGTTGAAGCTCAGTAAATATTTGTCTCTCTCTGCTGTGGTTTATTTTGCTGGTGAGATGAGAATCAATAGAAGATAATCGATGTACTCAAAATAAATGATGTCTATAAATTCAGTATTACAACAAAGAGAACAACATTTACATGGTAAGGAAAGGTGTCATGGCTTCATAAAATCCCATTATTAGTTGTGCTTGGAGCTGTAAGGTGTTTTTCTAATAACAAGAACAGGAAGCAGTAAATCATTTACATGCTTTCTACTTTCTGTCATTCCTGGGAAGAATAACACTTGTCCAAGTTTTAGACAAGACAAGAATTAGTCTTGGGGTGATAAAGCAGAACAAAGTTATTTCGTCCATGTAAGAATTCAGCCCACTATAATGAATTCACGGTTCCCTTCCTTGAACTGAGATAACTTTTCCATTCCTAGCAAGCATAGAATAAAATATATCCATTGGTTAGTAAATATTAGTTGAATGAATGGAAGAAATGGCTTAGCTATAGTCCACAGATCTTTCCCACACTTGGTAAGTCATTAAAAGAAGTGTGGGGGGCTGAGCTAATATTTATTCAGCATGTAGTATGTTGTTGCTGTTGTTAGGGGCCATCTAGCTGGTTGCAACTGGCAGCCCTATGGAGAGCTCAGTCCTGTGCCAGCCTCACAATCCTGCCTAGGTTTGAGCCTGGGGTTGCAGCCACTGTGTCAGTCCACCTCATTGAGGGTTTTCATCTTCATCACTGAGCCTCTAATTTACCAAGTACAATGACCTTCTCTAGGGACTGATGCCTACTAATAACATGTCTAAACTCCATGGGACGAGTCTCGCCATCCTTGCTGTTAAGGAGCATTCTGGTTGTACTTCTTTCAACACTGCTTTGTTGATTCTTCCGGCAGTCCTTCACCAACCTCCTAATTCAAATGCATTCCTTAGAATTCCAGTGCTAAGCAGACTCCTTCAGTCTGCTTTATTCATTTTTCATCCTTCATATGCAAATGCAACAATCATGGAAAGCATCATGCATTGGGCCAGACACACCTACATTCTCAAAGTGGTAAATGCAATATGCCATTTGATTTCTTGACTGTTCCTTCGATGGGTGTTGATGGTGGATGCCAGTAAAATTAATCCTTGACAACTTCCATCTCTTCTCCGTTTATCATGATTTTGCTCTTCGGCCCAGCTGTGAGGGGATTTTTGTTTTCTTTATGTTAAGATTTAATCCATACTGAAGGCTATATTCTTTTATCTTCATCAGTAAGTGCTCCAAGACGTCTTCACTTTCAGCAAGCAAGGTTATGTCATCTGCACATTGTAGGTTCTTAGTGAGTCTATGTAATCCAGTTTCTCAGATTATTTGCTCAGCATACAGAATAAGGATGGGGGAGGGATACAATCCTGACATCGACTTTTCTGATTTTAAATCATGCAGTAACCGCTGGTTCTGTTTGAACCACTGCCTCTTGTCTATGTAGAGATTCTGCATGAGCACAATTAAGTGTCTAAAATTCCCATCGTCACAATGTTATCTATGATTTGTTATGAGCCACACAGTTGAACATAGACAATAAAGCCACCCTATAGGACAGCGTCGCAGAGGCAGTAAAACTCAGGTTACCATCTTTTTCTGGCCTTGGTAGCACAATGGTTAAGTGCTTGGTTGTCAGCTAAATAGTCTGTAGTTTGAATTTACCAATTGCTCCACGGGAGGAAAATGTAGACGTCTGCTTGGTAAAGAGCACAGGTTTAGAAACCGTGTAGAGCAGTTGTGCTCTGTCCTGCAGCGTTGCTACGAGTTGAAATTGAGACCACAGCAGTATAGCAGTATAATTTACTATGACCTTTTATATGTCTCCTCCTCTGGATTTCATGTGGTAGCTGCTATATGAAAGGAAAGTGGCATCATGCCTCTACCTGTCTTTAAGGAGCCCTCGCGGTGTAGTAGTTAAGCGTTGGACTGCTAACCACAAGGTGAGCAGCTCAAAACCGCCAGCTGCTCCTAGGGAGAAAGGTGAGGCTTTCTAGTCCTGTAAACAGTTGCAGTCTTGGAAACTCAGGGGCAGTTCTACCCTGTCCTATTCGGATGCTGTGAGTCAGCATCAACTTGATGGCGGTGAGTTTGGTTTGGGGTATCTGACCTTAGCCAAAGTTTACCTTCCTCAAAAGACCACAGCCACTCACTTTTCAAGGAGAATCCAATGTTCAATTTAAACCTGAGGGCTAGGACAGGAAATTGTACAAACTAATAATGGGTAACCTTCTTGCCAACCAAATGAATTAGTGACCAAATGAAGGTGATGGATAAAATATTAGAACAACCCCAGTGGATTAGGAGAGATGGAAAAATTTTAGTGAAGAAGAAAAAGACCCTCTTTAGTTATCCCCAGCAATACGGTCATTATCAAGGACTGGCCAGATATTTCCTCTTCCTGTACACTCCCTATTCTGTTCAAATACAAAACCCTAAACCTGTCACTCAGGATTGTTTAACCCATCAGAACATCAAAAACTTGTTCTACCAAGACTGAAAAAAAAAAAGTGCAAGCTATTTCAATCAGGACACAGCTTGATGACCTCATCTGGAAGCATGACGGAGATAATAGCTCACTGGACGCCTGATACACACTCCCTTCCTGTGAGACATTCCTGCTGACAAATGCTGGAGGAGCCACGTGGAGACACCCCCACCCCACACCCGCTAGCACAGGGATGCTTCCACTGCCTTGGATTCACAAGACTTCCCACTCACGGGCCTGTGATCTTCCCGCATTTGGCATCATTGCATGTGTTGAGTGAGTTTCCAGAAGAATTCATGGGTGAATATTGGACTTAGGGGGTAATATTGAACTCATGGACTTGATCTGGACTGGGCTGGGATTTTTTCTTAATGTACAATTGCTCTTTGAAATAAAGTTCTCTCTTTACACACATAAAGAGTATCTATGAATTTGTTTCTGTAGTCAACCAAGAATAACAATTCCTTTAAGAAAATTAAAAGACAAGCCACAGACTGAGAGAAAATACTGGAAAAACACATATCTGATAAAGGACTTGTGTACAAAGGATGCTGAAAACTCAACTGTAAGAAAGCAAACATCTCAATTAAATCATGGGCAAAAGATAAGATCAGACATCTCTGATAAGATACACAGGTGACAAGTAAGAAGTGAACAATGTTCAACACCACAGGCCGATGGGGAACCGGAACTAAACCAACGAGACACCACTGCACACCCAGTGGAATGGCTGTAATCCCAAATATGGGCAACACCCAATGCTGACAAAGATGGAGCCACAGGAATGCTCACTCCTTGTTGGTGGGAATGCAAAAATGGTACAGCAACTTTGGAAGATAGCATGGCAGTTTCATACAAGCGGAACTGTAATGTTCCATTATTTGTCCTCTATGTTTATCTAGATGAGCTGAAAACCCGTGTCCACATAAAAACCTGAACGTAAATGTTTATAGCGGTTATCTTCATAATTGCCCCAAATTGGAAGCAGCCAGATGCCTTTCAATAGCTGAACGGTGTGTCTATATAAAGTTATTATTCCGCAATTTGAAAAATGAGTCATCAAGCCACAAAAAGATAACAGAGGAATCTTAAATGCAGATTGCTAAGTGAAAATTGGAAAGACATACATACTCTATGATTCCAAGTAGATAGCATTCTGGAAAAAGCAAAAGTATGGAGGCAGTGGTCACGCAGGATTTGAGGAGATGGAGTGGGAGATGAATAGTGGGACACAGGGAATTTTTAGGGCAGCACACTATTCTGTCAGACACATGCAATGGTAGGCACAGGACATTATATATTTGCCAAAACTTGTGGAACGGCATGAAGAGGAAGCCCTAATGTAAACTCTCTAGACTTTAGTTGATAATGTGTCGTGATGCATTCATTGGTTGTAACACATGCACCACACTGATGCAAGATGCTAATAATAGAGGAAATTGTGGTGGACAAGAGAGAGTATATGGGAGCAGTCTGTACTTTCTACTAAAATGTTATACAAATATAAAACATCACTACAAATAAAGGCTATTACTTTATAGAAAGCAGGAGAATACACCGCAGGCCCCAGAGATTGAGTTGGAGTCCTGGCATTGTCACAGACTGGTGACTTTATACCTATTACTGATCCTCTCTAGCTCCTGATTTTCTTAACCAATTCAACAAATATTTTTCAAGGGCTTTCTGTGCGCAAGCACTGTTTTGAGCTCGAGGGAGGGCCATGAATAAAACAGAGGAGGTTTTTCTCTAATGGAGTTTATGTTCTAGAGGGAGAGAGAGCAAATAAATAATGAATGAACAGTGTAACTTATACCTTGTGAGCAGCGCCATATAAAATAAGGAATACAGTCTGCAGAGAGAGATTTTAATACAAACTTGAGGCAGTAATAGTTAAGACCCGAATGAACTAGAAGGAACTGGCCTAACTGGGGTTAAAAAAAAAAGCCTGGGGAAGACTATTCCAGGTGGACCCACATTTGGGTTCTGGGTGGCAGTTAAGGAAAGTGGCGCTGGCTACGCAATTGTACTCATTCTGTGGCTTTGACAAAGTACTCTAAGTTTCCCTGGTGGTATCTCAGGCAGCTGCCCAGGGTGGAGGGGCCCAGATGGAGCTCCCACCACCCTGCCTGATGCATATACAGGCATACCACACACAAACATACATGCACCACAGCACACCACACATGCACAGCGCTATAACAAAGGAACCCCCTGTGTAATCTGAGGTGTAGACTGGATTGCTGCTGGAAATGTTTGAAAAACAGAATCTGTGGCCAAAAATGGTCAATCTCAAAAATCCTTTTCCATTCCTAAATCATCTGACGCTATGAAAACTTATAACACAACAACCTTGGTGATCGTTTTTACAGAAGGACTGATTTTACTCGGTTTGGAGGAGTGCGGATTCCAAAGACCCGATTCTCCTCTAACCACATTCCCTTCCCTGGCCCTACAGGAGGGAACGGGGCCTCTGAGAGGAGTCTGATACCTTCCAAGCAGCCCCAGGGAGGGAAGGGCACCCAGTCTGCTCTTTCTAGCAGACTGTATAAATTTACCTTCTCTGGACTGGCCGAATAAGACTCTGTCTCTCTCCTACACAGGGGAGCTTTGTGAAGACAACTGAGGGATGGCCCCGGGTTTTGGTGTTGTTGTTGTTAACCCCAACCTATAAAATGTAAGTTGGCTAGCTGCCTGTCTTCTTAACCCAAACTGCTATCTTTCCTTGTCTCCAGGGGACAACCCATCAGTTCTCAAATAAGTCTCTTTGGTCCTGGGGTTTGGGGAGAGGCACTGTGCGGAATGTGCAATCATTTTCTGGTAACATGGATCTAATTAGCTCTTTGACTGACATGAGGAAGCAGAAGCCAAGAGGGATTTAAACAATCTGTTTTCTCACATATTTCGAAACAAGTAAAGAAGCAAACAGGGAAATGGAGAGGCAGAGATAATGCCTGGGCAAGGCCAGGTAGGGAACATTTGGGGAAAGGCGAATACGTGAGAAGAGAAGTAGTGGGATGGAGGGGAGGGGGATAGGAAGGCAGGGGGAGAGAGACTATCAAGTGACCAAAGCATTAATCCATTCTGCCTCCAGCTTCATCTCCACTCCCAATTCCCCCCTCTCCACTCTACCAGAGACAACTTACTTGGAAGTCAATGATTTCTCTTTCTGATTCCATTCTGCTGCACTCAAGCTCCTTCACTCACACCGGGTGCCGGTAACAGACTGCGTGGGCTACCCCAGGTTTTGCTGTCTGAGTCTCTGCTGCTTTCTTTGGGTGGGAGAGAGCACACAGCTGGCAGGACAGACCTGCTATTCATCCATCTGATGTGGGATGCCCGTCTTGGCTTCAGCCTCTGGGGAAAGTGTACACACACATACATGTGCAAGTAAGCTCAGAGTCATCTGAGCTTACCCAGCTTGCTTTAAGTGAATAGCTTTTACTGGCAAAGTAAACCTAATTATTTACCAAATAAATTGAGAAAAAATAAAAAGCAACCACCAGCCTAAGGATGCTGCCTGACTTCATCCTGGTGATGCGGTGTAGGATCAGCGAAAGTGAGGTGGTCTCAAGCAAATTCCAAGGACAGAGGTTTCAGGATTTCTGCTATTCTTCTTCTTGTTCCTTTGAAAGTTTAAGAGCAGGGAGAAGTGTAATTTATATTACAGGCCCCAAAGGATAAGTTTTGGAGTACAAAATGAGTGAGCAATATTACAGAGGTTGGCTGATCTCATCAATGTCTCCCTTGATTATCAGGGAGCAAGCAGAGCAGAGCTGGAAATGCAAATACAGTTTTTGAAAGCTGTTGGATTTTCTGTATTTTAAAATTAAAGCTATAAGAGGTAAGTCTTTTTAAGGAAAAAGTTGGGTTTTTTGGTGGTTTTGTTTTTCCCTCTGTTTACATTATGGCCCAAAATTCTTCTAGCTTGTTCCTTAAGCTACTTTTAGACACAAGCTTGTTTTTGTGTGGGTGTAGGTGTGTCTGTGAGTGTCCATGTGGGGAGAATGTTGATAGGAAAGCATCTAGTTCAAAGTTTATGGTGTGGCGGGGGAGGAACAAAGTCACAAATTTGCTCCAGCATACTCAAATGCACAAAAACAACAAAAGGTAATTTCTTTATTCCTTTTTAAAAAAGTTTTATTGGCATATAATTCACACATCACACATTTTTATAGTTCAATCACATTAAAAAGAGTTATATAATCATCACCACACTCAGTTTTAAAACATCTTTCTTCCTGCTTGTGCTCACTGTTAGTCGCTCCCCCAACCTTGCCTGCCATAGCCCCCAGAAAGCATGCATCCAGTTACTGTCCATTGAGTTACATATCCTGGATTTCATATACAGAAACACATACAACAAACAAGCAAACAGAGAAACCAACAACAAGGATAAAGTAAAACAGCAACAAAAACCTCAATCAAAAAGTAGGTAGAACATATGAAAGAGTAGACCAAATTTAAAATGGCTCAAAAGGGAAATGAAATGATAAGCTTTAACATTTTATCCTGACTGCATCTATAAGAATCCACTTTCCAAGGCACTCTGCTTGATATCAAGGCTATTCCCAGACCTGTGCTATGGACAAAGACGAGTCACTGAAGGCTCAATCCATTTTTATTCCTATTAAGTAATCTAAAGGCTTCCTAAATCCCTATTCTGTAAGAGAGAGCTGGACAATTGGATGAGGGCCTGTGGTAGTTACATAATCTGGTGCCAGCTTGAGATTATTAAGTGAAGGGGTGGAGTTTGGTCTGCCAATCAGGTCGCTGCTTGAAGAACTCCTTTGGAGGCGCTGTGGAGATAACTAGTTGGCGGGAGGTGGTACACACACACTCTCTGCTTCGCATTCCTGTTGACAAGCCACATGGAGCTCCACGCTGATGGAGCCAGAACTCTGGAACTGGAGGAACCACATGGAAACCCACGCTAGTGCTGAGATGCTTCCACTGCCCCTGGATTCACAAGACTTTCCACCCACAGACTTGTGATCTTTTTTCCTGCATTCAGCATCATTGCATGTGCTGTATGAGTCTGAAGAAGAATTTAGACTGGTAATGGACATATGGGGTAATATCGGATTTATGGACGTAACCTGGACTGGTCTTGGATGTTTTCTCAGTACAAAATTACTCTTTTGGGAGATTTATTGCAACCACATAAGGGAGCAGTAGCTACATGTTGGCAGCTACTTAAGCACCAGCTGCTCCATGGGAGAAAGATGAGGTTTTCTACTCTCATCAAGAGTTATAGTTGGGGGTACTTCCAGGAAGATGGCAACAGAGTAACACATACCAGAGGGACTCTGCAGAAATCAGCCCAGTAAAGTTATTAAGAGGGAAATTCAACACTGCTGGATCACAGGAGGAGCATCATAAAGATAAGTAGACACAGAGCCACAAGATTTTGAGGGGTTGAGGGCTTTTGGCTTAGCACAGTGGAGGCTGGGCAGGGTTTGACCTTAGCCCCGCGACTAAGTCTTGGCTGGAGCCGGGACAATTAGGAACCAGCACAGGGGCTGTATCTCAACACGACCACAGTTTGCAGCTGCCTTGGGGCAGGGATTAAACCCTTGTAGTCCCATGGGTAGGGATCGGGGCTCAGCTATATTGTTACTTTTGTTTCCCTCTCTTCTCTCTATCTTCCCACAGTCTCAGTGGGCTTAGGGCTTTTTCTCTCTTGTTTTTATCGCTTCCCTGTTCTCTCACACACCACTGCCAACCTCCAAACCACTTCCCTTAGCCTAGGGCATTAATGCCTGCCCCCTACTCAGTTGGGTGAGCTCTACCCTGTGCAGTGTAGCCCAAGGCTGGAGAAAGCCCAGCTGACCTCCACCAGGGAATACTCTGTGCAACTTCTTACTGGGGGAATTTCTGCCTGTGTAGCTAAGGGAGCTCTTTTTTTTCTCTTTTGTCCCACGTGACTGAGGGAACTTCATCCTGCCTACCTTAGTGCCTCACACAGCCTGGAAGCTCAGCCAACAATCGCCAATGTTCCAAGCTGCTGCAGGAACTTCTGCCCAACCTCCGCAGTAAACTACCTGGTCAGGGCAATTCTGTCCACAATTGATGGTGTTCTACACCAAAGCAGGCAACTCACCAGACTTTTGTGGCACTCCCCTTGAGAGTGAAGCCACAGGAGGATAAAGAGGTAGGCTAATCCCATATGGAAATTAGCTGTATTCAGTTTGAAGAAGCATTCCTACGAGTTTCCCAGAGATAGCCAGTGCTCTTCGACTCCCTGGAAAATGGCACCTGGCTCCTCTAAAACAACACAACACAAACATCAATCAGCCCCAATGACCTCAACAATAACACAGGAGAAACAAAAGGCAATGGCAGAAGATTTCCCGAAACTAGCATCATACATAGAAGAAGCAGACATTGAGCTACCACAGAAATAAATTTTCAGAATGCTGCTTGGAGTCATACAGGATATGGGGGAAACAATATAGAAAAAGGATGAAATGGTAGAGGAGAGATAGTCCATGCACCAAAGGGAAATACAAGAGCATAGGGAGGAGATAACAAAAACCAGTAGCAGACACACAGATCTCAAAAATAGACTGGAGGAAGCAGAGAACCTCCAAGCAGTGACTTGGAGGACAGCCAAGCAGACTTTAACAAACGCGAACAAAAATCTAATAGGATCATCAGAGAAGCTGAAGAAAACCTAAGAGCTATGTCTGATGATATGAAGCGGAACAACATTAGAATCATTGGCTTACTGGAAGAAGACACAAAAAGAAGTCATCTGAAACAATAGTAAGAGAATTCCTGGAGGAAAACTTCCCCAGTTTAATGAATGAAAACCAGGCAACCATTCAGGAGGCTGAAAGAACACCAGCTAGACTGAATCCTAAGAAGAAGTTATCAAGGCACAAAATAGTTAAACTATCCAACTTTGAGGAAAAGGAGAAAATCATGAGAGCAGCTAGGAAAAAATAAGCAATCACATATAAAGGTTGCCAAATAAGAATATGCTCAGACCTATCAGCAGAAACTATGAAAAAGAGGAGAGAGTAGAGTAACATATTTCAAAAATTGAAGGAAACAATGCAAACCCAAGAAAACACTACCCAGCCAAATTATCAATCAAAATAAATGGGGAAGTAAGAGTATTCCCAGATAAGAAAAAACTCAAAGAATATGTTAGAAGATTCCCAGCCCTCCAAAGATCCTTGGTGACCCAGTAAAGGCAGAAGTACAATACTCAGCAAGCATAAATAAGAGACTGACACATAAAACAACCTCACCCACAGGGCAACAAAGGCAAAACAGACCCCAAGATAGCATTGGCTTAAGGATGGAAAGAAGTCAAGAATGATACACACACACACATGCACAACACACTAATAAGAAAGGAAGGTAGGAAAACACCCAATGTAAAGGGTATAAGATGACATCACAGAGTTCACAGATGGAGATAATAACCCTGAATATCAATGGACTGAACTCAAGCATTAAAAGACTGAGAGTAGCAGACTGGCCTAGAAAACACAACCCAGCAATCTGCTGCCTACAGGAGACACATCTCAAGATTACAGACAAAAAATAGGCTGAGAATCAAAGACTGGAGAAAGGCATATGAAGCAAACAGCAATTCAAAAAGAGCAGGGGCTGCAATCCTAATCTCTGATAAAATTGACCTCAAAGTACATACCATAAAAACAGATAAGGAGGGACACTATATAATACTCAAGGGAATAGTAGAAAAAAAACCCCACTAAGCATTCTAAATATATATTCCCTGAATGAGAAACCCGCTGAATAGGTCAACCAAACACTACCAAAGATGAAAAAAAAAAAATTCACAGCCTCAACAATTATAGTGGGTGACTTCAATACACTGTTCTCTGAGAAAGATTGATCACATGGAAAGAAACTCAACAAGGAGGCTAGAGATATAGACACTACAATTAGACAATATGACCTGATAGATATTTACAGAGCTTTTCATCCAAATTATAAAAAATTCACATTCTTTTCAAGCCCGCATGGCACATATTTGAAGATAGACCACATGCTGGGGCATAAGGCAAATCTACATAAATTTAATCACATTGATATTATACAGACCTCTCTCTCTGGCCACTGTGCCATAAAGCTGGAAATCAACAAAAGGAAGACGAAGAAAAGGAGAACAAACAAGTGGAGGATGAATAACTCTCTACTGCAAAAGGAGTGCGTACTGGTACAGATCAGAGATGAAATGAGGAAATTTCTAGAAACCAACGAGAATGAGAATGCAACGTACCAAAAGTTATGGGACACAGCAAAGGCAGTTATCAGAAGTTTCATAGCAATACATGGACACCTGAACAAGGACACCTGATTGATATGCTGACACAAAATTTACAACAACTAGAGCAGAAGCAGCAGGACAATCCTATGAATAGCAAAAGAAATAATAAATCAGGGCTGAGATTCAGGAGAGGGGAAATAAGAAAACTATGGAAAAATGCTGCTAAAAGTGTGTTCTTTGAAAGGATAAACAGAATCAACAGACTGCTGGCAAAACAAAACAAAGAAAGGAGGGATCAAATTTCAATAGTAAGAATGAGGGGTGAAAGAGGGGCCATTACGACAGACCCTAATGAAATCAAAAGGATAATTACACAGTAGTACAAAGGATTGTACTCCAATGAATTTAACAACTTGGAAGACATACAAATTCTTGGAAAAACAATCCTTCCCTAGACTATCCCCAAGGGACGGACATCAAGAATCTCAACAGACCTATAGCAATAGAAGAAATAGACAAAGTTATCAAGGGATTACCTACAAAAAAATCCCCTGGACCAGATGGCTTCACAGGAGAATTCTACCACGCATTTAGGGAAGAACAAACATCAATCCTACACAAACTCTTCCAGAACATAGAAAAAGATGGCAAACTACCGAACTCCTTCTGTGAAGCTTGTATAACTCTGATACCCAAACCAGGCAAGGATCCGACAAGAATTGAGAGCTACAGACCAATATCCCTAATGAACATTGATGCAAAAATCTTTAACAAAATACTGGCTAATAGAATACAAAAGTATATGAAACAAATAATTTACAATGACCAAGTGGGATTCATACCAGGGATGGTTCAACATACAAAAGACCATTAGTATCATTCACCACATTGACATGAAAAGCTCTAAGAATCACATGATAATATTGATAGATGCAGAAAAAGCATTTGACAACATCCAACACCAATTCCTGTGTAAGACACTTGAGAAGATAGGAATGGAAGGAAAATTCTTCAAGACAATACAAGCTATATATGGAAAACCCACAGCCAACATGTTAGTCAATGGAGAAGAGATTACACTATCTCACTGAAAAAAGGGGATGAGACACGGATGCCCCTTGTCTCCACTCTTATTTAACATGGTACTGGAGGCTTTAGCCAACAGCATACAGCAATGAAAAGACATCAAAGGTATTCATCTGGGGAAGGAAGAGGTGAAATTATCATTATTTGCAGATGATACGATTTTATATATGGAAAATCCCAAAAGCTCCACAAGGGGAGTCCTGAAAGCAAAAGAGTACTTTGGCAGAGTTTGAGGATACAAGATCAACAAACAGAAGTCCATCGGACTGCTATACACATAAGACCACAGACGAGGAAATCAAAAAGGTGGTACCCTTCACAATAGCCAAGCACAAATTGAAATATCTAGGGATATACCTGACTAAAAGAACAAAGATAAAAAAAAAGAACAAAGATGTATATGAGGAAAACTAAAGAATACCATTACAAGAAACCAAGAGTGACCTCAACAAATGGAAAAATATTCCATGCTCGTGGATTGGAAGACTCAATATATCAATATAGTCAAGATGTCAGTTCTGTCCAAGACACTATGTAAGTTAAATGCAATCCCTATACAATTACCCTCATCTTTCTTCAAAGAACTGGAAAAACTGATTACCAACTTCATATGGAGAGGGAAGAAGCCCAGAATTAGCAGAGAACTTCTCAAGAAGAAGGACACACGGGGAGGGCTTGTTTTACCTGACTTTAGCACATATTCTACAACTACAGTTGTCAAAACCGCATGGTTTTGGTATAATGACAGATACTCAGACCAATGGAAAAGAACTGAAAACCCCAAATCATCAGCATACAGACAACTGTTCTTTGATAAGGGCCCAAAAAATACCCAATGGGAAGCAGATTCCCTCTTCAACAAGTGGTTCTGGAAAAATCAGATATGTACCTGCAGAAAAATGAAGCAAGACCCATATCTCACTCCATGCACAAGAATAAACTCAAG
This sequence comes from Tenrec ecaudatus, assembly GCF_050624435.1. Classification (NCBI taxonomy): domain Eukaryota; kingdom Metazoa; phylum Chordata; class Mammalia; order Afrosoricida; family Tenrecidae; genus Tenrec; species Tenrec ecaudatus. The sequence continues at coordinate 132,439,211 of NC_134535.1, forward strand.
GTGGATCACAGACCTTGAAGTTAAACTCCAAACTATTAGGGCCATCAATGAGGGAATTGGGACCAACTTGAGAACTTTGGCACAGGGAATACATAGGCTATCAGAAATAGGGAAGGACACAAACACACAGGAGGCACAAATTGACAAATGGGATATACTGAAGATAAAACACCTGTTTACATCGAAAGAATTCACTAAGAGAGTCCACAGACTGGGAAAACATCTTTAGCAATAACACATCGGACAAAGGACTTATCAATAAAATCTACAATACTCTGCTAGCTTCCCAAAAGAAAAGAAATAATTGCCCACTGAGGAGGTGGGCAAAGGACCTGAACAGAAATTTCAAAGGGGCAAAAATCTGAATGGCCAATAAACATATGAGAAAATGTTCCCGATCTTTAGCCATAAGAGAAATGCAAATTAAAACAATGAGATACCACCTAACACCCTCAAAGATAGTGCAATTCAAAACAATCAGAAAGCAATAAGTGCTGAAAGGGCTGTGGAGAGACAGGAACTCATCCACTGCTGGTGGACCTGTAGGTATGTACAGCCAATATGGAAATCGACCTGGAAATATCTAAAACAGACGGAAATTGAGCTACCATATGACTCAGCAATCCCGTTACTGGGCATTTACCCAGAAGAGGCAAGAAACACACCACAGCCAGACATCTGTGCTCCAATGTTCATCACGGCACAGTTCACAATTGCAAGGAGTTGGAAACAACCTAAATTTCCATCCACTGACTAGTGGATTCAAAAGCTGTGGTACATACATACAATGGAGTACTACGTATCGCTAAAAAGCAGTGATGAACGTATGAAGCACATTGCACATGGGAAGAACAGGAGGAAACCATGCTAAGTAAAGTAAGGCACGCACAAAAGGACAAGTACAACATGAGTCCACTGAGGTAAGCTTAAAAAAATACAAAGGGGTATAGGAAAAAAGCTACTATATACAAGCATTCCTGGGGCAAGGACCAGGTAATATGGTAGGGGCCAGACCAAATCCAGGGATACATATGGTAGCCAAATAAAAAGGAGGGGGGAAAGAAAAAAAGGAAAAAGAAATGAGTAGTCTGGGAACAGGGCACTAAACCACCCAAGGGGAGGGTATTGTTTATATCTCCACAGGGAAAGAGGGACCAGACTTCAACCCAGTGCTCCAAGACATGAATAAAACATGATGGCGTGATTTTTGTGCACATATTACTATATCTGCAGGTCCACCTAGATAAGATAGGCAGGACAAACAATGTGAGAATAAAATAACGGAACCAACAGTCCCGGAGGAACATGAGAGCGTGGGAGGTAGGGGAAGGGAGGAGGTGTTGGCCAAGCCAGTGACAAGGGAACAACGAGTGGTTCAAAACCAGTGGAGGGAGGGATGGGAGGACTGGTAGGAAGTGACCAAGGGCAAGGTAACTGAGAGGAATTACTGAAACCAGAATGAAGGCAGAACATGATAGTGGGACAGGAGGAAAGCGTAAGGTAATGGAGGAAAGGAGTAGGAGGCAAAGGGCATAGATAGAAGCTTAAATACAGAGATGTACACATGTAAATATATTTATGATTATGGGTGAAATAGACCTAGGTGCATATATTTATAGGATCAGTAGTAGGGTAGCAGGTGGACATGGGGCCTCCTTGTGTGCATTCCCTCAATACAAGAGCACCTTGCTCAGCTAAACGGTCATTCCATGATACCCACCTTCCCGACATGTTCGCTAAAGACAGACATGTGCATAATCAAATGTGGTGAAGAAAGCTGATGGTGCCTGCTATCAAAAAGATAGAGCATCTGGGGTCTTAAAGGCTTGAAGGCAAACAAGCGGCAATCTAGCTCGGAAGCAACAAAGCCCATAGAGATGAAGCACACAGCCTAAGTGAACATGAGGTTTTGAAGTGATCAGGTAGCAGACACCAAAGAACAAAACCCATCATTGTGTGATCACCTTCCCCACATAAACGCTGAAGATGAATCTATGCATAACTAAGTGTGGTGAAGAAAGCTGATGGTTCCTGGTTATAGAGATATAGCATCTGAGGACTTAAAGGCTTGAAAGCAAACACGCGCCATCTAACCCAGAAGCAATAAAGCCCACATGGAAGCAGTACATCAACATGTATGATCATGAAGGGCTGAGGGACCAGGTTTCAAGCACCAAAGGCAGGGGGAAAATCATATCATCATGAATGAGGGGAGTTCATGATAGGGACCCAATGCCCATCTGTAGACAACTGGACATCCCTTGCAGAGGGGTAGTGGGGAGGAGATGAGCCACTCAGGGTTCAGTGTAGCAATAATGAAACTCACAACCTTCCTCTAGTTCTTAAACGCTTCCTCCCCACCCTCACCCCAACTATCATGATTCCAATTCTACCTTGTAAACCTGGTTAGACCAGAGGATGCACAGCGGTACATCCTCTAGTTAGGCACAGAGGATGCACAGTTGGGATCTGGAAACACAGGGAATCTAGGACACATGAACCCCTCAGGAACAACGGTGAGAGTGGCGATACTGGGAGGGAAGGTGGGTAGAAAGGAGGAATAGATCTCGGGGATCTACATATAACCTCATCTCTGGAGGATGGGCAACAGGAAAGTGGGTGAAGGGAGACACCGGGCAGTGTAAGATAAGATAAAATAATAATTTATAAATCATTAAGTGTTCATGAGGGAGGGGAGAGCAGGGAAGTGGGGGGGGGAATGAGTTGATTCCAGGAACCCAAGTGGAAGGCTAATTTTGAGAATGATGAGGGCAATGAATGTATAAGGGTGCTTTACACAATTGATGTATGTGTGGATTGTGATAAGAGTTGTATGAGGCCCAATAAAATGATTTGAGGAAAAAAAAGAAACAAAAACATGGTGTGGAGTAGGGAACCAGTGGAGAGGTCTGAAGGGATGGCCCAAATCCCAACTACGTGGGTAGATGCCCCTCCCCCAAGAATAATTTATTTCAGAGGACAGCACTGAAGCAGCAGCTCAGGGAGAGGGACAAGTCTGATCAGAACACATGGGAGCAAATGAAGGAGGAGGAAGAGAGAGTGGAACACATCCTGGCCCACCAAGCCTTGACAATGATATTCCCGCTCAGAGCAGTCAATCAACAGAGAAGACCATATGGCCAGCCCCACTATGAGACATGATATCCCTTACTGACCTATAGCCCTACAGGGGACAATACTGGAGACACAGTGTGGGAATTGCGTCCGATCTGACCGAGGCAAAACACTAAGGGCGTGCAACAGAACAACAAGGGAAACAGAGCAATGAAGTCCACAAGGAATACCAAAAATAGACTTTGGGGCCAGGGCTTGGCACCCCACCAGACTCGACTGTAAAACACTCCTAAAGGCCAACAAACAGTCCTTGAACTAACTACAAGCTTTTCTTTTTTGGTTGTTGTTGTGTTGTGTTTTGTTTTTATCATTGACTTTTTGTGGTTGTTGTTTTATTGTGTTGCTTGGTTTTGCTCTGTTTTGTTTTTGTGCATGTCCACAGGTCTGTCTAAATAAGATAAGTGGATGAACAATCTGGAGGAGAAAACAATTGGACCTACATTTCCAGGGGTACATGAGAGAAGGAGAGGTGAGGGGAAAGGAAGTGGTGTTAATAAACCCAGGGACAAGGGGATAACAAGTAATACAAATCGGTGGCGAGGAGGGTGTAGGAGGCCTGGTAGTGCTTGATCAAGAGTAATGTAACCGAGAGGAATTACTGTAACCCAAATGAAGACTGAGCATGATAATGGTACAATGGGAGGTAAAAGGAAATAGAAGAAAGAGCTAGGAGGCAAAGGGCATTTATACAGGTCTAAATAAAGGCATATACATATGCAAATATACTTATATATGAGGATGTGGAAATAGATTTATGTGCACATAGTTATAAGTTTAGTATTAAGGTAGCAGATGGACTTTGGGCCTCTACTCAAGTACTCCCTCAATGCAAGAATACTTTGTTCTTTTAAACTGGCATTCCATGATGCTCAACTTCCCGACACGATCACTGAAGGAAAATGGGTGCATAAGCAAAAGTGGTGAAGAAAGCTGATGGTACCCAGCTATCAAAAGGTCTTAAAGGCTTGAAGGTTTACAAGCGGCCATCTAGCTCAGAAGCAACTAAGCCCACATGGAAGAAGCACACTGGCCTGTGCGATCATGAGGTGTCGAAGGGATCCGGTATCAGGCATCAAAGAACAAAAAATCCTATCATTGTGAATGAGGAGGAGTGCGGAGTGGAGACCCAAGACCCATCTGTAGGCAACTGGACATCCCCTTACGGAAGGGTCGCAGGGAGGAGACAAGTCAGTCAGGGTGCAGTATAGCAACGATGAAACATACAACTTTCCTCTAGCTCTTAAATGCTTCCTCTCCCTTCTTTTCCCCCACTATCATGATCCCAATTCTATCTTACAAATCTGGCTAGACCAGTGGATGTATACTGGTACAGATAGGAACTGGAGACACAGGGAATCCAGGACAGATGATCCCTTCAGGACCAGTGGTGAGAGTGGTGACACCAGGAGGTTGGAGGGAAGGTGGAGTGGAAAGGGGGAACTGATTATAGGGATCTTTATATAACCTCCTCCCTGGGGGAACGGACAACAGAAAAGTGGGTGAAGGGAGATGTGGGACAATGTAAGATGTGACAAAATAACAATTTATAAATTATCAAGGGTTCATGAGGGAGAGGGGAGCGGGGAGGGAGGGAGGAAAATGAGGAACTGATGCCAGGGGCTTACGTGGAGAGCAAATGTCTTGAGAATGATTCGGTTAACAAATGTACAAATGTGCTTTATACAAGTGATCTATGTATGGGTTGTCATAAGAGTTTATGAGCCCCCCCAAAAATGATTTTTTTAATTGCTCTTTTTTATAAAGATCTTGAATTTGTTTCTCTAGTCAACCTGACTAACCCAGGACCCTACTTTACTCTCATGTAAAAGCCAGCATATTGTTTCAGTAATTTAAAAGTATAAGCACTCAATCTAGAACAGTCTTTTAGGATTTCTACCCCACCCCCACCTCAGATGATTGCATCCAGATGCATGAGGAAGGGGTGTGGCTTATGTAACACTTAGCAGCAGGGGATACATCCGGTGGCTTCTCCATCTCTGCTAGTTTTCACTACAGAGCTTTTGGGTTGGGTAGAGTGGGGCGGGGCTGTTCAATGACTTTAGAGAGGCTGGTCTGGTCTTCCCACTGGCATGATGGCTGATGCCCATGGTAACTCCTGGTCCCTTCTGTTCTTCAGAACCCAGCTGTCTCCCTTCACTCTGCTCAATCTTGGTTCTCACAATGATGTGGACCTTCCTAGGCTTGGCTTTCCCCTGTAGGTGATCCCTCCTCAGTGTTACCAGAGGTCCATTCTTCTAACACAACCTCTATAAATTCTCTTACCGGAACCTCATCGAACACTTCTACTTCCCCTTGGGCACCTGAAAACAGAGAGCTACTGATGGTCACTGAAGGAAAGCAAGCTCACCCGCCTCTGCTGGCTGACGTTGCTCTGATGAACTGCTCCAGGTTGGTAATCTCCTTTCAGACTTCCAAATGGGAGTGAGACATAGAACCCACTGTGTTGTCAACATTCCGTTGACATCTATGTACACTACGTATACCCCGATACACTACTGAAGCAGCGGTTCTCAACCTTTGGGTCAGGAACCTTTGGGGGTTGAATGACCCTTTCACAGGGGTCGTCTGATTCATATCAGTAGCAAAATTACAGTTATGAAGTAGCAACAAAAATAATTTTATGTTTGGGGGTCACCAAAACATGAGGAACTGTATGAAAAGGTCGTGGCATTAGGAAGGTTGAGAACTACTGTATTAAAGAGACTATCCTAAGCACCAACACATTTCCACTTATTAGCTCTCTAACAATTCTGCAAGGTAGGTAATCCTATCACCTCTGTTTTACGGATGAGAAAACAGAAGCATGAAAAAGGTTAAATAACTGCCCACAGTTGAAAGTTTTGAGCCCAAACAATTTGGGTTCAGAGTTCATGCTATTATCCATGATTTGGGCACAGGGAAGAGAGATTGAGACATATGCTTAAATACCTGCTCTCTTTTCCTTGCCTTAATTTATTCCTATTATCTCAAAGGAGGCCTTTGCCTCCTTTCTCTTCCTATTTGGTAGTGACCTACCTTATGTGGACATCTAGGATAAAAATCCAAAGGGGAAATAAAGAAATTTAGGAATCCTCTTTTTCAACAACACCTGACTATCAGGAATATTGCCTCGGTGGGATGTGAGAAGCAAAACAGTAACTGTTTCTTTGACTTCCATTTCTGTGATCCTTATTGCCAGCTCGTTCAGTATGTGTGGCTATATCTGGTTGCATAGAGTAGAAATCAGAACAAGAAAACGCAAAAGGGAAAAACTACCTGAATAGATTTCAAAATATTTTTCCTATTAATAAACACACTGTTTTTCAAATGGTTTGGGTTGGCAAAGCCTTTCTGGATATGAATCCCCCTACTTAGAAGTAAACAGCAAACAGGAGTTGGCGAGTTTTTAATCTACCAAATCACGTCATGACTCTGGCCAAGGGGTTAGGACACTTATCTGAAAAAATTCTAGAAAGCAAATATCATTGCCTTTGTAGGGCCATTTAAGGAGTCGCCATTGGAACTTCTCAACTCAGCTATTGTACTGTGAAAACGGCCACGTATGACATGCAAATGAATAAATATGGCTGCGTTCTAATGAAACTTCATTTACAGTTACAGGGAGTGGGCCACATTTGGCCCCACTACTTGTAGCTGCTGGTCCTCACTGTAGAACATAAGCAGAAAGAGAATCTGGAAGCCTAGTTATGTCAACCATGCTTCAAGGTCATGCTGGTCAAGCCCAGTTCCCATCTGAGAGGTAACTAACGGTTCAGCCCCCCTGCACGAAAGATCTGTTAAGCACTATGAGGTTATAAAGGTATCAAAGACATACCCCGGTGGGACACCTGCCTGGAACGTTAAGGAGAGCGATGAGTATTCTGACATTTGGCTGTGAAACTGAAAATCTATCTACTTGGAGGTGGTTACATCTTGATGGGAAATGTTTCTGTTTCTTTATGCTGCTGGGATTTTATGGTGTGAAGCCCAGGGGACATTTTTAGGGAAACGGTCTTTTGGGAAGTATATTTTTGTGAAGCATATTTTTGACAACATGCTTGAATATATCTGAGTGTGCAGACTGGTGAGAAAGCAGTCGTGGAATTGGGGGACTATTATTATGGAGGCATAATAATAATGGGATTGTAGGGGTTTTCTCTGCAGGAGGAACAAAGAGTTGTAGGGCCCTGAGGGAGCCAGAAATAAGATGATACCCCAACATTAAGCTGCAGGAACAGCTCTAATGTGAGAGCCAAGTGACCTGGGTTCCACTCTGTGCTGAGTCACTGTGTGTCCTTGGCCAAGTTATTCAATTTCTGTAGAGCTTATGTCTTCCTTAGTGAACAGTGAAGGCGTCTAGTGGGAAGATCCCTGAGATGTTTCTGCCTCTGGAATTCTATTTCTAATATGCGCTTATATTAAATCCTTCATGTGTCACAGTGTAAGAGCTCAGAAGTAGGCCTGGCTTTTACTCTGTGGGAGAAAAGGAGCTAAAACATGTTCCTTCTAGAAAGAGAGCAAATAAAAAAAACCCAAAAGCAGTACGTTCCATTTAATTTTACCAATGAAGCCCTCCCTAATGGGCGATTTATGTGATTAGAAAATTTGGAGAGGGGTGGAATTACCCCTGTCTGTTACTAGTGGAGACAAGGCAGGGCAGACACACTAAAAACAAGACACAGAATTGAGAATAAAGGCATACTTCTGAAGATGCTTATAGATTTATTTAGGTTAATTTTCACATGAACTCAATCACTTCTAAATACCTGGCTTTAGGAATTTGAGGATCAGGATGGACATGAAGGGTCATTTTCTGGGAGTCTAAAGATAAAGTTGACCGTTCAGGGACTGGTGAGGAATCAAGATTGGCCAAATAAGAAATTAAGAATTAGATTGGGTGCCTCTACACCACTACTCTCCTATAGAGCTTTCTGTGATCCTGGAATGTTCTCCATCATCATTATCCCACTATAGTCATTATTCACCACAGGCGGATCCTGAGCACAAGAAATTTGGCTAGTTTCATGGGAAAGAAGAATGATGAAAATCAAAAGACACATGGAAATAATTCGTCCAATGGACTAGTGGATTGCAGCCATGTCTCCATGCACGAGGCCAGAGGAACTAGATGGTGCCCAGCTGCAACTCAATGTGTAACCATGACAACACATCCTGCCCATCAGATATTTGCATGACGATGCATCAAAGGAGCAAAATGACAGTGATGAGGTAGCAAGGAAAATAATTTTATGGCTGGGGGGGTCACCGCAACATGAGGAACTATATTAAAGGGTCTGGGCATTAGGCAGATTGAGAACCACTGACTTAGACTACGGCCCTTAGTCACCCTTCAGGCTTAGCGTTGAACTCACACCTGTGGTAGAATATTAACCATTTAAGAGCAAAAGGACAGCACTGACCAAGGACAACATTCCGAAGGTTAGGAAAGGAAACAGGAAGCACAGGAATGTGCTGGTCCAGGAGAAGACTGCAAGGGATGAGTTGACAACAAAAGGCATGTGACAAAAAGTGTGACAAAAATTGATTGTAAGCTGATAGATGCTCTGTAACCTTCATTTAATTTATACTACAATTTTTTGAAAAATTGGATAGTAGGTCGGAATATCTGAATTTAAATACATTTAGAAAATAAACAAATTTAGAGATGTCCTGACGACACAGATGCTAAAACCCCAGATGCTAACCAAAAAGTCAGTGGTTCCAACCCACCAGCCTCTCTGTGGGATTCTGACGGTGCAGTCGGCTTCCAGAAGGATCACAGCCTCGGAGCCCCAGGAGGCAGTTCTACCCCGCCCTAGAGGACGGCTAGGAGTGGGAATCCATTCGAAAGCAACTTGACCGAAAGCCAGCCGAGCTGAAGGCACACAGCTCTGGTGGGAATGCCCCAGAGGCCCGGGGGTGTTCTTGGTTGTGGTAAGTAAAATTCCCCTTCATTCGTTTGCATTCAGGGTGGGGGGATTTCACCTGTGACTCACTGGTCACAAAATGATTAAGAAAAGAGCCTCCCTCCTGCTGATACGGGACACTTCTCACCCCGAGGAGTGCCAGACCCGCTCTGGGAGGCAGTGAGGGAGGCATGGTTCATGGCGCATCTTTTCTTGGTAACAAGCAAGAGATACATGTAGAGGCGTGGTTTTCACATGTTCCAAAGCAGAGGAAGCCATTCTCCAGGGAAATTTGACGTGGAACTTATAGATCAGTTATCTATCAACTACCATGAGAATTCTGCGTAGGTGATGTGGTTTATAAACCACAAAGGGCCTTTGTTTGAAAGCACAGCTACTTAACCCACTGACAGCAGCGTAGATGTGCTCCTCCGGACCTATTCTTTCTTTGCTTTGCACTGACAGAGTTGTCCTCAGAAGGCTGAGGGGCACTGTTGCCCTTGGGCTCTCAGGGTTCAGGGGTGGGCAAGAGGAAAGCCCATCCTCAGTAGCCTGTGGAGATCCGAGGGCAGAGATGCAGCTGCTTCATTCACAGGAACAGCTTAGAGATTGTGTTACCCCTTTACACCCATTTGCCCCCATTACCCCACTACCCCAGACGCGAGTACAGGCGAATGTGTGCGAATAGTTATTTACAAACCACAGAGTACTTCTATATATTTTATCACTTCAGCGTGACGCACCCACGATGGACCCATGAGGAACCGAAAACCAAAGTGACCTGCCCAAGGTCATTGCCACCAGCAGGGCCCAAGTCGAGTTTCCTCGTTTCTAGTGCTTAATACTTCACACACACACACACACACACACACACACACACATTCACTCATCGGTGCAGTCTACCATAGGATGTGATACATGCACACGTTCATTGCCGCTACCGGGCATTGGAGCTGAATGGGTTATTGTTAACAGTAAGTCACTCTCAACCAAGGAGACAGACAGACAGACAGACCTGGTTTTGACTCCTGGTCCTGCCATTTGCAAGCTGGGCTTTCATGTGTTACCTTACCCCTGTGAAGTCTGTTTCTTCCTGTGAAAATAGAGCCCATACTCCATAATTGAAGAGTCCCTGGGTAGAACAAACAGTTAATGACCGCAGCTGCTAACTGAAAAGCTGGCGATTCAAGTCCACTTAGAGGCACCTTGGAAGAAAGGCCTGGCTTTCTTTTTCTTTTCAAATTGCCCTTGTAAAATCTATGGAGCATAGTTCTGCCCTGGCACACAGGGGGACTCCATTAGTCCTGATCAACTTGACAGCAACTGGTTTTACTTTAGTACATAATTTCTGAAGAGTCTTGTGAGGATTAAATTCAATCAGATCAAGGATGTAAAACAAATGAGCTGCCTGCCACAAAATTAGAAGAACTTAATCAACGACGCTAATATTCATCATGATCAGAATGTCATCAACATCAGGCTGGTTGCCGAGCCCTCTGGAGGCTTTTCCTTGCTCTCCTTTATCTCCGCCCAAGGCTTCCCGCCCTACCAGAGATGTTCCCTAGAGGTTCCTGAGAGGCGGCCGTCTCTGAGGATTTACAGAGCTGTTACCAGCAAATTGCATGTTTAGTGCTTAGAGGAGGAAGGGTTCGTTGAAACAGGGATAAAATGCATGGCTGTTCAAAGAACCCATCAAGATGCGCCACGGGACCAGAAGAAAACCCCGCTGCAGGTTTGGCCTGCATGTCCAGAGCCACAAGAGGAAGAGAAAGTGAAGCGGGGGCATCGGCGTGAGCGTGAGCTGCTGCTTAAGCCACTGTGAAGGTGAAGTCAAGAAAAATTTTCTGAAAAAGCCAATTGTCTTCCTGTCAGGTTTTGTCAAGGGAGGCCTGCAGGACCTTACACAATGGAACATGCAAAGTGCGAGTGGTCTGGGACATTTCGCACTGGGCCCTGCTCCTCCACACTGCTTTACCTTCGCAGAGGGGAGTTGGAGAAAATGAAACAGCAAAAGCCCAGCACCTCCCTGCGTGCTCAGTCTCAGGGCAGAGATTTTGTGGGGGCCATGGTCATGTGTTCTCAGTTGCTGTTCTGCTAACCAGCGCTGTGCCCACAACACTGAGAGTCTGCACGCGGTGCTTACGTCACTCTTTCATCTGTACGCCCTTTGGTTTCTATCTCTGAACCTCCCACTGCAGGGAACCTCTACAGAGAAGCATAATGGGGGGGGGGGTAGGGGCTTAGGCTTCTGAAGAGGAGCCCCTTTGCATAGTATATTTCTGGGCTCTCTAAAACCAAGTCAGATGCCTAAAGGGAAACTTGTTTTTAAAAGTGTGGGCACTTCAGACCCAAGTGAGCAGGGTGCACAACTGGAAGTGCAGCTTCCTGAGCCCTCTCATAATATGGCATAGGGGGTGGTGACTAACTGATCTTCAAGTGAGTCATTTCCTCTGTTACCTCGGTTTTGTGCATTTGCGAAATGGGGAGAACAAGCTTATAAAGAAATGTGCATTCACCCTTTTGTGGCCTCCCTAACTATGAAACAAATGCATGCTCATGATAGAAAAGATAGAATAAAAATATACAGAAGAAGAGATCATAATAATTATCCTTAAAACCAAACCGCCTAGAGATAAGCACAGCTCTCTCTCTCTCTCTCTCTCTCTCTCTCTCTCTCTCTCTCTCTCTCTCTCTCTCTCTCTCTCTCTCTCTCTCTCTCTCTCTCTCTCTCTGTAGTTCCAAAATAAGCTACATAATTGCAAGATGAACATGCAGGGTTCCCTGTTTAAAAAAAAAAGAAAGAAAATGTCAAGACAGCAGCGGCAAAGCAATCTAGCAAGTGGGAGATCCATCTGAGCACAGGGCCTTGTGTGGCTGCAGATCACACACCCTGTGGGTCACCTTCTCAAAATAATATACAATCAGCTGCTGAGTCTTTTCTCCGCACCAAGTGCCTGGCATTAGTTCTACCACGCACAACTTCCTAAGATCAATGAATGCTCTTCCACCCCATCCCTTTTGCAGATAAGAAACAATGGGAAGCCGGGAGTTGAAGTAACTGGCCTGAGTTCATGAGGCTCCTCAGTGGTCCTAGTCACACAGTAGCCTTTGGCTTGCAAGCCCCCCACACCCCCCTTCAGGTTCAGGTTTATGAATGTGGGAAATAAAATGGAGACCATACAATGTCCACAACCTTCCACTGCATTCCGTCCCGTGTGTGTCATGAGTGTTATTGTTTCTGTTTTTCACCTTCTGTCATTAAATACAAGAGAAAAGGAAAGGCTGTTGGTAGGAAAAATGAAGTCCTAGCTGACAAGCCTTTGGGTCAACAAACCCAAGCCACACTCCCTGCCATCAGGTTGGCCGACCACAGGGACGATACAGCACAGGGTAGAACTGCCCCATGGGGTTCTGCGACTGGAACTCGTTCTCGGAGTAGAGAGCCCCCATCCTCCTTCGAGTGGCTGGTGGTTTCAAACTGTTGACCTTGCAGTTAGCAACCCAACTGGTAACCACAGTGCCACCAGAGCTCCTGCTTCCACTGCCAGATTACATTAATGAGAGACGCCAACCCCATGGGATCAGAGCAGGACTGTGCGGCCAGTAAAGGGCTTGGTAAAGGCTAAGCTGGTGTGTTAGCCCGTACCCCTCATCTGACAAACACTAACATTTCACTCCCCTGCTCAGAATGTCCCCCATATGAAAAAGAGGCTTTTTGGTTGTTGTTTTTTCAGGACCCAACTTCCAAGGAGACTTTTGTAAACATTTTACTTTCTACAATTTGTAAAAAAAAAAAAAAATTAAGCACAAATCATGTTATGATATCAAGCAGTGTTCAACCTCCCCCTTAGACACATATTCTCTCTCTCTTAAATGCCACAGATTATGCAAAAAAAGGAGCCAATATTAGTTCTGAAGCGACTATTGAAACCATACTATAAACCACTGCAGACTTGGGCAAATGTATTTCATTTCTGTAAGTCTTGAGAGCTACACCTGTAAGACTGGTTCATTCTAAGCACCTTCCAGAGAGTAGTGAAGAGAGGACCTATGTGAGGCCTCTTCCAAATCGAGGTATTTCTGAACTAAGAGCCAACTCGAGGTCACTGCACAACAAAAGCTCTGCCTAGGCCTTGGTTCATCAGTGAAAATTGAAACTCTATTCCAGTCCTTGGGACCTCGGCATGAGGGGCTGGGAAGAAGAGGAGGGCAGGTAGAGCCTGGCTTCCTCCCACGTGGCTTTTTTTTTTTTTGGCTGCTGCTGAACTGTGGCTAAAAGGAAGCTACCTTTTGGGGGTGGGGGGACTCACAACATACCACCCACAGCTTGTGTGTGTGTGTGTGTGTGCATGCGTGTGCACGCAAGAAGAGAGCATTCAGGCACTTGTTTGTCCCTGTAATCTGAGCCTTGTGGAGCTCAGTTAGGGTTACCAGCCACAGGTCAGTGTCGCCTCGTTAACAATAGCCGGTGATGTCATCTCCCTCACAGGAGGAGAGGGACAGTGGGGAAGGAAAAGTCCCTTCTCAGTTGGGTACTAAGTTTCCACCTATCAAAATTCCATCTTTCTCGATGACCTGCTTGCAAGGTTGTGGTATAAAAAGATTGAATAAGAAACAACATTAGGCTTTAGATATGTGTAATGTGTGTACAAAAGTTTTCCCCTAAATTTCTGCCTACTGAAGATCCCACCAGGCCAACCTCAACACATTTGCAAGGGACATGTGTGCTTTGGGTCCCCCATGCAGTGGGGCAGTGGTGCTGCCCTCTGCCACGTGAACCCTTGGCTCTAGGCCGCTGGCCTGAAGCTGTCTCCCTCTGCTTTTTGCTAGCAGCCCTCTGGTGCCTTCTCCCAGTTACTAGCCAGTCTGAAGACAAAGCTCGCATCTTACCTAGTGCTTACACTTACCTTCTTGCAGTTGAGTCTCTGGGCAGCCCACTGAATCACTTTTATTTCAGTGACAAGCGACTTGAGATCCAACGCTAGTTAGCAGCTGAGCCGAGATTGACACCTGAGTCTTTTTACAGTAAATCAGGTATTCCCTTCTCAGTGCTTGCAGACTCACTCCCCCAGGCTTCGGAACCTCCTGCTTCCAGATGCCCTTGAACCTTGCTTACACTTCTCCCCCACCACGCTGCCATTTTCCTTCCTCATTCCTTTCCGTGCCTCCCCTCCATCATCTGCCTGTTTTTCCGCTGTAGTTCCGTCACAGCGCTGGGCCACCTGCTTCCCCAGCCTCGGCAAGCCTGCAGTTGCCGAACACTTCCCAATTCGTTTCAAAAAACGTACAAATGGGAAAGAAGCTTAGCCTTTGCTGCCTTTGATTTCTCCCCTCACTCGAGGTGAACGCCTACTTGAGAGACTGGGCCTCCTCAGTCTCAGAGTGCGTTGCATTTTGCTTTCGGTTCTCATTGCAGTTTGAAAACTAATGGGGTATGTGCACCCTCTGTGAATCATTATGTAATTGTTAATTAATACACTAACAATGATACAATTCTAGGTAGGTGGAAGGATATTTGGAGAATGGAGAAAAGGAAAAAATTATAAATAACTTCATGACCCCACCAGATCCACGCAGAAAGTCCACTTGAATAATGACGGTGTTAGAAAATTTCGCTCTCTGCTAGTGCCTGTAATTATCACACTATTTTTGCACTTAGAATGGCTTCTAAGCCAACGATCCCTTTTCAAGACACCACTGTCAATTCATGAGCACAGGGTGCCATTGTCGGCACAGGCCTGGTCTGCTAGAGAGTAGCCACACATTCGGCTTCATTTAACGGGCGAGGTCAGCTTATTTTAGACAGTTCGGCTGCTCATTAGGTCAAAGAAGGCCTGTATGTGGGGTGTGTTTGGATCAGCTGATCTTTGTGTAACAGTAGCTGTGCCTAGACAGTCTTTTCCAGAGCTAGGCATTCAAAAGTTACTTGCAAATTTAGATTAGTTCAGAAAACTTCAGATTGTTCTCTGTGTAGGGAAGCGATTAGTTAACAATCGGAGAAACATACTAGTAGATGAATCTTAGAGATGTCAATTAAGGATCCCTGGTCGCACTATGGTTACGCACTTGACTGCTAGCTAACCCCAAAGTGGCAGTTCAAACCCAATAGTCGCTCTGCTGGTGAAATTTGTGGCAGGCTGTACAGGTCACAGCGTGGGAAACCCTGTGAGGCCATTCAGCTCTGCTCTGTGGGGCTGCTGTGAGTCAAAGTCTACTCAATGGCAATGGATTTGACTTTGGGGGGTTAAAAAGGTCAATTAGCAATAGAAGGACCATATGCCCTCCCATAGTCTCATTGGTGTGCCTTCGGGGGAAAAAACAAGCAAACAGTCAAAATAGTGGCTTCCTGGGGGATCTGTTAGATCAGTTCAATTCAACGCAGAGAGGAAACTCAGAAAGCTGTGGAAACTGGTTTTTATTGAAAAGGGATGATCTTGATAGATTTTCTCAAAGCACACAGGATAATCATGGGGCTCATTATCAGGGAGTTTTAGCAAAGTGCAAAATTACACTGGGAAAAAACCCAAACTCACTGCCAACGAGTTGATGCCAACGCCTAGCAAGCCCACCCCACAGGGTAGAATTGCCCCCGTGAGTTTTCAAGAGCAGAAAGCCCCATGCTTCTCCCTCTGAGCAGATGGAGGTTTGGAACTGCTGACCCTGCAGATCTAAATCCAATGAGTAACTGCTCCTCCACAAGGGCTACTTCACTGGGCAGAAGTTCTCCTGATGCCAGCGCGCCCCTGCTCACCCCCGAGGACAGCAAAGGCTGTCTTCTGAGAATGTTGATGGGAAATCCTACCCCATCCACCCGACGGCCCTGATCTTGCCCCTCCTGGTTTATTTTTGTTGTCCAAACGGAAAGAATATTATAAAGAAACACAATCGGGGGCCCTCAAAGATGCCCCAACTGCTGTCTCGGCATAGTATAAATCAAAGAGTGCACAATTTGAGGGGAAGAGATGAAAATACCATCTTCACAACCGTCTAGACCTTGAGGAAGAGTATGCTGAGGAACAATAGCTTCACATTTTGCCACTATTATTTAATCACACTTCCTATGACTTTGTAGCAATCATCTTTTAATTACTCTCATATTACAGCCTTTTGTAGCTTGTCTTAAAATTGCAGTTGCTACACTGTCCAGGCATGCCGCATTCACGGACATCAAGTCAGTGCCGACTCATAGCGACCCTATAGGGCCGGGGAGAACTGCTCCCGGCGTTTCAGCGGCTGCAACTCGTAATGGGAGTAGAAAGCCCAGTCTTTCTCCCGCAGAGCGGCTGGTGGTTTCAGACTACTGATCTTGGGGATCACAGCCCAAAGCGTAAACACTATGCCACCAGGGCTCCTGTAGGCATACCACAGATATATGAACTGTGGGCGCTAAAAGTGACCATATTGGTGGTGGAGATGGCCACAGAGGTAACAGACAAGTAGCACAGAAAATATTCCTTCCTAAATGTATAAACTACTCCTATGAATCTGAGGAAAAACCTACCCCACCTAGCTGAGAAATGGCCAACAATTTGACAGGAAAAGAGACTCCGATGGACCAAATGTGAAAAAGAAAAAGAAAGTTCTAGTTCACTCCTAATTACAGCACCACAACTTCAAACAACAATGGGATATTATTTCACACCCGGCAGGTTGACCAAAGCAAAATGATGAACAAGGACAATGAGAAAGCTCAGGCACATCTGATTGGAAGTGTAAATTACAACGTCCATGTCGGAGACCAATCCAGTGTTCTTTGGTAAAGTTGAAAGTGTCCTTATTCTAAGACCTTGCAGTCACTTCTAAATTGTATGTCAGGCAGTGTTTCTCAACGAGAGTTCCTTAATCGGAACTCAGAACAGAGAAAATGATTAGATAACTATTTTCTCAGCACTCCTAAGGATGCCTCATAAGCAGTACTCTCATTCTAGGTCATAGGAAAGAAGTTTGCCCATTACACAGAATGGTTACTTTCGGGTGTTTGTCTTGTTAAACCCAGTGAAGAAGACTGCCAGAGCACCTCCTATTTAGAATACCACACTATTAGTGACAATAAACAATTGGAACTCATTTGTGTTTTCAGAGGGGAGTGGATAAATAAATTGCATGCTATACAGACACTTAAATAAATGAACCAGATCTATGTAATTCAACATAGACAAATCATGAAACTAAAAAATATTGATTTAAACTATTGTAGGACATTTTGAAAGTATTGATACCATGAACAAATATTTTCTAAAATATGCAAACTGTCCTCCATATTATTTCTTATTTTCATAGTAAGCAATATAAAATTGGGGTCCAGCTATGCACCAAGTTCATGTCACACCAAGTTTCCTGAGGAAGTAGGAAAATATATCGAGGGAGAGAAGTATAGTAGTAGTTACTGGCTGTCTTCCTGATTATTCTGGTTCTCCTTCATGGCATGTGATAGACACTTCTTCATTTTCTTCAAAATGAGGCATGGCCATGTGACTTGCTTTAGCCAATAAAAGAGGAGTGGAAGTGTTTGTTAGTCCCAAGCGCAAGACTCACAACCCGTGTGCACAACTGAAAGTAAGGAAGCAAAGCAAGAAGGCTGCCATAGACACTGAGTTTATATTTATCTCTGAACTTCCTGGCAGAAAACAAAGGATACAGAAAGGCAGATGACACCAGTTACCCACAATAGAAAAAAGATTTTCCGAGAACTAAATTAAAAAAACACACACACACCAAAAAAACCCAACCACCAAGTACACATATACAATAAAGTTACATAAGAAAGGTAGCTGTGGAACTACTGTCCTAACTATTCCACGTGTGCACTTTGTTGTAAACTGTTTCAAGCCTCGTTGGAAAACAAAATCGAGTAAGATGTGAATCCTCTTTCTAGCCACTGCTTTCTTTCCAGATTCTTCTTCTTGTCGGTTTGTGCTTTGTCTCTCCTATGGCAACGGAAACTTCATTGCTGGAGAGACTTCTTATCAACCCCTAACATGACCACGATGCTAAAAACAGACTCAAAAATCAATTGCCATTTAGTGAATTTTGCTGTAGTGATCCTATTGGAGCTGCTGTCAAGGGTTTCTGAAGCTGTAAATCTTTTTTTTTTAATCATTTTATTGGGGGCTCATACAACTCTTATCACAATTCATACATACATCCATTGTGTCAAGCACATTTGTACATTTGTTGCCATCATCATTCTCAAAACATTTTCTTTCTACTTGAGCCCTTGGTATCAGCTCCTCATTTCCCCCCCTCCCTCCTTGCCCCATCTCCCTCACAAACCCTTGATAATTTATAAATTATTATTTTGTCATGCCTTACACTGTCTGACATCTCTCTTCACCCACTTTTCTGTTGTCCTTCCTCCAGGAAGGAGGTTATATGTGGATCCTTGTGATCCAGTCCCCCTTTCTACCCCACCTTCCCTCCACCCTCCTGGTATCACCACTTTTACCACTGGTCCTGAGGGACTCATCTGTCCTGTATTCCCTGTGTTTCCAGTTCCAAGCTGTACCAGTGTACATCCTCCGGTTTAGCTAGATTTGTAAGGTAGAATTGGGATCATGATATTGGGGGGGGGGGAAGAAGCATTTAAGAACTAGAGGAAAGTTGTATGATTCATTGGTGCTACACTGTACCCTGACTGGCTCATTTACTCCTCGCATCCCATCTGTAAGGGGATGTCCAGTTGCCTACAGATGGACTTCGGGTCCCCACTCCGTACTCCCCCTCATTCACAATATGATTTTTGTTTTTTGATGCCTGATACCTGATCCCATTGACACCTCATGATCACACAGGCTGGTGTGCATCTTCCATGTGGGCTTTGTTGCTTCTGAGCTAGATGGCCGCTTGTTTATCTTCAAGCCTTTAAGAATCCAGATGCTATATCTTTTGATAGCCAAGCACCATCAGTTTTCTTCATCACATTTGCTTATGTACTGGCTTTGTCTTCAGTGACCGTGTCAGGAAGGTGAGCATCATGGAATACCAGTTTAATAGAACAAAGTGTTCTTGCATTGAGGGAGTATTTGAGTGGAGGCCCAATGTCCATATGCTACCTTAATACTAAACATATAAATATATGCACAAACATCGATTTCCCCTTCATCATATATATTTTCATATGTACATGCCTGTATTTATAACTCTATAAATGTCCTTTGCTTCCTAGTTCTTTCCACTATTTCCTTTTACTTTCCTTGTCCCACTATCATGTTCAGCCTTCATTTGGGTTTCAGTAATTCCTCTTGGCTACATTGCCTTGATCAAGCCCTACACCCTCCTCACCACCAATTTTGGATTACTTGTTGTTCCCTTGTCCCTGGGTTTGTTAACACCACTTCCTTTCCCCCTCCTCCCCCTCTCCCATGTTGCCCCAGAACTATTGGTCCTGTTGTTTTCTCCTCCAGATTGTTTATCATGCCTATCTTATCTAAATAGACCTGAAGAGATAATAAAATGCACAAAAACAAGACAGAGCAAAACAAAGCAACAAAAGAAAAGAAAACAAAAAACAACCAATGCCAAAAAAGGAGAGAATAGCCTATCAATAGTTCAAGGTCTGTTTGTTGACCTTTAGGAGTGTTTTCCAGTGGAAAGTCTAATGGGGTGTCACACCCTGGCCCCAAAGTCTATTTTTGGTATTCCCTCGGGACTTCCTTGCTCTGCTCCCCTTACTGTTCTGTTGCAAGCCTTTAGCATTTTGCCTTGGTGTGGTGGGGTCAGATCAAATGCAATTCCCACACTGAGTCCCCAGTGTTGTCCCCCCTAGGACTATGGGTCAGTGAGGAATGTCATGTCTCATAGTGGGGCCGGCTATATGGTCTTCTCTGTGCAGTGGCTGCTCTGAGCAGGGATATCATCCTCAAGGCTTGGTGGGCCAGGATATGCTCCACTCTCTCTCCCTCCCCCTTCGTTTGCTCCTGTGTGCTCTGATCAGACATGTCCCTCTCCCTGAGCTGTAGCTTCAGTGCTGTCCTCTGAAGTGAATTCTTCTAGGAGGAAGCTGTAAATCTTTACCAGAGCTGACAGATGCTTTGCTCTCCTGGAGTGTGAGGATGGGTACAAACTGCTGGCCTTGCACGTAGCAACCCAAATGCATAACCAATGACCAAGGCCACGAGGGCTCCTTACTACACTAAGGACAAGTCTGACATAACTAAAATGAGTCTATAATCTAGGCTTAGTCTTGTTCTCCAGCATCAAGATTAGAAAGGGATTCTCTCTGAATTTATGAAGGGGCTTCGAAAAGATTGTGGGAAAAATCCATTATCTTTTCCCTACAACATGCTGAAGCCTCTTGGATTTATAAACCAGTTTTATGAATGTCCACACCCACTTTTCATTACCCATCCTCCTCACACAGTATTTTATGTTAAATACCCCACAGCACACCATTGTGGCTGTTGGTGCTAGATGCAGTAGAGTTGGTTCTGGCTCAAAGCAACCACGGGTAAAGCTGATCCAAACCATTGCCTGGTCTTGCACAATTGTTGTGTTTGAGTCCATCGTAGCAGCCACTGTCAGTCTATCGCATTGAGGGCCTTCTTTTTGTGTGTGCTGACCCTCTAGTCAAGATCATTCCAAGGGCTCAGTAATACTACCCTGTAGATGAAAGCAAAGGAATCGATTCAGTAACGAAAACTAGCCTTGTGCCAGGAGCTGGATGCTTCTGTTCTATTTCTCAGAGGATTACCGTCTTGCTATGGAATTTGGCCTTTCTGGGTATTTGGCTTCATGTTTGTCTATTGTAACATTCTGCTAACTTTATATATATATAAATACATATATATATAAAGGTGTATATATATATAAAGATGTATATATATATATATAAAGGTATATATATCTATAAAGGTGTATCTATAAAGGTGTATATATATATAGGTGTATATATATATAAAGGTGTATATATATATATATATATATATATGAAAATTTACAAATTACAAAAAAAAAGGAAAAAAGAAGAAGAACCAAAGAGCTAAATGAATGTCAGACAGCATCAGGCCTGTGGTGAAACAGTGGATGAGATCCACCTCCCAGGCATAAAGCGACAAGTGATACCGAGGTAAAACTTTAGCCCTCAGCTGAGTGCATTATTTGCATTGTAGCCACCGCTCAGCAGTTATAGAGCCACAGTGTTTACACGTTGAGCCGCCCACCACAGGTCCAGCAGGTCGAAACCAGAAGCTGCTCCTTGGGAGAAAGATCAGGCCTTGGACCCCGGTAAAGGGTTCCAGTCTTGGAAAGCCGCAGGGGACAATTCTGCTCTGTCTGATAGGGTCACAGTGAGTCGGACTCAATTCAGTGGCAGCGAGTGAATGAGAAAGAGCAGTTTGGTTTTTAAAGGAAAGGAGTTAGAGGAGCAGCAGTAAGATTGACGATGGCCCTATTTCCATAATGAGCGCTCTGGGGAACACTATTTTAAGAGCGACTAAGGAGCTAGCATGTCACAAACAATTTTCTTTCTTTCTTTACTTTCGTGCACTGTTCCTGGAAGGTCGGTAATACCAGGTCAATGCATGGAGTGGATGGAGCAAGCTTCTAGTCCAAAAGTCCACTTAATATATTGTCCTCGGATAGAGGACATATCAGATATTAAACTGATAAGAACAGATACTACACTTGATCTTAGCTAAAAGGCCAAGAAGCGATGGCGCAGCAATTTTCAACCAGCTCCTAACCTAAAAGTTGGCTCTTTGAATCTACCCAGCGGCTCCGCTGAAGAAAGACCTGGTGAACTGCTTCTGTGAAGATGATGGTAAGTCCAGACAACCCTACGGAGCAGTTCTACGCTGTAACACACAGGGCCTCCATGAATTGGGGGCCGATTTGATGGCAGCTTATAACAAGCAGGTCTACCCTTGAAAAGGGGGATCAGGGTTACATCTGGAAAATGATTCCCTCCCTAGTCTCTAGTGCAGACTCATCAAATATTAAAATTTGAGAAGTCCTACAGAAACCAAAACTACTTTAACTTTGAATGTATTTGTGAGCACAGGATTCCTTGCTCCCTCCTTAGACTGCATAAGGGCAACATCTTGACGTCTACATCTGCAGACCTAGGCTTTTCTGTGTGATTCTGACAGTCTCGCTGAGTTCCTGGGTCAGGCTTCGGTTAAGCCCGGATTCCTCATTTGAACACGGAAGCTAATGGTGCGTGCCCATGCTTAACAATGAATTAGAGTGAACACCAGGGCTCAGAACACCTTGGAAACAAGGTTCTAGGGGAACAATGCCATTATCTCAGCCACGTCTGCACAAAGGGCAAGACATCAGTAGACATCCAAGTGCGGACCTAGCAGATGCTCCACTTTGGTTTCTGCCCTGGTCTGCAGGAGTCTATAGGAACGACGCGCACTTCAGGAAACAAACCAATCTCAGGTGGGTCCTTGTTTCAAACCTAGATGGAAAATGGAAGAAAGGAAATGGAGTGAAATCAACAAAGCAAGGGGACATATAAGAACCATAAAAGTTGACATTTAAAAGGCTTCCTAGTAGCTAGCACTGGGTAAAGCCATTGAAATTGTGCTGCATATAAATTTCTCTCATTCAATCCTCTGGGGCAAAAAAAAAAAGCGTAGGTAGGAGGTGGACAAAATTGAAGTTCAGAGCAAGGTAGTAGCTTGTCCAGATCATATGGGTCTGACATGCCAAGGCCAAGACCAGAACCAGGCCTGTGTGACTGGTTCATAGAACACAAATATTTCCTTAAGTGGTGAACAGGAGGTGGTCTTAGGCCAGAAAGTTTTATTTTAATAGTTTTGTATTTTGATAAATGTTAGAGAAAATATACGATAAATAGCACGCCTATGGTTTCGTTTATGGGTATAGTGAGAAGCAAGGCAAAACAAAATAAAACTAAATTTTTAAAATCATTTTATTAGGGGCTCGTACAACTCTTATCACAATCCATACATACATCAATTGTGTAAAGCACATTTGTACATTCATTGCCCTCATCACTCTCAAAACATTTGTTCTCCACCTAAGCCCCTGGCATCAGATATTCGTTTTTCCCCCCTCCCTGCTCCTCCCTCCCTCATGAACCCTTGATAATTAACAAATTATTATTTTGTCATATCTTGCCCCGTCCGACGTCTCCCTTCACCCCCTTTTCTGTTGTCCATCCCCCAGAGAGGAGGTCACATGTAGATCCTTGTAATTAGTTCCCCCTTTCCAACCTACCGTCCCTCTACCCTCCCAGTATCGCCACTCACACCACTGGTCCTGAAGTGATCATCCGCCCTGGATTCCCTGTGTTTCCAGTTCCTATCTGTACCAGTGTACTCCTCTAGTCTAGCTAGATTTGTAAGGTAGAATTGGGATCGTGATAGTGTGGGAGGAGGAAGAATTTAGGAACTAGAGGAAAGTTGTATGTTTCCTCTTTGCTACCCTGCACCCTGACTGACTCATCTGCTCCCCGAGACTCTTCTGTAAGGAGATGTCCAGTGGTTTACAAATGGGCTTTGGGTCTCCACCTGCACTCCCCGCCTCATTCACAATGATAAGATTTTTTTGTTCTGATGATGCCTGATTCCTTTGACACCTCGTGATCGCACAGGCTGGTATGCTTCTTCCATGTGGGCTTTGTTGCTTCTGAGCTAGATAACTTCTTGTTTACCTTCAAGCCTTTAAGACCCTAGACTCTGTATCTTTTGATAGCTGGGCACCATCAGCTTTCTTCACCACATTTGCTCATTCACCTGCTTTGTCTTCAGTGATTGCGTCGGGAAGGTGAGCATCATAGAACTCCAAAAACAAAATCTCTTTTTAAGAAATTAATTGTACAGGCAGCAACATCCACAAAGGTGGTATTCTGGGGACTGCCACTGGGGAATTACCACACCACAGTCATCTACCTGCCAACAGGATAAAGGCCACAGGCCAAACAAAGACCAATGGGATTCACTTAAAGGAGCGATTGCTTCTGTCCCCTACCAAACAAAAGTCTCCCCTAGGCCCTTTGGAAGGAAGTGCATGAGAGGAAATGAAATTCCTTGAATGTTGCAGGTTGGCAACAGTTGCTATGTTTACCTGGATGGGGGTTGGACCTAGGGGAAATCTGTGATTGTGAGATCTGATTCACAGAAATGCCACAGACTGACAAGAAATACCTTCTACAGAGAAGGAAATGTGGTCGTGCACCGTTGGCAACCCTCTCCCTGACCTCTCCACTGTGCAGTTGCCTGGATCATCTTTCAGGTCTGCGGAGAAAGGGAGGTCTTGGTCAAGACTTCTTGGTTGCAAAATAAACCCACTCAACTGGTTCAAGGCAAGAAGGGGACAAAAGAAAAAGAAGCGGGGGGGGGGGGCAGGGAAATGGGTGAATTTGCAGGATTTCTTATAGACGCAAAGAAGAGGAGCTGGATGTAGAAGTGGAAACCCAGTTTGTTTCTTTAGGTCGTTAGTCTCTGCTTCCCTGAGGCTCCGTTTCATTGTTTCTCCTCTTAGCTTCTCCAACCATGACCACCTGGGGCCCTGCTTTATGTCACTTTTCAATTCGAGACCCTAGAAGACACATACTAGTGTCTCTGGGCCTCGCTTGTAAATTCCCGCCTGGTGACCTAGCTTGGGTCAAAAGTTCCTCATGTCCAGAGGAAACAATTATCAGGTATTCTGAAATTCAGCATCTATGAACCTGGAGTACGCAGTTGGTATTTGTTCCTGTGAGTTTTAATAGTATTAATAGAGACTGAAAGTAGGCTCTCTAGAGTCCCTGGGTCTCTTGTTTTTCTTTCGTTTTCAGTTTGGCAAGTTCTATTGATATTCGATATTGTAGATAAAGGACTGTATCAGGACCGATGTTTTTTCTGTTTCTTCTTCATTCTATCTGACTCTAATTTCCTCGAAGCCCAAGGATGATGAACACTCATGGTGGACACTCACAAGGTCATAAAGTTGAAATCCTTTGGGATATGGGGGGAAGAATGAAAGAGCTGGACAATCAGTAATGGCCATCAGTCCATTGGCACTGTGCTGGGTGCCATGCGGAACTGCTGAAGTGGTGATGATGATGGGTGTCACTGTTGTTAATTACCATCAACTCCGTTTCACAGCAGGACAACCCCATGTGCACAGAGTAGAACGACTCCGTGGGATTTTCAAGACTGTGACTTTTCATAGCAGATTGCCTTTGTTGTTAGATGCCATCGAGTCAGCTCTAACCCATGGCAACCCTACGCACCACAGAAAGAAACCCTGCAAGGTCCTGGGCCATCCTCACAATTGTTACTGTGCCTATGCCAGCTGATGCAGCCACTGTGCCAATCCATCTCATTGAGAACCTTCCTCTTTTTTGCTGTTCTACTTTACCAAACAAGATGTACTTCTCTAAGAAATAGTCTGATCTGACAATATGTCCAAAGTAAGTAAGACGAAGTCTTACCATCCTTGCCTCTGAGGAGCACTTTGGCCTTACTTCTTAGAACACAGATTGGCTAGTCCTTCCATAATTCAAATGCATTGATTTTTCTGAGGTCTTCCTTATTCAATGTCCAATCTTTCACATACATATTAAATAA
Source organism: Tenrec ecaudatus (assembly GCF_050624435.1). Lineage (NCBI taxonomy): Eukaryota > Metazoa > Chordata > Mammalia > Afrosoricida > Tenrecidae > Tenrec > Tenrec ecaudatus. The sequence continues at coordinate 132,464,772 of NC_134535.1, forward strand.
TGGAGAATACCATGGGTTGGGTCAGGCACACCTTAGTCCTCAAAGTAACATCCTTGCTCTTCAATATTATAAAGAGATTTGGGGCAGCAGATTTACCTAATACAATATATCTTTTGATCTCTTCCATTTGCTTTAGTTGCTCTACGATTAAGAGAAAGTTTTAAGTCTTTTCTGGCTTCCAGTTTGACCTTTTCAGAGAAGATTGACAGGTCTTAATTCCAAAGTGCCTATGGTTGAGTTTATGCTGTCAACCTTTTGACGAGTTATTTAGAATTTAACAATCTGCACCACCCAGACTCCTTGATCATGGTAATAGTGATAAAATAGATGAACCTTATGAAACGATAACAAGGAAAACACATTCCTATATAGTGAAAACAAAATTATAATTCAGAATTCAAAGATTTGAGTTCTACACTTGACTTTGCTTCTTCACTAGCTTAATAATCTCAAACTAATCACTTCATCAGTCAGGATACTTATCTATAAAAAATGATCATGCTTTTTTTAAGGCAGAAGCTTCTATGATTTTATAGTCTATGATCCTATACCTGAACAAGAAAACAGATCTTAGAGGAAATGAGGTCTTCAGAGCCAGATGAATATCAGCAAAGTCTATTGTCTTGCAGGAAATGAATCTTAAGGAGATTTGAAATTTTCAAGGATATATTTTGTGGGAAGGAACAGATGAGGCTTGGTGTAGGAGGGAGGATCTAAAGCAGTATTTCCCAAAGTGGGCAGTGATGATGTTCCCCGGGGGTTCTAGAATGATCAGGGCTGGGGGTGGGAGGATGGTGAGGGGAGGGTTGGGGCTTACAAAAGCATCTACCTATACTTTATCCTGGATTATGGGCTATGATACAAAAGTTTTTAATTTCCAGAGGGATGCTGAGTAATTTATTTTTTCCAGAAAAGAGGGTAGTAGGCCAGATAAGTTTGGGAACTATGGGATGTAGCATCTAAGGACTATAAAGTAAAATGATGTTGAAGACTCCAAGACTAGAAAAGGACCCCAAGATCAAAATGCGATCTGAGTAAATCGTTTCTCTTTTCTGGGTGGCACTTCTCTTTCTTTCTTTCTTTTTTTCTCCAAGATGAGTGTCTCGTTTATTTTTGTATGGTGGCACTTCTCTTTCAATTCTATTTTTCAGAGGAAAGGATTACATAGGAAAGCAAATGACAACTAAGTCTTTCTAGTTGTAGTACAGTCTGAATTGAAGTGTAAATGTACATATTGGCTTAGTGAGGACAAGAATGAGGCGAGACTGGTGAGGTAGCTTGAAACCTATGTTAAGAAATTCCCCTGAATTAGAACAGAGCAATTTTTTTTTAACCAATAACCCCCTCTGGTTTTTACCATTAAAATGTTAAGATCCCAACCCTTTCTTCCTCTTTGTAAATGTTGACTAACCTATTTGATAGTACCAATACTCACAGGAAATGAACCAAGATCGAGACTACTTCACACACTGACAGCCATCACAGGTTCAGTGCAATGGATCATTTTGATATGGCCTTTCTCGCCACAATCTTATAACTCTGAAATTACTTAGTGGAACTATACCAATAGAATACTTGTTGGCCCACCAAAAGGATTGGATAGCTTGCACAAATGCAAATCAAACACATGAAACCTCTATGGGGTTAGGACCAAGCAGATAAGCTGTATGGAGAAAAATAAAGAAATGGGTCAGTTTTGCGATCTCACAGGTTTAAATGGAACCACCCACAGGTGGAAGCAGGAGCCCTTCCCATTACCGAGAAGACAAGACAACAAAGTGCATCCTTGGGCTCGCTGTACTGAGAACCGCCTAGACCCAGAAGACAGCGAAAGAGTGCTGTAACAACAGAGCTTACTCAAGAAGGCGAGAAGCTGTGGTAGACAGTGACAGCAGAACCAGGAAATCGATGTAAGACCGTTCAGTGGGCGTGCCAACCCACAGAGCAAATGCTGAGTGCCTGCGGGCAGGAGACTTTTTGGCAGAGACGAGTGCCTCAGGGCACTTGTCTATATAGGTAGGCTTAGACTTACTGGCAGAATTAGGTACCGCTGGGCACTTAATGGTAGGGCTAAAGAATGCGGAACATTTGCTAGAAACGAGCAGATTATAGGCTGAGGGGCTCAGGACTAGAGAGTTCTGCCTGTGGTCACTAGAGAAGAGGTTGTCCTGAGGGAGGAGCTGTATCCTGAGTTATTCCTAGTCCTAAATGGCACTTGTATTTTCCCCAATAAACCCTATAACTGTATGGTCTGTGAGTTCTGTGTGGTCATTGCAAGGAAAAACTGAACCCAGAGGGAGAAAGAGGAGGCTCAGGGGAAAGAGGAGGCTCTCTACTGCTGTCAAGATGTACAGACTAGGCACCCCAGAGGGGCAGTTCTTATGAGATCCTCCTAAGCCTGAATCAACTCAATTACAGTGAGTTTGGTTGTTTTGTTTTAAACTGAATTTAGCAGAGGAGAAAATGCTGTGGAAAGACAGCCTTGCACTGTTGATGCTGATACTTCTTCCCCCTTGTAAAGTTTGATGAGGAAATCTGACACCACTATTTTTACCTAAGTCTGCAAGATGACTCCAGCAGTCTGTCAGTGGTTCTCAACCTTTCTAATGCTGCGACCCTTTCATACAGGTCCGCATGTTGTGCTGACACCCAACCATAACATTATTTTTGTTGCTACTTCATAGCTGTAATTTTGCTACTGTTATGAATCTTCATGTAAATATCTGATATGCAGGATGTATTTTCATTGTTACAAATTGAACATAATTAAAGCATAAGGATCAATCACAAAACAGTATGTAATTATTTATTGTGAAATATTTATTTCTAATGACAAATGACATTTTGTCTTGAAGCATGGTGTAGTATGGGTAACAGTCTCAGTATAACAACAGTAAACTATGTTGCTACATTTTGCAACAGTATGCATAAAAAGTCAAAGTCAATGTGAAGGTTGAGATAGCTTCCTTTTCACCAGATCAGCATATCTGCATGGGGCGGGCCCTCCTGGAGATGAATAGAGGAGCAGTGCCTTGGTTCCTAAGACCATAGAAGATATGTGTTTTCCAATGCTTTTACGCGACCCCTGTGAAAGGGTCATTTGACCCCCAAAGGGGTTAGGACCCACAGGTTGAGAACCACTGGGTCTACGTGGTGTCACGGTGGGCAACCAAGGCAGATGAACCACCATCTTATGAAAGAATGACAACACCAAAAAAGAATTCCCAAGGCAAAATCTTTCCAATGTGTATAATTATAATCTCTGAGCAACAACTTGATGAATTATATTTTTATTTTAACACATGCAAAAATAAGAAACCCTTTCAGCAGTTAATAATCAGCTGTGAATTACAGTCATGATGAGGAAGAAGAGACCTGGCACACGGTTACCCATCAAGATTTCAGTCTAGAAAACTCTATGACGCGATGGGCAGTTCTCTGTCCTGAGTTGCTGTGAATTGGAATCAACTCAGTGGCACACAACTACTTGGTCAGGAGAGAGCTTGAGACCTGACTTCTCCCCCAGCTATACGGGGATATAGGTGGAGAGCTGGTTGATAGCCTGTTCTCATCCATTTTTCAAATCAGATTTTTAAGACCCTTGATATTCCAGTTGGGAGAAGCTCTTAGTTTCTTAAGCTAAAAGGAGAATAGAATAAGAAATAAGATTGACCCTGACTCATGGTACCCATGTGTGTCAGAGTAGAAATGTTTTTTTTGTTTCCCCAGATTTATTTAAATTTTTGGTGAAAGTACACACAAAAAAAGATATACACCATTTAAATCTATGTGTGTAATTTAGTGATACGGTTTATATTCTTCAAATTGTATAACCATTCTCATTATCCTTTTCTCTATCATTCCACGACCATTAGCACAGTCTCACTGCCCCGGGAAACACTGGGAGGAAGTGGTGTGAGCAGTGTGGAGATTGAAATGGACAAGTTGTAACAAAATGTGTATGAATTGTTGTATACAAAACTCACGATCTTCTGTAAACCTTCACCTAAGTCACAATTAAAAGTGTGTGTGTGTGTGTTTTAATGCATTAAAAAAAATAAACTTTTGACCTATAATCATAAAATAGTGGGACTATGTTTCAAGACCTATTTCTTAACAATAAACTTTTAGACAGACATGACACCAAAGGCACAGGCAACAAAAATAGATCAATGGGATCTTATCAAAATTAAAGACTTCCTCAAAGAATTTTGCCAACTAAGAGACAACCTACAAATTTGGAGCAAAATAACACTCCTAACTAAACTTAGTAAGAAAAAGACAAACAGTCCATCTGAAAAATAATCAAGGGACCTGATTAGACAGTTCAACAAAGAAGATATTCAAATGGCCAACATATATATAAAAATATGTTCAATGTCTACTGTTCTATTGGCTATGAGAGAGATGCAGGAGGTACCATTTCATCTGTGCTAGGATGCCTAAGATAAATAAGAGAAAGGGGGAGGGAGGAAGAAAGTAAATATTAGTAAGCACATGTGGAGTTGGAACCCTTGCCAATTGCTGGTGGGATGGAGAATGGTACAGCCATTGTGGGAAGCAGACTGGCAATTCTTTAAAAAGAAAAAATAGAACTGCCAAATGACCTAGCATTCTGATTCCCAGGAGAATATCCAGGGGGCTTGAGAGCAGCAACAGGAATAGACAGCCCTACACCAGTGTTCATAAGGGCCCCGAAGTGGAAACAGTCTAAATGTCCATAAGTGAATGAATGGATAAGCAAATATATATATTCCAAGGAAGACCACTCAGTCAAAAAAGAAGTGATAAAGTCCCGATAGACAGATGGGCTGGATGAAATGTAAAAATATTTATCTGAAGGAAATAAGCCAATCACAAATGGATAAACGTTGTATGATCTCACTTATATGAAGCGGAAAAAAATAGCCAAATATATAGAGACTGAAGTTTATTGGTAGATACCAGGTGTGGGAAAGAGGAAGAAAAAGGAGTCATTTGGGGGATCAGTGGAGTTCTGGTGTGATCATTGGAAAATTGGCACAGATTAAGGATAATGTATGTACAATTGATTGTCAAACCTGATGTCACTAACCTGCACATCTCAAAAGGCTGAATTGATAAGTGTTATCTATAGGGTTTTTAAGAACTGATCTTTCAGAAGTAGATCACCAGGTCTGTATTAGTCTGAGTACTTAAGAGAAACAAATCCACAGCAACTCATGTAGAGGAGAGAGTTTTATATAAAGGTTAAGTGTACATCAAGAAAACATTCCAACCCAGTGCTGCCCAAGCCCCCAAGTCCAACATTAACCCATATGTCCAATACCAATCCACAAAGACCTCCTCCATCTCACAAAACATACACTATGATGCTGACTGCAGGAGGAAAGCCAAAATCAGTGAATGTGCAAGCATCTCAGCGCTGGCAGGGGTCTCCACATGGCTGCTCCAGCACCCAGGGCTACTCCTCAGGAATGTCTTGCAGGAAGTGAGCCTTGCCAGCTGAAGCAGGGAACTGCTAAGGCAGCTGCATCCCTGGTGCAACCATCACAAAGCAAGAGACTGGAGAACTAGAAAGGCGAGGCTCACCGAGCCACTTACCCCTTCACCCTTCAATTAACCCCACATGTGTTTATCGGCCAGGTTGGCACAATAAACTAACTCAATCTACCCCTTGCCAATATGGCACGTGTACATAATTCTTTAGCTTCACAATTGCAATTAAGTAACACCTACACTTTAACCCTATAATCCTGTGAATTTCCCCCTCCCCCCCACCTCTGAAGGTTTGTAAGTCAACCACTTCATGCCTTTATCCCCCTAATTTTGGGTATTCAATTTATATACTGCCCACTTATATCAACCCAGTGCTCTGAGAAGATAATCATATTTTTTTGACATGACAAGTCTTCATTCCAGTTGGACCCTTGTGAAGTCTGCATCCATAAGCAAAGTCAAATACAGACACGCCATCCATAAAGTCAGCAATAATATGCACCAGTTCACAGATTCAAAAATCTCCATCTGGTCGGGTTCTGGTCAACTTAGTATGGGCTGCCTCAATCAGCTTCCACAGGGTGCTCATTGGTCACCTTGCTGTTAGACCATGGACTCTCACCAATACTCAACAAGCCAGGCCCCCTTGTGCTAGGTCATGAACTTTAGACCAGTCAATCTGCTCTCATCTTCTTTCTTGTAAACCAAGTCCACAGGTGTCAGTGGCCAAACTCAACCCGTCTCTTTATTGCTGCATTTCTACCGCTTCCATTCAACAAGTAGATCCAGGTGCTCACCTAGCAAGCATTTTAGCCTGCGCACAGGTTCCCTTTAACATTCAGTTCCAGAGAGGAGTTTTCTTACGGTTCCAGATTTTTTCAAGCTTCTGACAGACCACTGGTTCCTGAGTACTCCAAAGCACTGGGTGGGGCATATCTTTCTTTGCAGGTATGGCCTAAACCCATCTAAAGATCAATTTTTAATGGGCCACAGCAAGTGGGTTTACAAACTTACTATTTTCCTACTTCCCATATTTTCCCCAGAAAACAACTGAGTAAATTATGGCTTTATCTGACCTCTGGCTAGACAAAGAAGGAAAAGTACCATGAGAGAGAGGTCAAACAAACATCTCTCCATTTTATGGTTTCTTTCTCCTGTACCCCACTCCCAAGGTACCATCATGTGTTAGTCTGGGTTCTTTAGAGAAAGAAACAAATCCACAGCAACTCATGTATAAGAGAGAGTTTCATATAAAGGTTAAGTGTGCATCAAGAAAACATCCCAACTCAGTGCTGCCCAAGCCCCCAAGTCCAACATTAACCCATTAACCCATATGTCCAACACCAATCCACAAAGTCCTCCTCCATCTCACAAAACATACACTATTACACTGACTGCAGGAAGAAAGCTGAATCAGTGAATGTGTAAGCATCCCAGTGCTGGCAGGGGTCTCCACATGGCTGCTCCAGCACCCAGGGCTGCATAGGGGTACGTCCATGTGGCTTCTCCTCAGGGATGTCTTGCAGGAAGTGAGCCTTGCCCGCTAAAGCAGGGAACTGCTAAGGAAGCTGCAACCTGGTGCAACCATCACAAAGCAAGAGACTGGAGATCTAGAAAGGCGAGGCTCACCGAACCATTTCTCTCTCCTCCCTTCAATTGACCCTGCATGTGTTTATCGGTCAGGCTGGCACAATAAACTAACTCAAGGTCTTGGGTAGGCACCTCTGTGTAGACTCAAACCTCTCATCCTTGGGTAGGAGCGACTCCCTGTAACCACTGTGCCACTCAGGGTCTCATCCGGAAAATCAGAGGAACATAGGCACCCAGAAAGGTTTTGTTGATTGTATATTAAGGTGAGGGAACTCAGTTAGATGGTCTGACTCCTCTTTTTAAGAACTTTGGTGTGGTTTTTCATCCCCAGTACCTCCAGAGTGATAGCTTTTCAGAGAGGGAGGGAGAACGAGAAGGGGTGGGCAGTGGGGGTGGAGAGAGAGAACGCTCAAAACCCTAACTGTTCCCTTTGAACTAAAACTCCAAATTGCTTTCTGGGGGGCGGGGGGGGGGGGAGGGCAGAAACAACAACTATCTTTCAGATGTTTTCCTCGCCCTTCTCAAGTTATGTGGGAAGGAATAAGCAACGAAGGGATACAACAATAAAGGAATGCAAACACATTTCTTGAGGTTCTTTTGTGTTCTAGGCACTTTTTTACCTACTATTTATCCACCCATTTTCACAGATGAAGAAACGGGTGGGGAGTGGGTCAGAGGATTTAAGGAATTCAAGATTGCCCCATTATAAAAGGTGTAAGTGGAATCTTAAATTCTTCTGTCTGCCAAGCCAAAGTAAAGTATTATCAGGCCAGTTGCAGTCCAGTAGCCACAAGGGGACCAAAGGAGTTGGATGCCTTAAAGCAGTGTTCTCAAACTTGAGCACCCAATAGAATGACCTGGAGGGCTCTTGAAAGTACACATCTTTGGGTGTCACATCCACCATTTCTAATCCTGTGGATCTGGTTTGCTGAAGAATTTGCATTTCCCAGGTAATGCTGCTGTTGCTGATCCAACCAGGATCATACCAAGAGAACCACTCGCTTAGAGTTGATATGAAACGTGTTACCCTATATAGAATTTCCAAGGCTGTAAATCTTTATGGGCACAGATGGTCTCCCACTTCTCCCCAGGAGCAGCTGGTGGGTTTGAACCATTGACCTTGTGGTTTGCAGCCCAATGCTTACCTGATGGTGCCATCATGGCTCCTCTTGAGCTAGTAAGAGGAAGGTTCAAAAAGTTCATGAAAAATGGAATTTGTCCAAGAACTTTTTGAGATCCCCCCTCTCCCTCCTCGCAGACATCTCCATGAACAGAAAACCATCTCTCCATAAAATTTCTAGAGATGGTAGAGCAGGGCAGTGTCTCTTTCATGGTCATTGCTAGGGGCCAGAGTCAGTTCTGACTCATTAAGATCCTACGTCCAACAGAATGAACTCCTGCCCGGGTCTCATAAGACGCTCAAGGCAGAGCTCTCCATGTTTAGAGTCCTGATGGGACTGTGTTTGCTTGATTCCTGGCTCCGCTGCAAAGATTGCACCCTTATTGAACAATCTCACTCTTTAACATGGTTTGTGCTTGCAAATTAATATCCGCTGATCATTAATAGCCTCCAAAGAATATCTGATGTTTTGTTGGGTTTTTTTTGTGACTTAAATTGTGTGTGTGTATTTTTTTGGGTTTGTTTTCTGTGGCTGTGTTTTTTAATGTTTCACCCCTTCCTTCCCCCTTCACTGTCTGCTATGCCAGTACGGTCGGTCTGAGGAATCGGGGAGGTTATGGTGAAGAGGAACAATAAGCAACCACAGAAATGAAGGCAGAGAAAAATGCAGAAAAACTTGAAAGTTGACTCAGAGACTACATAAGGCTTAGCAAATGTAAAAACTGTATAGAAACTACATGCAAAACCAAGCTGTTTCCGCATGGTGAGTGTAATTAAGGTCATTAAAATATCTGAGTGGTTGAAATATTGTGTTATTATAGATGGTTCACCACAATAAAAAAATTAATGTTGCTGCCCTCGTTATTCCTTAAACTAAGAAAAAAAATAGTGGCAAGAATTATTGTAACATTTCATTTGTGTTTCTTTGCAGATTAAATCATGTTTCAATACTTTGTGTGTCCCTCCTCAGCTTTGTCAGCTCCTTACTTCCGAACCGCCAGTGCCCTCTGTGTGAAGAATGCTCGGCGCCTCACATTCAGTCCCAGGCCCGGGAGGGGGATGGGCAGGGGCCTCACAGCTGCTGTTTATCTCCCTCCCGCTGTAACCAGAGAACAATGGGTCCTGCCGAGGAAGGGATGAGAAAACGACTTCCATTGTTAGCGCAGTGCTGAAGACGGGGCTCTGAACTTGGAGGTCAGGTCCTGTTCCTTCCATTCGGTTCTGAGTTTTCTCAGAAGCATAGGCCCTCTTCAAGGATATTCTGTTAATATACCGTTAATGTCGGAATGCCAAGAGAAGGGTCTTGTGGTCAGTGCAGCCCAGAACCGTAAACACACTAAGAACACAAACTGATGACCACACTTACTGAATGAGGAGCACTCCCTCTTTCTGGCTTTGGGTGAGGTCAGTTGGACAGAATCCTGGAATTGTCGACATAAGCATGTGTCTGTTGGGCTGACGCATAGTGATCCCATGTGACAGGCAGAACTTCCCCAGGAGGCTTTTCTTGCCATAATCTTTATGTATATTTATATATGAATTATATGTAAATGAAAATAAAAGTACATGTAGATATATAAAGTTCTATGTCATTGCTCAGAATATATGCAGCAAAACATACGTCAATTTGACAGGTTCTACAGGTGCTATTTAGTGACATTGATTAAACATGCTCCAGGATGTGCAGCCTCACCCTCCTTTGCTGGGGTTTCCTCCCCCATTAACATGAACTCACTGCCCCCAAGGTTCTATCTACTCTTCTGAGTGGCTGTTAACCACTTGACTCCATGTATCAAAACCAAACTCACTGCCATCAAGTCACTGCCAGTTCATAGTGACCCTATAGGACAGGGTAGAACTGACCTTGTGAATTTCTGAGACTGTAACTCTTCTTGGGTTACAAGTAGAAGCCCTTACCTTTCTGCCAAGGAGTAGCAGTGGTTTGAACTGCTGACCTGGCAGCTAACAGCCAGTGCATAACCACTATACCACCAAGACTCATTTTAGATAGTTCTTAAAAGAGCATGATACTCAAGGCAGACACTTCTTACTAGTTTAAAGTGTTGCTTGGCTTTATGAACACTTCAGGGTTCATATTTGATTTAAGATTTTAAAAGTGTCTCAGCAATAGTTTCAGAAGCTCATCCGTCCTCGTTGCTCCAAAAAGTCTGGAGACCGTGAGGATTGGAAACTCTGATTTGCATTTCCCCTTTTTTGATCAGGATTCTTCTATAGAATCTTTGCTCAAAGTGTTCAATAACGGAAGCAGGGTGCCATTCAGTCTTCTAGTTTCATAGCCAAGGAAAGTTATTTCTGGAGGCATTAGCTACATAATCCATTTCTTCCTCCTATTCCCGACTCTTCTGCTGCTGCTGCTGCTCCAGGTGAATAGAGCCCAGTTGTTGTGCCATAGATGTACTATTTGCAAGTTTTTAAGATCCCAGGCATTTGCTCAGAGCACACAGAAGTAAACCAAGAGGGGGAGAGCGAGAGCGAGCGAGAGAGAGAGAGAGCGAGCGAGCGAGAGAGAGAGAGAGAGAGAGAGAGAGAGAGAACTGCATCCTGGCCCACCAAGCCTCAAGGACTACCTTGCTGCTCAGAACAGCATTGGCTGGCCCCACCAAAAAAACACGGCATCCCCTCACTGACCCATAGCATTATAGGGAACAGGGGGAACATGGGAGAGGGGAAGGTGGTGAAGCCAAAAAAACAAACCCAGGGACAAGGGAACAACAAGTGATCTAAAATAAATGGCGAGGAGGGCATAGAATGAATACATGGTGGGGTTTGATCAAGTGCAATACAACCCAGAGAAATTACTGAAAACCGAATGAAGGTTGAATTGGTGGTGTGACAAAGGCAAGTAAAAGGAAATAGAGAAAAGACCTAGGAGGCAAAGGACATTTATAGAGGTCTAAATACAGGCACATACATATATAAATGTATTTATATATAATGATAGGGACATAGATCTATGTGCATATATTTATATGTTAAGTATTAAAGTAGCAGACAAACTTTGGGCCTCTACTCAAGTACTCCCTCAACACAAGAACACTTTGTTCAAATAACCTGGCATTCTGTGATGCTCACCTTCCCGACATGATAGCTGAAGACAAAACGGGTGCATAAGGAAAAGTGGTGAAGAAAGCTGATGGTGCCCAGCTATTAAAAGATATAGTGTCTGGGGTCTTAAAGGCTTGAATATAAACAAGCAACCATCTAGCTGGGAAACAACAAAGCCCACATGGAAGAAGCATACCAGCCTGTGTGATCGTGAGGTATCTATGGGATCAGGTATCAGACATCAGAAGACCCCAAACAAACAATCATATTGATGCGAATGAAGGAGTGGAGACCAAAAGCCCATCTGTAGACAATTGGACATCCCCTCACAGAAGGGTCACAGGAAGGGACAAGCCAGCCGGGGTGCAGTATAGCACTGATGAAACATACATTTCTCTAGTTCTAATGCTTCCCCTCACCACCCCCCATTATCATGACCTCAGTTCTACCCTACAAATTCAGCTAGACCAGAACATGTACACTGGTACAGATAAGAGTTCTTGACACACAGAATCCAGGACAGATAAACCCCTCAGGAACAATAATGGGAGTAGAGATTCCATGAGGGTAGGGGAAGGTGGGGGGAGACAGGGAGAACCAATTGCAATCATCGATACATAATTCTCCCCCACACACACCCAGGGTAACAAACAACAGAAACATGGGTGAAGGGAGACAGCAGACTGTGTAAGATATGAAAATAATAGTAATTTATAATGTATCAAGGGTTCATTAGGGTGGGGAGGAAAAAAAATGCCAGGTACTCTAAAAGGAACTAGGAAGTAGAAGGAAAGCATTGGCAATAACTTTTACAGAAGTAGATCACCAAGACATTCTCCTATGGAGTCACCGAGTGAGTTTGAACCCTGAATCAGTAGCACCACCATGTTTGATTCCAACTCATGTGACAGAGTAGAATTGGAGCATCAACCAAACCCAACCCACTGCCATTGAATTGACCCTAAAGGACAGCGTGGAACTGCCCCTTTGGGTTTTCAAGGCTGCAAATCTTTATGGGATCCCAAAGCCTCCACTTTCTCCTCTGAATCACCTGGTGACTTAGAACAGCTGATCTTGTGGTTATCAGGGCATCAAGTACACCAACATGCCACCAGTACTCCTGAACTGGCCCATCAAACCAACGAATCAAATCAGCAGCCAGCAAGCTGATTCTGAGTCTTAGCAACCCTATAGGACAGGGTAGACCTGTTCCTGTAGATTCCTGAGGCTGTAAATCTTCACAGGAGCAGAAAGCTGGTGGTTTTGAACTGCTGACCTATGGTTAGCAGTCCAACTATTAACCCACTATACCGCCAGGGCTACTCAGAGACTCTATAACCAAATGATTGGGTAGGATGGGTAGGTTCATATGGATAGGAGTAAGTAATTGTTGTGATCTAGCTTGAAAAATGTGTGATTTTTGTGAATATTGTCACAGATGGAGGCTAATCTTGAGGGATTTTGACAGTTCTATATTTGTGATGAGTTACAGCGCCCCCCCCTCGCTGGGACACTTGTTGGCACAGTGTGAAAGGGGATGGGAGTAGGGGACTGTGCCTATTTCCTCAGCATGCTGCTTATGGGTTCAGATGGATATGCTCTCTTGCAGCTCATTAACTTTGCTTTAGCCAGCACTTGATGGACCAACGGCACTCATGCACCATCAATGGCCCTTGGTGGATTCATCTTCTCATCTCAGCTTTTGCCAGGCCTGTTTTATGACAACTTCCATGTGCCACTACTAGAACACATTGTATTTGTGCTTGTAATGTGCCAATAAGGAAAATTCCTAGCAATTGATGAATAGGGAGTTGAGACTTGAAAAGTAGGTAGGAGGAAGATGAAATATAGTGAGCTATCTGGAAAAAAAGACAAGAGAGTGAAAATCAGAAGCAACTCTGGTACAAATAATATCTTTTACCTATTCAGAACATTGGTGAGCCCTGGTAGTGTGATGGTTATGCATAGGGCTGCGATCCTCATGGTTGGCGGTTTGAAACCACCAACCAGCATCTCCTTGGGAGAAAAACTGGGCTTTCTACTCCCATAAACAGTTACCGTCCAGGAAGCCCCCAGAGGGGTCACTGTGAGTCAGCACGGACTCAGTGCGTTAGGATGGGGTTTTGTCCTATTTAGGATATTCAGAGAACCTACTCCCCATTCACATTCTCAATTTGTGGACCTTTAATTGGACACTTTTCTCTTTTTAAAATAATGATTTCTCATTCTTTAGTGTTTTCTTGCTTATTTTCAGTGTTTTGGCTTTCTAAGTCCTTATGCCTGATTTCAGCTTTTCTATCCCTTCTACAGTTTCTGAAAGTCACTCTCTTCCTTCCAGCCCCTTATCAATCTCCTTGTGCTTGTAGAAGCTGCACACAGAGAACTCACCATGTGTCAGACACTATCCTGAGCATCTTACATGTGTGAATTTAATTCTCACGACCTTTCTAGGAGAGATTCTATTGTCACCCTGTTTCACAGGAGAAAACTGAAGCACAGGGAAGCCAAGTAATGAGACTGAGGTTCCCCATCTCGGAATTGACAAACTCATTATGGATGAGTCAATTTGACTCCTCTTGACCCTATAAGCCAGAGCAGAACTGCCTCACAAGGGTTTAAATGAAAGGAATGAAGTAGGTCAATGTGACAACCAAGAGCACACAAAAGTCCGGATGACAAATTTTAAATATTTATCATCTTGTACCACCTTCATAATCCAGTTTTTACCAGAGATTATGTTTGGGTTATTTGGTTATCGTTTAAAACTTTTACTAGCAAGGTGTCAAAACTGAATTTTGACAAAGGAGCATTGAGAAGAGCATAACTCAAACTCTTTGGGGTGGACATGAGGGGGTACACCCCCCAAAAATGGTAAAAAAAAAAAAAACTGTGATGGGCAGAGCTTTTGTAGTATGCATTTTTCCCAGTAGGTGAGCATCCAGCAACTTGCTCTGAGTTAGCGCACCCATTGGCATCGCCTGGGATGGTTCTCTCTGGTCACATTGAATTTTTCATAGAAGCAGTTTTGCTTGAATCTTGTTTTTTTTGTGTGTGTGTGATGTCCAATTTAAGAGAACAGCATGAGGTTGTGAAATTTTGTTTCCTGCTCACGAAAAATGCCACAGAAACTGTTGTGATGTTGAATACAGCTTACAAGAATGGTACTATGGGAAAAATCTCAAGTGTACAAGTGGCTTTCTTGTTACACAAAGGTGAAATGTCAATTGATGACAAATCTCATTGTGGACAACCATCAACTTCCTGAACAGATGAAAATGTCAACAAAAATCCATGCACTTGTGCTTGAAGACCGACGACGAGGGACCATTGAAGAAATGGGGAAGTTATCTGGACCATCTTGGAGCTCAGTTCAGTGAATTTTATCAGAAGATTTGGGGATGAGAAGGATCACTGTGAAATTTGTGCCTCAGGTTCTGACTGACCAGGAAAAAGAGCGCCGAGTGGAAATATGCTGTGCTTTGAAAGAACAGCTCCGAAGAGACCCAGACTTTTCCCCAAGGTCAATACTGGTGAGGAGACATGGTGCTATTCTTATGACCCCGAAAGCGAACATCAGTGAAGCCAGCGAGAGACACCATGTCACTTTGCCCAAAAAAAGCCCATCGAGTGAAATCCAAGATCAACACGATGCTCATTTGTTTTATTTTTATGTGAGGGGGATAGTGCATTTGGAGTTTGTTCCACCAGGTCAGACTGTTAATCAAGCTTTCTATTTAGAGGTTCTGAAAAGATTGCGTAACAGTGTGTGACCCAAAAAAAGGCCTGATCTGTGGCAGATGAGGTACTGGTTTTGCCACCACAACAATGCACCTGCTCACGCAGCCATCTCAGTGCACCCGTTTTTGGCAAAAAAAAAAAAACAGCATGCCTCTCTTGCCCCATATACCTTATTCACCTGACCTCACTCTGTGTGACTTATTTTTGTTTCTGTCAATGAAGAGAAAGAGACATGAAAGGACAGTGATTTGACGATGCAGAAGAGGTGAAGAAAAAAAGGAGGGATATACTGTCAGCCATCCAGAAGAGTGTGCGAAATGTTTCCAAGAATGAAATCACAGATTTGACAAATGTATTAAGTGCAACGGGGAGTCCTTTGAAGGTGATAGGTTGTTTTGTGAAAAATATTTAATACATAGCTTTGAAAAACATTCTGTTTTTTGGGGAGTGGGTTTCCCTCCTTGTACAATCTCTGAAAGGAATAGGAAATCTGAAATCCTGTACCGTGTAAGCCTTAGAAAGAAGAGGTAAAATATTTCCCCCAAGTAAAGAGAAAACCTTGAAGAACAATGGAACAGAACCAGCCAGAAGTTGTCAGGGAAAGCCGCACCTGGATATGTTGAAGCTGCGGGGACAGGCGCTTCTAGCATCCCAGAAGAGGACCTGCCGGCAGAATGAGGAAGATGAGGGGAGAACGAGGCAAGAGAAACGAGAAGGAAAGACCATTTGTTGGAAATCTCCAAGGCAATCACAACAGCAGGCGAGAAACAAAAACTCCTCCGAAAGGCCCAGTCAGCACCTCCGGAGAAAAATGCCTAGATGGGCTGAGAGTCTGAAGTTTTGAAAGCAAAGATGGCAGAGAAGGAGCAATAATCGATATCAGACTGGGACCCTAGCTGCCTGTGACAGGAGCTGAAGAGGCAGGCGCTGTGATAGTAGACCAAAGTCCCTCCTGAGTCTCTGGGTGCCTTTGGCTTAAAACAATGAAAGAGGAGGCAGGCGAACCGTCAAAAGGGCACCTCTTGTAGAGGTTCCGTTTCAGAGTAACACTCCCCCCATCTGAAAGACTTTTCTCAACGCTTTGTCACGCCCTGCTTAAGAGCTGCCTGCCCTGCCCATAAATTCACCTCATCCCCTGCCCTAAAACTTGCCATGTTAACTGAAGGTGGGCCAGATTCTTGGATGTTACAGAAAGGGCCATTTTTAAAAACTTTATTTCCTTTTCTTTTTAGCTGTTTTTCGGTTCCCCGCCATGGTAAGTGGGACTTGCTTAAATTGTAACTAAAATGTGTTAGATTTAAGTAAGTATGGCATACAGATAACTGCTATCTAAACCCAAACTGAACTTCCTGCCATGAAGTCCATGTCAACTCCTTGCAACATTAGAGACTCCCTTCAGGAGAGAGTAGAAGGGCCGCCGTGGGTTTCCCAGACGTCAGTCTTTATTGGAGCTGACAGCTTCATCTTGTTCACACAGAGCTGCCGGTGGGTTCAAACAACTGACCTTTCAGTCAGCAGCTCAATAGTAAGTCATTAGATTACTGGGGTGCCGATGATATGAAACTAAAAAGCTCAACTGTCATCCAGCCGAATCTGACACATGGTGAGCCTATAGGGCAGGGTACAATGTCCTCTGGGTTTCTGAGGCTGTAAATCTTTGTGGGAGTAGAAAGCCTCATTTTTCTCCCTCAGAGAGGTGGGTGGTTTCGACCTGCTGAACTCATGTTTACTAGCCCGGTGCATAATCCACTATGCCATCAGGGTACCTTAACTCCTATAGACACATTAATATCACAAATCTGTCACCTCTTTCATTATGCCTTGCCTTCTAAGACCTGAATGATTCCTTCTTTTATTGATCTCTCAGCATTTGTTATTGGTAAAATTTGTTAAATTATTCATTGGACCACCTTTTATCCCAACTACTGCTGAAGCAATCAAGGTTTTTTCTTCAAACATTGTTCTTGTGTTAGCCCCAGAACTTAGAGAGGGAGGCAGGATTCGTGGTGGGGTAGGGGTGGGTGCCTGCAAAATCCTTCCAGTATACACCATATCCAGGGTGTATGCACAGTACACAGGGGAGTGTACACAGTATACAGGGGACTCAGTGCCCTATGGGATAGCCTATGGGGCAGGCGCCCAGACCTTCCTCACTTCACTGTTGTTGATTCTTCTGTTGTTGCCAGGCGCTTTGAGTGGGCTCATAGCAACCCTGTGCAGAACAGAAACACTACCCTGCCTTGCACCAGCTTTGCAAGTGTTGCTATTTCTGAGCCCATTGTCGCAGCCACTGGTGCCCATCCTTCTCCTTGAGGGTTTCCCTCTTTTCCATTATCGAGCTTGACGTCCTTCTCCAGAGACTAGGTTATTCTGTCCCCAAACCAAACTCACCGCCATCCAATCGATCTTCACTTATAATGACCCTATAGGACAGCGCAGGACTAACTGCCCCTGTGCGTTTCTGAGACCTTGAGGTTAGTAGCCCGACATGTAACCACTAGGCCACTCCAAATGGCTTTCAGAGGTTCCCCCCAAAATAGAGCCCTGGTTTTCCATGAGGACCTGTTTCAGCTACACTTCTGTATCGGCTTCCCCGCCTTTCCTCTTCCACTCTTCCGGTTGCATGGGTTTACTGTACTCACTACCACCCCACAAAACCAACCAACAACCAACCAAACACAACCTCTTGGAATCTTAGAATTCAAGCACTATTTTCTGAGAACCCAGGCTAATGTCGGAGCCTTAGTCTTTTGATATCTCTTGGTTTCGTTTCGGTTTGTTTTTTAATCTAACATGACACGATGCTTGCAACCACGGCACAGGACTAAGAAAGTTGATGCTGGGCGTCAGTGCACCTTGGTTAGATGACGGAGAGAGCCATGTCTTGTTTCAAGATTAGACTAAGCAACGGCCACAACCTGAAAATAGCCCCTCGTGCAGTCAGCTGTTCTGAGGTCACTGTCTCTCATGGGCCGTGATAGAACCGCCTCCACCATCTATCGCTGTGTCCAAGCAGCGCTGGTGTGGCAGCTTCTTACACAGAACAGCGCTCGGCCCTTCCTTCTCACCCTGACGACAGAAACAAAGGCTTATTTATTTGTTTTAAATTCAGGTAAAATTCACCTACATAAAAGTCACCATTTGAAAGTGCACAACCCAGCAGCATTTAGAGCAACCCCCATCACGTTCTAGTTGTAAAACACACTCTGCACCCCAACAGGGAGCCCCGTATCCATTAACCAATGGCTCCCCATTCTCCAGTCCCTGGCAACCGCCAATCTGCTTTCTGCCCCTATGGCGCTCTCATGGAGGCCCTCCAATAGATGACTTTTTTGTGTGTCTGGCTTTTTTCGTACATGTTTTCAAGGGTCATCTAAGTTGTAGCATGTGTCAGGATTTGATTCCTTTTTAAATTTTTTAATCACTTTATTGGGAATTTGTACAACTCTTATCACAATCCACACATCCATCCATTGTGTGAAGCTCATTTGTACATTTGTTGCCATCATCATTTTCTAAACATTTTCTTTCTACTTGAGCCCTTGGTATCGGCTTCTCATTTTTCCCCCTCCCTCCTCCACCCTCTCTCCTGATTTGATTCCTTTTTTATGGCTAAAAATATCCTATTGTACGGAGAAGCTTCAAAACGTTTGTGGACAAATGTCATTCTCTTTCACTTCTATTTTTCCATGACCTTTTTGAAGCCCTATCATATATGGAGACGCCCTGGTGGTTTGATGGCTAAGCACTCTGTTGCTAAGCAAGAGGTCAGTAATTCAAACCCTCTAGCACCCCGCAAAGAAAGGTATGACAGTCTGCTTCAGTAAAGATTTACAGACTTGGAAACCCTGTGGGGGCAATTCTACTCTGTCCTATAGGTTTGAGGTGAATCATAATCGACCTCATAACAGTGGGTAATAGCAGTGGATACCACAGTTATTGATTCATCTGTTGATGGATATTTGGGCTATTTCTGTTGGGTACTGTGCATAGGGGTGGCATGAACATGCATGTTCATATGTTTATTTGAATACCTGTGAGGTAGTTAGTTTATTGTGTCAACCTGGCCAATAAACACATGTGGAGTTAATCGAAAGGCGGAGGGCTAAATGGCTCAGTGAGCCTCGCCTTTCGAGTTCTCAGGTCTGTTGCTTTCTGATGGTCAGACCAGGGTGCAGCTGCCTTAATGAGTTCCCTACTTTAGCTGGCCAGGCTCACTCTCTGCAAGACATCCCCAAGGAGAAGCCACATGGACCTACTCCGATGCAGCCCTGGGTGCTGGAGCAGCCGTGTGGAGACCCCTGTAGCGCTGAGATGTTTACACGTTCACTGACTCGGCTTTCCTCCTGCAGTCAGCATCATTGCGTCTGCTTTGTGAGATGGAGAAGGACTTTGTGGATTGGTGTTGGACATATGGGTTAATGTTGGACTTGTGGGCTTGGGCAGCACTGGGTTGGGATGTTTTCTTGATGCGCACTTAACCTTTATATAAAGTTCTCTCTTCTACATGAGTTTCTGTGGATTTGTATCTCTAAAGTACCTGGATCAATACAACCTGCTTTCAATCATGTTATATATACACCTCGGTATAAGGAAGACTGTGGTGGCGCAGATTAAGACCTTGGCTACTCACCAAAGGCTGATAGGTAGCATCGACCGATCACTGGAGAAGGATGTAGCAGACTGCTTCCATAAAGATCTGCTCTGCCCTACAGGATTGTTCGGAGTCAGAATTGATTCAGTAGCACTGGGGTTGGTCAGGTTTTTTTCCAGGTATGCATTATTGGCTCATATGGAAATTCTGTGTTTAACTTGGAGAACCTACCAAACTGTTTACCTGTTTATTTTAAAGTGTACAATTCAGTGGTTCTAAGTATACTCATAAAGTTGTGCAACCATCACCACTACCTAATACCAGGATATGTTCACTACCCTAAACAGAGACCCCTTACTCTTTAGTAGTCGCTCCCTATGACCTCCCCCTCCCAGCCCATCACATTCACTAATCTATTTTCTTTCACTAACTATTGGCCTCTTCTGGACATGGCATATCAAAGGGACCATTCAGTAAGGGACTTTTCTTCTTTGGCTTCTTTCATAGCCTTTTCAAGGTTGATCCATATTTTAGCAGGACTTCATTCCATTATTTTTGGTCAGGTAACAGTCAATTGTATGGATAGCTCAGATTTTGTTTATCCATTAATCAGTTGATAAATATGTGGACTATTTCTGGGTTTATTTAGTCATTGTGCACATTATTTGGTCATCCATGTACCAGTTTTTGTGTGGATGTGTGTTTTCATTTCTCTTGAGTAAATGCCTAAGAATTGAACTGTTGGGTAATATAGTAACTATTTTTAACTTGTTGAGGATCTGTCAGATTGCCAAATTTTTTTCCGAAGCTTGGGCTTTATCTCAAAAAAAAAAAAAAAAAGAAAGATAAGAAAACTTTATAAATTTCTTGAGGCAGGGAAGGAAAAATGTTTTCTATTGGAAACATCTACAGTATCTATCCTGATGCGTTACACACAGCAGGAACTCAATAAGTATTTGAAGTGTGATCAGATAAAAATATAAGCATCTTTCTGGAGTCAGTAACTGTAGTAGTTACATAATCACAGCCAATGAGGCCTCTGTGTGGGCATGGCCTTCTCCTAAGAATTCTGGGAACTCCCGTATTTCCTCCTTGGAGGCAGGAGACTCTCTGCTCACTCCCTGAGAGACATCTCTGTTGGGAAGACACATGGAGACAAGCTGGTGGCAGTCAGAGCCTTGGAGCAGAAGGAACTATGTGAAGAACTCTGCCAGCGTTGAGATGCTTATAATGCCACTGGATCCACAAGACTACCTGTGATCTTCCTTCATTTGGCATCATTGCATGTGTTTCGTGAGCCTGAAGAGCACTTTATAGATTGGTATCAAACACATGGGCTAATATTGAACTTATGGACGTGATCTGGACTGGACTGGGATGTTTTCTCAATCTTCTCGATATTCAATTGCTCTTGTTTATAAAGCTCTTTTCTATATACATATGTGAGTTTATGAATTTCTATACACATGCGTGTTTCTCTAGTAACAAAGCAATCTTTGTCAGGTGGTTGGTGGACATATACACATATATGCCTCCCTTACTTTCTACACTGGAGAAATTCAGGCAACTGTTGGTGTATTGGACAGGGTTCTCTAGAGAGACAAACCAGATTGCTAGTAATTATATATAAATATATTTATAAAGATAGATATATAATTCAAGAAATAAACCATTAAATAATATACAGATAGATAATACAAGAAATTAACAGTTAAATTATAAAGCAGTGAGACACTAGCAGTCCTTCAAGTTTTGAGAGCTGCCAGTTGCCAGTCCCCTTCTGTACAGAGAGCTGGGCTATATATACCCAGGCAGCAAACAGCAAGGCAGGTCCCCAACTGTCATCAACTGTCGGTCCCCAGCTCCAGAGATGAACATTCCAATCATGTGGGCTTAAAGGGACCTCAATTTACAGCGACACAGTCCACAGGCTAGGCATCCCACAGGTAGTGTTCCCCTTTAAACTGAGGCACGGAACAACCAAGGTGAGGCTCACCGAGCCATTTATCCCTCTGCCCTTCAGTTAATCCTACTTGTGTTTATCGGCCAGGCTGGCACAATAAACTATAGCAGTTGGTGTGTTATCGAGGATGGGCACAATGTGGTGGCAGTGTTTGGTGAGAGGGGGAGTGGGATTACAAAGAATTATCTGCCAGTTCTGCTTCTGGTCAAGTGTTCTTAAAGAATTCCAGGGAACATTTAGCAGTCTATTCAAATCCACATGTTCAAATTATACCAAACTGATAGACTGATATTTTGGAAGTATCTTCCTAGTTCTCGTCATCTCATCGCGCTCCTCCATCCATGCACATTGAGCTTTTCTCCATGGGATAGTGACACTCTTTTTAGTTGAAAGTGACAGAAAGCTCGCTTAAAATGACTTGTGTAAAAACAATACGGAAAGGCAATTTGCTGACTCTAAACGTTTACTAGTCTACCCTTCAGGCAGGACTGGCCATCTGCTGTTGGCTCATGCTGTCTGTGCTCCTGCATCTTCAATGGCTCTGCTTTATTTTAAATTTTTTTGCCTCTGTTTTATTTTGGCGTGGCCTTATTCTCTGAAAGGTTCTCTACACCTGGCAGTAAGATGTGCCCTGGAAGCTCTCTCCGTTTCTATTTGACATATACATTATAAAACCAGACAACCATCAGAAGCTTGGCTAAATTCTGTTTACCATTCTGCTAGCGCTTACTAACAGAACCACTTATGTTACTAGTCACTTAACGTAAGGCTGAAGCCGACTCTTTCATAAGGTGCAAAATGTGGAGACACTTTCAGGATCTAAACATCCGTCGCTTCACCATGAATTCTGAAAATTCTAGTCTCACTAACAGGCATCTCATGTTTAGGTGACAAATGTCTGTAGCCAGCGAACGCAGGCTGGCATCAATTGTGGAAGTAATAGTGCCTCGGGGCTCATTTGCCAAAACTTTCTGGCATGCTTTTCTTTTTCTAGTTGTTTTTTGCTTTTGGTTTGTCAAGCCCATTGAAGGGGCCTGGTGCTTCTGGACAGCCATTCTATGAGAGAACCTAGATGGACAGTTTGGTTCAATTGACTGGTGCTCAGGAAAGAGCTAGAACATGCAATCTGAGCCCTTTCTTCAGTTGACCTCAGCACTCCTGCAACATTCTCAATACTGATACATGAATCCCTATCGCCATAATAAAAGCTAAAATGCAGATACCATCACAAGCTCAGCTTTTGTGAACAAAAGATAGGGAAGAGATGTGGAAATCACCATACCATGTTCCAGCATGAACCCCAAGGAGTCCAAGAATTCTAAATTCAAACCTAGCCAAGATTATGAAAATGTATCTGTCATATTTGGAGGTTGATGTAAGATATTGTGTTTATAAGTTAGCTTAATTAAAACAGTTAAATATTAAATCTATAGTTAGTTTCTTTACTTTCATGCTTTGGGCCCTAAAAATGTTAGAGATAGATTGGCCTATCTTTTTTTTCTCTTTTCTCTTCTCCCAAACTGCTGAGTTGCTGCCTTAAGCACTCTCATAACAAGAAGGAGACCTTAGCGGAATCAAGTTTGGAATCTGTATTGGCCACACATCCCGCATAAGGGCATCATTTGCTAGAGCTGAGCTGTAGCACAGAGTGTGGGAAAGAGCAGGATGCGATCAATGTATTTAGGTCTCGTTTGATACCAGTTGCTGGGTGTGAAGAGAAGGGGGGAAATTATGTCAGTGTTAGTTAAGAATAGCAAACTTCATCCACAGCTACGAGAAATGTGGCACGTCGTTTGATTTCTCAGCAGCTGCTTCACCAGGCACCATGTGTAGTGGAAAAAGAATCACCTTGTTGGAGTGGCCCACAGACCATTGCATTCAGTGCCTCACGACCTGCCTGAGAGATGAAATTAGCTAGGTGAAAACTAGAGACAACGTGAGTGAAATGCTTGTTGCGGTTGCTGTTGTTAGGCGCCATGGAGGAAGTTCGAACTTAGGGAGTCCTGTGCCATCCTCATAATCATCGCGGCTTTTGAGATCACTGTTGCAGCCACTGTGCCATTGCATTAAGGGCCTCTCTCTTTTTCCCTGATCTTCTACTTGACAAAGCATGTTCCATGAGATAGTTAAGGTTTATTGTGCCAACCTGGCAGATAAACACATGTGGGATTAACTGAAGAGTGGAGAGATAAATGGCTCGGTGAGCCTCGCTTTTCTGGTTCTTGGGTCTCTTACTTTCTGATGGTTGGATCATGTGCAGCTGACTTAGCCGGTTCCCTGCTTCAGCTGGCAAGGCTCACTTCCTGAGAGACATCCCTGAGGAGAAGCCACATGGACCTACCCTGATGTAGCCTTGGGTGCTGGAGCAGCCATGTGGAGACCCCTGCAAGCACTATACACATTCACTGACTCGGCTTTCCTCCTGCAGTCGGTGTCTTTACATGTGTTTTGTGAGATTGAGGAGGACTTTGTAGATTAGTGTCAGATATATAGGCTAATGTTGGACTTGTGGGCTTGGACAGCACTGGGTTGGGATGCTTCTTAATGTACACTTACCCTTTATATAAAACTCTCTCTTATGCATATGAGTTTTCTGTGGATTTGCTTCTCTAATGTATCAAGACTAACACAATGCCCTTCTCCAGGGAATGGTTTCTCATGTCCAAAGTACACGAAGAAGTATTTTAAATTATTTTCAGCATAGTTTTACTTGCATGTGATATTAATGATATTGTTTAATGTTTTTTGTCTTACATTGGATCTCCTTTCTCTGGAATGGGCATGGATATAGCACTCTTCCAGCCAGTCGGCATCTTGGAATAGTCAAATGAGAGCTTCCAGTACTGCATCTATGTGTTGAAACATCTCAGTTGCTAGTCTGTCGATTCTTGGAGCCTTGCTTTTTGTCAATGCCTTCAGTGACCTTGGCCTTTTTCCTCAATGCCATCAAATCCTGATCATAGGCTATTCCCTGAAATGCCCAAACATCAATTAGTTCTTTGGGGACAGTATTCCTTCCTTGCTTCTTGTACGTTGTTCAAACTTTGCTCATAGAATCTTTCAGTATTGCAATTCAAGGCTTGCATTTTTCTTCGTATTTTTCAGCTTGAAAAATGCCAAGCTTTTTGGTTTTCTAACTCTAGGTCTTTGTACTTAATTATAATACTTTACTTTGTCATTTCAAGCAACTCTGGAATCTTTTGCTCAGCTCTTTTAATTCACTGTTTCTTCATTTCGTTTTAGCTATTTTCACTCAAAAGCAAGTTTCAGTTTCTTCTGACATCTGTTTTAGCTTTTTCCTGTTTTTCCCTGCCTTTCATGCCATTTTGCTTTCTTCATGTATGGTTTCTATGATGTCATCCTACAACTTGTCTGGTCATCATGTTTAATGCCTCAAATATACTTATCTTCTTGAGATCATCTCTAAACTAAGGTGACAAATGTCTTGTTGTGAATTAGGTGGGAGGTTACATTTCAGATCATCAACTTTGTTTTCAACAATTAAAACCACAAATGATAAAAACAAAACAAAACAATTAAAACCACTAATCAAAGCCTCCACTAGTCTGCTGTTCACCCGATCCTCGATTTGTCTTCTCCCTTTCCCCATTTTTGGACTACTCAGTGCCATATATCTTCCCCCCTGAGCTTACAGGCTCCCTCACTTCCCCCTTAGACAATCTTCAAAGCCTGTTCCCTTTGATATGTCTCGGTCTTGTTTTGACTTGCTTTTCTTCTCCCTTAGACCAAATGGTCTTGTATTTGTCTTTTTGTGATTGGCTAATGTCACTCAGCACAATGGTCTCCAGGTGCACTCATGTCATGAGGTGTTGTGTAGTTCCATCAGTGTTTTATAGTGATGCATAGCATGCCTATATGTGGCTTTCAAGAATATGTTTTCATTGTTTTCAGTTTCCACTTAAACTTCAAAGTCAATTCTGCGGTCAGTCTCTTGTGTGTTTTGACTGATACTGTGGAGCATCCCCATCGTCTCTTTCCAAAGATGGGGTCAATTTGATCCCATCCAGTGAGGTCCACATGGAGAGTTGCCATTTATGTTGTTGACCAAAAATAATTTTCTTTTCCACATCATTTTACTGGGGCTTTGTATAGCTCTTATCACAATCCATACATCTATCCATGTGTCAAGCACTTTTGTACATATGTTGCCATCATCATTTTCAAAACATTTTCTTTCTACTTGAGCCCTTGGTATCAGCTCCTCATTTTTTTCTCATTAAAAAAATCATTTTATTGGGGGTTCATTCAACTTTTATCACAATCCATACATACAACCATGTGTCAAGCACATTTGTGCATGTGTTGCCATCATCTTTTTCAAAACATTTTCTTTCTACTTGAGGCCTTGGTATCAACTCCTTATTTTTCCCTCCCTTCCTCATTAACCCTTGATAAATTATAAATTATTATAATTTTCATATTCTATATCATCTACTGTCTCCCTTCACCCACTTTTCTGTTGTTCATCCCCCCCCCCACCAGGGGGGGTATTATATGTCCATCATTGTGGCCAGTTCCCCCTCTCTCCCCCGGACCTTCCCCTCCTAGTATTGCTACTGTCAGTATTAGTCCTGAGGGGTTTATCTGTCCTGGATTCCTTATGTTGTGAGCTCTTATCTGTACCAGTGTACATGCTCCAGTCTAGCCGAATTTGTAAGGTAGAATTGGGGTCATGATAGTGGGAAGGAGGAAGCATTAAAGAATTAGAGGAAAGTTGTTTCATTGGTACTATGCTCCACCCTGACTGGCTCATTTCCTTGTGACCCCTCTGTAAGGGGATGTACAGTTGACTACAGATGGGCTTTGAGTCTCCACTCTACCCTCCCCTTCATTCACATCAATATGATTTTTTGTTCTGAGTCTTTGATGCCTGATACTTGATCCTGTTGACACCTCATAATCACACAGGCTGGTGTGCTTCTTCCATGTGTGCTTTGTTGCTTCTCAGCTAGAAGGTTGCTTGTTTATCTTCAAGCCTTTAAGACCCCAGACACTATATCTTTAGATAGCCGGGCACCATCAGCTTTCTTCACCACATTTGCTTATGCACCCACTTTGTCTTCAGCGATCATGTGAAGGAAGGTGAGCACCACAGAATACCAAGTTATTAGAACAAAGTGCTCTTGCATTGAGGGAGTACTTGAGTAGAGACCCAATGTCCATCTGCTGCCTTAATACTTAACATATAACTATATGTATATAGATCTATTTCCCTATCGTTATATATAAATATATTTACATAGGTACATGTCTATATTCAGACCTCTATAAATGCCCTTTGCCTCCTAGTTCTTTCCTCTATTTCCTTTTCTTTCCTCTTGTACCACTATCATGTTTGGCCTTCATTCAGGTTTCAGTAATTCCTCTCATCTACATAGCCCTTGATCAAGCCCCACCAGGCATCCTATGCCCTCCTCACCATCGATTTTAGATCACTTGTTGTTCCCTTGTCCCTGGATTTGTTAACACCCTCTTTCCTTTCCCCCACCTCCCCCTTTCCCATGTCCAATCCCCGCCCAACCATCAGTTCCATTGTTTTCTCTGAATTTTTTATCCTGCCTGTCTTCTCTAGATAGACATCTCCAGCACCATTTCTATCATCAAAGTCATATTTTCTAACTGCCAATCCTTTTTTATATTCCAATTACCAGTAATTATCAATGCATCTCCATTTCAGGTTTGATGCATTTCAGACTACAGAAGTTGGTAAAAATCTTGTTTCTTTATCTTTGGCATTAGGAATTGGTGCATAAATTTGAATAGCAGTCATATTCACTGGTTGTCCTTGCAGATATATGGCTATTATTCTATCATTAACAGTGCTAGATTTCAGGCTAGACTTTGAAATATTGTTTTTGATGATGAATGTCATTTTTTTCCTCTTCACTTTGTCATTATTGACATATTAGATTCTATAATTGCCTGATTAAAAATGGCCAAACCAGTCCGTTCTAGCACACCAATGCTCAGGCAATTGATCTTTAAGTGTTAATTTCATCTTTTTAAAATATCCAATTTTCCTTGATGTACGTATACTTTGAGCATTCCACATTCTGACTGTTAATGAAGGTCTGCAGCTGTTTCTTCTCACTTTGAGTTATGTCAAAATAGCAAAGGAACATCCTGAAGGTGGATTCTAGTTTGAAGAAGCAGCTTTCCTCTAGTTGTATTTTGGGTCTCTTCCACCCATGGGCTTTGTATCTCCTAGCACTCTATCAAATAGTTCTGCTGCTATCCACCAAGTTTGACTGGTCATGGTTCTCAGAACTGGGCCTCCAGGTCCTTCTTCCCAGCCTGTGTTAGTCCGGAAGCCCCAATGAAACCTGTTCACCGTGGGCTACCATGAAGCATTAGTGAAATATGGTGGCATAGCTTTCAGGATCACAATAACCCAGAAGTCATCACAGCATGAAAAACTGACAGAAAAGAAGTATTAATAGTGTGTGAATTACATCTCAATTCAGAAAATAAAAGAAGTCAAATGTCTTGGCTGAGTTCCTAATCCATGGCTATACAACCATAATATGTTTGCACGACTCAATATAGAATGAAGATGTGGGTCCCTGGTTCACATATTCTGAAGCATTTTAAGATGATGACAACACAGCACTGAACCAAGTGTACGGCCCTGTGCAATTCTGTAGCTCACACCCTCAGGAAGCCAGCACTGTACAAGGTACAGGTGAAGCTGGGCATTAATCTCAAGTCTTCTAGCCCAAGCAGATCACTGAATCTCAAACTGGGACACACAAATCCCTGGGGTTCATCTGGTACGTGTTTGTGAGGGGTTGTTCTCCTTTCTTTCTTTCCTGTCTCCCACCTTCATTGTTAAACTCAAGTCTGAACAATACTGAGGCATCTCTCTTCCCATCAAAAAGTAGTGCTTCCTCATCCATGGCTGTTGGAGATGTAAAATGGGACAGCCACTGTAGAAAACAGGTTGGTGGTTCTTCAAAGAGTTGAACATAATGACTCACAAAGTACAGAAACAAATTCAAAATGGATCAAGGACCTAAATGTGCAAACTCAAACCATAAAGTTCTTGGAAGAAAATTCAGGGGCGACACTGGTTTTAATTGATTATCATATATAATAGCAATTGCACAAGCATCGGATCGCATGGTTTGATATGTGTATTTTAGTCACACATGTGCTGTGTGCTCAAGGACAAATAAGTCCTAATGCCCAAAGTATGCCAAAAGTAGAGGTAGTAAAACAATCTCTTAGAAGGACTGTCTTCAGTGGGGAGCCGTTTTTAGTCCACCTCTTAGACCTGGTCGTTGTGTGCTTAGTCAATGAAGGCGGGGGAAGGAAAATGGGAAGGGGGAAGGAAAGGCTGTTGGCGAGTGTCTCCATATCTAGGACACCGTGTTAGGGTATAACCCTAAGTCTATATGTGCAGTTTTCCTAAAATAGATGTGATTATTCTGGACAATGTTTACTATTTTAGAGCACCTATGCTTTTTGGATGACTTGAGGTGACAATGTATGATAAAAAGCAGTACTGGTGAGTTAACCGATCTGTAAATATCTTTTTGTTATAATTTAGAAAAGTGTCCTGGATCTGGGATTAGTAATCCCCCTCTGAGCAGTGTGCATCAGGATTGGTTTGGTTGGTGGCAGAAGAGCTGGTGTGCTCCTTCCATGTGGGCTTGCTGCTTCTCTCCTAGATGGCTGCTTGTTTAACTTCAAAGCTATAAGACCCCAGATGCTGTAACTTTTGATAGCCAGGCACCATCAGCTTTCTTCACCATGTTTGCTTGTGCAGCCGTTTTGTTTTCTGTGATTATGCTGGGAGGGTGAGCATCACAGAATGCCAGGTTGTTAGAACAAAGTGTTCTTGCATTGAGGGAGGGCTTGAGCAGAGGCCCAGTGTCCATCCGCTATCTCAGTGTATTGTCATATATATATAGGCCAATACCTCTACTTTTATCAATTAATATATTTACATAAGTGCACACCTATGTTTATATGTCTATCCATAGCTTTGCTTCCCAGATCTTTCCTCTGTTTCCTTTTACCTTCCTCCTTTCCCACCACCACACCTGCCCTTCTTCTGGAATGTGGTATTTTAATGGTAACTCTGCCCATACCCATAGCTAGAGGCCTGTTAACCATTTTTGTCTTTTGTGAATTTTTTTGTCTTCCCCAGGGGATTTTTGTGTTTTGTTTTCTTTTTCTGATCGAGTCAGCATATTACATTCTTGCTCATGACTTTGAATTGGTAAATATTCATGATTTGTGAAAAAAATCTTAAATCCATACATGTGACCTCAGCCACCTAGAAGTGTATGTTCAGTGATTATATACATACATAGGCTATAGAAAGATGTGTCAAACTGTAACTATCCAATCATCAAAATGATTGTGAATGGCTTTTGTGTTCTTAGCTTTATGCTCTTTGCTTTTCAGTTTTCTATAATGCACAAAAACTTAAAGAGAAAATAAAAGTGACTTTAAAAACTTGCACGGAGTCCTCAGTGCCTATGGAGTGAAGTTAGCTTGCTGAAGATATATATCCTCATAAAAATGAAAAAAACTTTTTTTCATTAAAAGAATTTACCAAAAAGTGAAAGATAAGCTACTCATAAGAAGATTATCCCAGGAAGTCATGTATTTAGTGAAAAAAAATTTAAAAGTCTGACAAATTAACAACAAAAATGACAAACAACTCAATCATAAAATGGACATAGGATCTGACATTTTATCAAAGAGGATATTCAAACGGCCACCAAGCACATGAAAAGACACTCCATGTCATTAGTTATCAGAGAGATGCAAATCAGAACCACAAGAAAATACAATTTCACTTCCACTAAAATCTTCAAGATAAAAAAATTAAGTAGAAAATTAAAATATTGGTAAGGATATGGGGAAGTTGGAAAAGTTTTCCATCATTGCTGGGAATACAGAGTGATATAGTGTGGTAGTTTCTCAAAAAGCTAAAGAGGAAAAATAAATGTGTAAGTAAACAGAAAGAACTAGCATATGATCCAGCAATTCCACTCCCTTCTCTACACCCAAAAGACTGGAAAGCAGAGATTCAAAGAGACATGTACACCAGTATTCACAATAGCCAGAAGGCAAAACCAACCTAAATATCCATCAACAGATGAATGAATAAACAAAATATGGTGTGGATGTACACTTATGGAACAGAATGAAAAGAAATGAAGCCCTGGTTATATGCCACTTCAGGAGGAATCTTGAAAACATCTTATTGATGGAAATATGTTATTTTCAAAAAGACAAATATTGTATGATTTCAAGTATATGAAATAAACAAATCTCAGATTTGTCTTGGAAGAAATACAGCCAGAGTGCTCTTTAGATGCAAGGATAGCAAGACTTCGTCTCATGTACTTTGGACATGGTGTCAAGAGAGATCAGTCTCTGTAGAAGGACATCATTCTTGGTAAAGTAGAGGGACAGCGAAAGAGAGGAAGGCCCTTAATGAGATGGATTGACACGGTGCCTGCAATAATAGACTCAAGCATAGGAACAATTGTGAGCGTGGCCCAGGAGTGGCAGTGTTTCATTCTGTTGTGCATAGGGTTCCTATGGGTCAGAACTTAATTCTATGGCACCTGAGATAATTAAAGTTTATTGTGCCAACCTGGCTGATAAACACATGTGGGGGTAATTGAAGGGCAGAGAGATAAATGGCTTGGTGAGCCTCGCCTTTCTAGTTCTCTGGTCTCTTGCTTTCTGATGGTTGGACCAGGGGGCAGCGGCCTTAGCCAGTTCCCTGCTTCAGCTGGCAAGGCTTACTTCCTGCAAGACATCCCCAAGGAGAAGCCACATGGACCTACCCTGATGCAGCCTGGTTGATGGAGCAGCTGCGTGGAGACACCTGCCAGCGCTGAGATGCTTACACGGTTCACTAATTCGGCTTTCCTTCTGAAGTTGGCATCATAGTATATGTTTTGTGAGATGGAGGAGGACTTTGTGGATTGGTGTTGGACATATAGGTTAATGTTGGACTGTGGACTTGGGCAGCACTGGGTTGGGGTGTTTTCTTGATGTGCACTTAACCTTTGTATAAAACTCTCTTATACATGAGTTTCTGTGGATTTGTTTCTCTAAAGTACCCCGACTGACACAGCACCTCACAACAACACAGAAACCAAAGATTATTACTGGTTACCAGAGGTAGGAGGGACAGAGAAAGAGGAAGGTTTTTCTTAGGAGTCATAATGGTTTGGAAAAGACTAGCAAGAATGGTTGCACAGCTTAGAAAATGTAATCAACCTCAGTGTCATAGAATTGTGCCTGCAGAAATTGTTGAGATGATGTATATTTTGCTATGTCTATTTCCACCACAATAATATATTTTTTCTTTTATTTACTACATCCCTCCCCACATCACCGAATTCGTGGTGATATAATATATATTTTTAAAAGTTAGTGCTTCCACATAGGAGCAGATCTAGGTTTTGTGATATATGAAGCTTATGTAATTTGACTTCCTTTAAGAATACGAAATTATATAAAGAATACAAATGATAAGTAAACGAGGAGCCCTGGGCCTTGGGCTTCAGTTTCATTACTTTTGTGATAACTCTTCTTTTTTTCCACCTGGGTCTCAGCTGGCATCTCCTCTGACCATCTCAAGCACTTTGCTGCTCTGGTTAGCCCTCACAAGGCTAATCTTACTCCATCTAGTCATAGAAAAATGCTGTGAGAACTTGTTTGACTCCTCATCTCTCTAAATATCTGTCTTTGCTCTATTTTCCTTAGAAATAAACTCCTCGGAGGCGTCAGGAGTCAACGCTTCTAGTGTTACTTCTTCACCAAGAGCATCCCTCCACTCTTCATCCTGTTAGCTTGCTTCCATTCCTACCCCTTGACAGAAAAGGGGTTTTTGTCATGTTTATCTACAACACTTGGCTTACTCATTGTTTCACGTTCTCTTTGACCTCCAAGCAGCATTTGTCAGAGCTGGAAGCCCTTTCTTGTTGCTGCTGGTTTCCATCAAATCATTCCCAGCCCAGTAGAACAGCCCCCCCCCTCCCATCGGGGTTTCTCGGCTGTGATCTTTATGGAAGTGTATATCCAGGGCTTTCTCTCGTGGAACTGCTGGGTGGGCTTGAACTGCTGATCTTGAAATTGAGCCACCAGGACTCCCTTCAAGCTGTTTTACTTGGCTTTAATGGTACCACACGCTCAAACATCCTCTTTCGATCTCTGATCGCCCTCCTTTGCAGGCTCCTCATCTTCTGCCCAAATGACAGAATGTATGACTTGTGTATCAACTAGCTCAAAGTTAGCCCCAAGTTCAGTCTTAGGTTCTCTTCTCTATGTGCATTCTCCACACAAAAACGGCTCTCATGTGTGGAGAAAGGAACCCTGATAGTGGAGTGGGTACTGGGCTGGACTGCTAACTGCATGGTGGATGGGTCAAACTCACCAGGGGCTCTTCAGAAGAAAGATTTGCTGTCTTGGGAACTCAAAGGGACAGTTCTCCTCTGCCCTGTAGCGTCCGTAAGAGTAGGAACTGACAGGAGGGCCGGCAGTTTGCTTTGGGCCTAAATGTGGAGAACCCAACACTTCTCTTCTAAGCCTCTGCTCGGAGCTCCAGTCTCAGGTCACCTTACAGATGGAATTTTCCACCAGGGTGGTTCACAGGTCTCTCAAACTTAGTAAGTCCAAAGCTAAGTTTGGAATTTACGCCATCCCCAAAGCCAACCCCCTTGTCTTACTCATGTCAGTAAACAGCATCATCATAGAACCTCTTGATAAAACAAGAAATGTCGAAATCATCCTTAATTCATCAGTATATCCTACAGAAAACCACCCCCCTAAAACATCACAAATGTATTTACTTCTCTCTATTTCCAGGATACCACCCCAGCCCAACTAGTTCATCATTTTTTAAACGTCAGTGGACTCTTCTGACTTTCTCTGTTGCGTCCCTTCCCATTCATTTTTCATGAAGCAGCCAGAATAGCACCATTGCATGGAAATATAACACAGGCTGCATGTTATTAATTTTTTAGCCACATTAAAAAACTAGGAAACAGATTAAATTAATTTTTAAGAATATACTTTTTGTCTGAAAAACTCAATATATCCAAAATATTCTCATTTGAATATAGAATCAAGATGAAAGTATGAATGAGCCATTCTCTTTTTTTGTACTACATCGTTGACATCTGATTATATTTTGATCTCACAGTGTATCACTTTATCTCACTTAAGACTTGTCACATTCCAAGTGCTCAAAAATACACGAGCAGTGGTGATAGTATGCTGCAGCGCCTACGTGGTCTTTCAAAAAATTCAATTGGATTAGGTCATTATTTGCTTAAATTTCTCATTGGCTTCATTGTGTACTACGAACAAAGCTAACCTTGTCACCAAGAACTCCAAGAGGATTCGTGATTTAGCCTTATCTGTCACCATCTGCTTGAGCCACTTTCCCTTCATTGAGCTTCAGTTATTTTGGTTTTCTTTCACACCAAGTCTCCGAGAACACATCACGTCTCTTTCCATGTACGTCCTGACGGGTCGTTTCTCTCAAATTTCAGGTTAAAAATTATTTCCTCATGTAAGCTTTCCCTACCTGTATCTAAGATGGGCTCTCTATGTTATTACTTATCAGAATATCCTGTTTCTTTCTTTCGTGATACTTTTCTCAGTATGTGATTATGGGTTCATTTATCACTTTGCTATGAGCATCCCCATTAGACTTGTAAGTTTCACGAGGGCGGGAATTATCTCCAGTTTTGCAGGACCTAGCATGAGTTGGCACTCAGTCATATTTGTTGATTCAATGAATGTCTGCAACCTTCCCTTTCTTCAAGTAGGACATGAACGGAGTGCTCTGCTTCAACAACCTACGATCCAGAAAAAGGGTCAGTAAAATAAATCCACCATGGCCAGACGAGAGTCTTTGTCTTTAACTAAGGCAAGTTTTGCATGTGGGTAAAGTTAGGTTTGGATTGCTTTTAACTTTCTTTTTGGAGAAACTTTAATTATTCATTCTGCAAAAAAGGCAATTTTCTTAAGTTTTATTAAGAGGAGTGGCATCCTGGGAATTCTCAAGTTTGAATAAATTGGGTCTATGAAAGTTAAAGTCTATCTCAATGAGATAGAACCATCTGATCCAGAAATGCAGTTAGAAGTTGAACGGATGTTATTGATTGTATCAGCTTACAGTGGTTACTAAAAAAAAATTCATTCATTCAACAAATATTTGTGAGTGCCTTTATATAACCAGGGCTACTTTAGGCTCTGGGCATACAGCAGTAACAAAACCAGAAAAAGAAGTCTTGTCATTTAATGGCGTTTACTGTCTGGTGAGTAGGGGAGATAGATCATAAACCTACAAAAATAAAATAGACAGCATGTTATATGATGAAGGTGTAGGAACCAGGCTAGGGCATATAGGGCTCGCAATTTTAGTTTAGAGAGGATGGCTCTAAAACGCCTCTGATCATTGAGAAGGTTAAGGTTTGCATAAAAATATGGAAAGAGAGAGAGAGCGAGCCACATAGCTGTATGAATTGAGTGGTCTGAAAATTGAGGGTGCAGTCAGGAGAGTGAAAAGTAAAGAGATTCTTAAGATGGGGTCACAGATGTTGGGGGTTGGTAGGCAGATGGTGTAGAACTTGATGTAGACCATCATAAGGGGGATTTGGTTTTCACTTTGAGGTGAGAAGGCTCTGCTACAGGAGAGGGCAGCTTACTTTTTTGGGTGTGAAATATGCACAATAGAACATCCTTCAACACCGTCCAATGTTTAATATAATGACATTGCGCACAATCCTCAAATTGTGTCACCTTTCTCGACAGCCTAATCCAAACTACTTCCCCACTACTAACACAAATTCACAGTCCTGACTTTCTCATCTATCCCTTCGAGTTGCTGTTGTCAATTTGATCACATATAGATAATTCTTATAAAAAGTACAATGTTCAGTGCACACATTCTTTTCTAATTAGGCAAAACTATTATTTGGTTTGAAACAGGCTTCAGAGGATAGGTTTGGTCAAGGTTTGTCTGACATCTTTTAGTACGATCAGTTTTAGGTATTGGGTGAATGTGAAAGAGGGAGTGAAAATGAGGTCAAGAAAGAAAGCAGAACTAATAAGACCTTACTTAACCTAGGAACCAATACACAACATTAGAAATGACCACCTTACCTCAGACACACTTGTAACCTAAGGACTTAAGTTGGAAAATACATGGCGTCTGAGGAAGCAGAAACCAGCCATACCAAGATTGCTGAACTGTTGGTAGACAGACAAACATTGTCTTGCTACAACAATGTCCTTTATCAGTGGTTCTCAACCTTCCTAATGCCGTGACCCTTTAATACAGTTCCTCATGTGGTGGTGACCCCAACCATAACATTACATTCATTGCTGCTTCATCACTATAATTTTGCTACTGTTATGAATCATCATGTAAATATCTGATAGGCAGGATATATTTTCATTGTTACAAATTGAACATTATTAAAGCATAGTGATTCATCACAAAACCATATGCAATTATATATTGTGAAATATGTATTTCTAATGACAAATCAGTGAAATTTTGTCTTGAAGCATGGTGTAGCATGGGTAACAGTGTTCACACCAGGTACTCGTATGTGGGTGTATCTGCATGTGGGCAGACCCGCCTGGAGACAGATAGAGGAGCGGTGTCTATTTTCCGATGGTCTTAGGCAACCCCAAAGGGGTCGAGACCCACAGACGGAGAACCGCTGCCCTATGCGCTCTATTAAGATATGTATTATTCCGGCAAACCCAAGACTGGCATTCTCGGCGATTATCATTGTAAATTTCCCTGACAATTAACCCCCACTGTTTGTTTAAATAGCATCCTGCCACAAATGGATTCGTTCAGTACAAGAGAATAATTCAGGTATGTGATATGGAGTTAACCTACATTGGCCTAATATCTCCCTCTCATCAGGGCTTTAAAAAATGAGGACCATGGGCTAATCAAAGACAATAGTAACATTATGCTCCAGGGGGATGATCGATAAAGCCCCCTACCATATTAGCAATGAGGTTTTGAAAGGGAGCCAAAGGCAGATTAAAAAAAAAACGAACAAAGAAGCATAGGTCCAGGAATGGTTTGGGGGGGCTCGCACTAAATCCTAGCACCAACTTAAAAACCATTAGTCCTTACATCATGGCCCTGATAGATGCTCTCCTTGAGGAAGAGAACACAGAAGACATGGGTGCTATAGTAAAATGTGGCAAAGAAATTAGATGGTGCTGGGCTATCAGAGAAAATAGTGTCTCCAAATAAACAGCCATCTAAGTGAGATATCAGTGGAGGCCACATGGAAGAAGCACACCATCATCAGTCACTGAAGGATTGCAATTCATATAATCCGAAGTAGAAGGAGGGATTAGTATCAAAGCGTAAATTGTGAGAATCTGGTTTGCAGAAGGCATGGGTGACAGTGAGCGCCCAAGATACAGCGGTGGGAACTACATAGGAAATAAGCCGCCATAATTGAGGGATGGGAGGAAAGTGGTTACTAAACAGAATGCATTGGAGAAATGAGTATAAAAGATCAAAGGGATAAACCTGACTTGCCCAGTTAAAATTTTGTCAGTTGATGATCCCCCTCTGATGCACACTGGACCTGACTTGGTAGTCAACATTTTCTTTATTTTTGTTGTTGTTTGTGTGTTGGTTCATATTAGGCCTTATCTAGGGGGTGTCATGTCATTGGGGGTCACCCTATTGAAGATGTGTTATATGATTTTCGGTATGCGAAACCTGGGATTGTTGAACCTATCGAGAGAGCTGGTAGAACAAGGGGGTGGGGCACCGTGGGGGGGGGGGGTAAAAAGGAGCTGATGTCAAGGCGTCCAGGAAGGAAAATAATTTTGGAAACTGTGGTGGCAGTTGCACAACACTGCTTGATGTGACTGAACTATGGAATGATACATGTATTAACCCCCAATTAATAGTAAATCAAAAAATAAAAGTTTAATAAAGTACTTCACAAAAATAAAGTCTTTTATGTGAAAAAGAAGAAAAAGAAATAAGCTCCTAAAGAAAAGTATAACTCGCAGTTTATTTTCTCACCACCTTTAAGAAATAAAGACACACGGTGCCTTTCCACGGGAGAAAGACAGGCTTTCTGCTCTCATAAAGATTTACCGTCTCGGATTGAACTATTGAATTGTATGCTATGCAAACTAAATGCCAATAAAACTTTTGGCAAGAAAAAAAAAAAAGATGTACAGTCTCAGAAACCCACCGGGCCAGTTCTCCTCTGTCCCATAGGGTCGCTTTGAGTTGGAATTGACTCGATGGCAGTGAGCTGAGCTGGGAGGTGTCTGCATTGCTCACTGATGATCTTTCCTAGGCTCCTGGCTCTTCTAGAGGGCGGAGAAGACACAGGAGCGCTGAGAGAAACGCAGCTGGTTGCTGGTGAGACTGGTGGAGGACTTGAAGCAGCTCCTTTGTCACTGGAAACCTGAGCCTTCGTGGTTAAGTCAGACAATGTCAGCCTTGGCTGGGGAATGTTAGGGAAGCCTGCCAAGTTTACAGGCTGCTTCTCTCAGCCTAGACAACCTTTGAGAGAGAAGTGTATCTTTTGAATTTGCAGAAATCAGACAGAGGAGAGGCAGAACTAACATTTCTCATTAGTATACCATGCAGACTGTGTCAAAATGTGTTGCCGGGTCTGTTCTGTTGGAGCGTGAGAAGCAAGACTTACCATAAACAGAAGACATAATTGTAGGAGGTTGGATTTAAGAAGCTCCCAAATGGACCTTGTAAATAAGTTTATTTCTGCTAATCATTATTTACTCTTGAAGTATTTATTTATTTTAGAACAAAGCTTTTTTGTTTCCTTCCTGATCATAAAAAAAAAAAGACATGGCTAGAAAGTCCCGAAGTATAAAGGATTATATAATGTGAAGTAAGTCTCTCAGTATTAACATGTAAAGTCTGCCTAAATTCATGTATATATTTGACCTTATCCCAATAAGAAATGAAACCAGAGTAGACAAACAATAGTAAAGCAATTACACAAAAATAATGATAGAAATTCTGTAAAAGAAAACTAACAGGGAAGATTTCCCTAGAAAATTTAAACATTTTATCAACTACTATAAATTAAAAGTTTAGTAGTAGCAGAGGAATAGGCAGACAGATTGGTGGCATAAAATTTTTCCAGAATAGACCACAAGGTATACTTAAATTGTGTATAAGAGAAAGGTAGTATTTCAAGACTTTGGGGGGAAAGATTATTAGTGGAGTGGAGCATTTAGCTTACTATCTAGGGTTAAAAAGAATTTGAATCCTTATCGCATTCCTTATACCCAAATTCCAGATGGCTCAAATATTTAGATGGTAAAATAAAATAATAAAAGTAATGGAAAATAATCTTCAGTAATTAAAATCTTTCTAAGCAAGATACAAAATTTTAAAACCATAACAAAAGATTTGGCTGATAAATTTGACTAGATAACAATTTTTAAAATCCTGCCCCAGAAACAAAACACATAATTAACTTTAATATAAAAAAAAACACCCACATAAGTCAATGGTGGATGGGGAGAGGGAAATAATACAGCCACACGGATAATTTTCTTATCTTTTGAAAAGGAGCCCGGGATGAC
Organism: Tenrec ecaudatus; assembly: GCF_050624435.1. Lineage (NCBI taxonomy): Eukaryota > Metazoa > Chordata > Mammalia > Afrosoricida > Tenrecidae > Tenrec > Tenrec ecaudatus. The sequence continues at coordinate 132,503,946 of NC_134535.1, forward strand.
CAGGGAGAATATTCTACAACACGAGGGAAATGATTCATCCATAACTGTGTTCGAGAGTCAGTATTTGGCTTGTGTGTATGTGTGCACCCACATGTGTGGATGGTTCTGGAAACAGAGAGTAAATCTTCATTCTGCTTCTCTTGACCTTCCTTCCTCCTTCGTCCACATTTTCCTCTCATTCCTTCTTTCCTTCTCTTTCTGCCTCACCTTTTTCCTTCCTGCCCTTCCTTCCGCGTGTGCGTGTCCCTTACCCTTTCTTGTCTCCCTCTCTCCTCTTCTTTTCCCTTTCATGTTGTTTTCACTAAAAGCCGGAAGCCCAAATTTGTATGTGAGGTCTCCTGGTGGTTTCATGTTGCAAACTAATAGAAGCTTTGAACACTGTGCCAGCAAGTACTGTGCGAGGCTTAGTTGAGCCTCTGTGGTCTGGAAGGCTATCCCATCAGGGGGTAGGCCCTTCGGCAGGTCAAGAGATACCGAATAAGGACTTCTTTTCAGAATACTAACTCTCAAATCCAGTTGCGGAATGATCTATAACATGGAAGGAGATCATTTCCCCAGATGCAGCAGAATATTTACTAGCCTCTTGCCTGCCCCCCGGGGAATAGTGTTTTACATTTTCTGTGCAGAACTGTGTCAGGAGCTTCCTTTGCTTTTCTGGTTGTATAGTAATGCAAGGGCAAGAGGTCTCCTTGAACACAACGCAGGAGTCTTTACAGAGTTGTCTGTTGATTGATGGTTACACCGAGAACCTTTAGTATTTTTTTTTTAAACTCCCTTCTTTGTACTTTAAGCCAAAGCACATCTCCAGAAGGGGCAGAAGAAATAAAAGCATTTAGCATCTATTTATACAAAAATCTTCTCCTGTGAGTTAAGTGTGAAATGAGGGCAGCGGAGTCGGGGGAGATATCTAACATTCTAATAGTGGCGAAGCTTGTGTGGTGGGGTTTGCCTCAGGACTAGGCCAGGAACTGTGGATTTGTGCTTCGTGAGGTTTTCCATGCATGATTTTTCACACGTAGATCGCCATATCATTTTTCCAAGGTGCCTCTCCAGGTGAATTCTTTTGATTAGCAACTGAGTGCAGTTAATTATTTACGCCACTCAAGGACTGCTTCCCACGTGCTGTAGGCAAAAAGAACGCAGCAAATTCTTGTCAGGTGCATTCAATGAGCAATGATACAACAGGGACATTGGGTAACTGTTAAGATACATCCCAGTTTCAGCTATATCACCTGATCAGGACAAGATAAGGTCAGCCAAAACTAGAAGGCATTTAGGAATATATCTTCAATGGGGGTCAGGGGGGGAACTCAAGGGTTAGATTGACCTCCAGACTAGTAAGTCAATTCTACCAAGACTAACATTAGAATTGATTTAAGATATTGCTTCACCATCCTGTGCAGACATAGGACAGATAGATACACTCTTAAGGAAGAGAAATTAAATATTTCAAATAATTCAATTATATTACTCTCTTTTTTTCCAATTATATAACTCTTTGGGCCTGATGCTGTATATTTATGTGGGGCAAGGGTAGAAGGGGAAAGCTTTGTGTACCTTGTAGGTGAGTTAAGGCTGAAATGAAATCATGTATTTCCTACCGTGGCGTGGCACCGAGTAGAAACTCTTATCAATGCAGCCCTTCTCTATTTTCACAGTCTCCACTCAGCAGTTGAACTCAAAGAAGGCACAAAGCCAAAAGGAAAGATGAATGGCTGACAGGTGGCATCTGGCAATACGAGAGATGCTAGTCAAATTCCACAGGGCTAAGTGGTTGTGACTCAGTGGTGCCGAGTCGCACTCCCAAGGTTTGAAAAATCAGCTTTTAGGCAACCAGCAGGAAAAGCTCATCCAGGGCAGGCTAAGTAAAGGGGCCTAATGCAAGAAAGAAGTAGTTACCTCTAGCAGAGGGAGAAATTGGTTCTTGAGATCTCTTGGCATACTGATTGACTATTTTGTTGGCCCAGATTGGATTAGCACAAGGGCACTGAGAGATTTATGGATCTTCCTGGGCCATCAGCATTTACTGAGGAATAGCAATATTAATCGCAGGCACCTGCCAGTCTGGTCATTCCATTGAATGTAACCAACCCCAAGAAGGTTCTCCTTGCAGAAACTGCTTGGTCTTCTGTCTCTATGAAATTTGTCCATCTGTTTGGAAAAAAAGGTAGTGGATTGGGCAGTAGAGAAACCCAATCGCAACAAGAGTAGATGTTTGTCGGAACCATCTGACAGGTTCCTTTAGAGATATTTCAGCAACCTACAACTTTTTATTTTTTGCAGCGCGTAAATAGACGCCTGGAGGGAGATGTGTGTGCAGGGAGCACTTAGAGGAACAGCTGTAAGGAAGGGAAGTGGAATTGGGAAGGGGGTGGGGGGAAGGGACAGAAACGCTTCGTTGCAACAGAGGCCCCCGTGGAGCCCCCGTGAAGCTCGTGAGGAGCTGATGGCAGTGCAAAGTTGTCTCGAATTGAGGCAAGGGTGGCTGATTATTGGGTGTTGGCTGCCCCCAGAGAGGGGGCACAACTTTGGGTAAGACAACTTCCTTGCTGAGGGCAATTCCAGGAGAGAGACTCAGTCCTGATCCACCAACAGCTAATATTGTAGCAGGGGGGAGGAGGGAAACTGAATATTATGCTGCACAATCCACTACTATCTGGTATACAGCTAAGAGTCAGGGTTAAGTTCAAAATCTAGGGGAGATTTTGGTTTGACATGGTGTGTAGAGGAATGATGGGGGACAAATGAGGGGACTCTCATCTAGGAGTTGGGAACTGGGAAAGAGAGGAAAGGGGATATAATTGGCCTTGACCGTACTACAGATGGGAAGATTATGGACTGAATGATACTCAGTGTATCACCCAGTCATCTCTGTGGCTGATGGAAAAAATTGTGCATTTCTTTTTGCCAGTGGAGATTAAGAAGCTTCACGTGGTAGCTTGGAATGAGAGAATACAAAGACAGGCTCAATAATGATCTTTTTAGATTGAATTGCATTACATTGTTTTGAGAAACATGACAGAGAGCGCCAATGGCCCACTTTGCAGAAAGTAAAGTTTTTCTTGTAGCCATAAATGTATCTACTCTGATTTCCTGGAGGGGGTTAGGAGTCAGTCTTATCAAGTGTGCTGAGGCCTGAAGAAAAAAAAGAGAGAAAATGAGAGTTTAGTGGATGCTGGCAAAACCAAAATACTCAAACAAAAAATAGCATCATCCATCCAATGGTATCCTCTGCGACTGAACCTCGATGTTTTCATAACACTTTCTTTGTGCATATCACTTAGAATCTGTCTTATATGAAAGGGGGTTTTGTTTTGTTTCATTTGTTTTTAAAGTTGGTCTCTGACTTCTCGCCACCAGACTGTGAATTCCTGGCAAGGAGAATCTCAAGATGTACTATGTTTTTTCCTCACTGTGGGATATTTACAAACATGCGCCAACCAGCTAAAATCAGCACTGGTCTTAGGCAAGTTGTGGGGCCGTGGTGGTGCATATGGCTGATTATTTATTCTGCACAGAACAAAGACCCAATGGAAGATTATTGAATTGAATCTCCTTGGTTTGGTAGTCCTGGCCATGACATCTTTTATTTATTTTACAAATATAAGACCAAAACCATTTTTTTTCTGGATTTAAACTTATAATAGTAATTCTGAAAATGCCTTTTAAGAAACAGGACAGTTCATAACTGTATTATCCAATATGATAGCCACTCGCCATGCTGAGTAGGCTTGTGAGATACAATTCAAGTCCACCAGATAAATTTGAATGTTAAATAAACAAGGAATAATTTTGTTCCCTGCAATATTCGGGATGCCCTTACACTACAAAGTTATCCCTTGCTTATTGAAAATTCAAAATTCACTGGGCACACAGAGGTCTTTTAAACTATTTATTGTGAATGAGGTGGAGGTTTACAGAGCAGATGATAGTTTTACATTAAACAGTTCATACACATCCTGATTCGGCTCATGTGTTGCAAGGCCTTCAATACATCATTGCTTATCCCACTTCCTCCCTGTGTTTCCTGTTTCCATTCCTCCTTCTTGCCTAACCCTTTGAACTTCGTCCTCCGGTACATGCTATCCTTTTGATCTTAAATAGTTGATTATTGGCACACTGTATTTTCGTTTGTTAGATGTTTAAGCCTACATTTGTGGCTATTTAAATTAATTAAAAATTTTTCTCACTAGTCACATTTTAGGTGCTTAACAAGTCACATGTAACTCATAGTTACCATCTTAAACAGTGAACTAGAGAACATTTCAATGATCACAGACAGTTCTATCAGACAACATTGTTGTGTTTTTTCCAACAGCATTTTTGCCCGACAAATGATAGAAGGAAAATCTTGTGCGTGTTATATACGTTCTGCAGAATTACATTTGGGGGTCAAGGAATGGCCAGTAAACTCTAGGAGGTCCCTTCTAATGTAGCCAAAGGTCCCGGTCTTCATGATCCAATTTTCTATGATTGCTGAATATGCAGGCTTTTATTTAATTAGAAAGTAGAAGGCACTTGGGTTCCAAAGAAATGAATAGATGTTAGAAAAACAGCGCTTGCAGATCCACATTTGTGCACACAGTTGTTGTGCTTTTCCGCTGAAACTGTAAGGAAAAGAAGTGAGCTTTCAGATCAGAGAAACTAGATGTTAGAAGGGCCTAAGTGAAAAGCGGATGACTTGTTGTTTGACTTTACTGAGTACTATTCAAAGGTTGTTATCCACCAGAATATCTGCTCATAACCTGCACCAGTGATGAACCTGGTAAACACGGCAGAAGTACTGGCTCTCTTAATTAGCCTTTAGGGAGAAATGGTTTTGAATCGTTGCCTAAAGTCCGGAGAGTCTTATAAAAAAAAAATAGTAGGTTAAACTATAGCAGTGGTTCTCAACCAGTGGGTCACGACCCCTTTGGGGGTTGAATGACCCTTTCACAGGGGTCGCCCGATTCATAGCAGTAGCAAAATGACAGTGATGAAGTAGCAATGAAAATAATGTTATGGTTGGGAGTCACTACCACATGAGGAACTGTATGAAAGCGTCACGGCATTGGGAAGGCTGAGAACCACTAAGCTATAGAAAAGACACATGCCAAAAGCGGATTTTTACAAATGACTTGGAATCAAGCAGGATCTGGCTAACATGCCAAATGTGACCAGTTTAAAAATGAATAAAGTCTGGATCAATATCAATATCCTATCATATAGGAAATGATTGACAGGCTTAACGCAGACATTTGGGAGAAAGATGAGGCTTTCTACCCCGTAAAGAGTTACAGTTTCAGAAACCCACAGGGGCAGGTCTGCCCTGCTACACAAGGCTGCCATGAGCCAGAATTGCCTCAATAGCAGTGAGTTTGTTTGTTTTTGTTTATATCAAAACTCTACAGGAAATAAAATGAAAGGCCTTAAATTAAAAACAAAAACATTGCTACATATTATGCGATAGAGTTAACATCATCAGAATATAAGAACATCATACAGATCAGTAAGACAAGACAAATGCTTCAATTAAAAAATGAAGAGTTGGTAGATCGCAGAGCCAAAATATACAACAGGTTAATTGACAAGGTGTCTAGCCCAGTGCGTGGCATGTAGTTGGCCCTCGGTAAACAACTAGGTATGCGTGAATGCCTATGAGAAAAAAGTCTGATTTCAGGGCTAATGAGAGAACTGCAGATTAAACACACACACAAACCATAATGAAATATCATTGTTACTCGTCATCTTGGCAGAAAAAGAAAAAAATGATACCTGGTTTTGGTGCCAATGTGAGGAAATACGTCATCATTTGCAGTATTACACACTGTTGGCGGGAAGGGAAAGCGGTCTGAGCTGTCTGCATGAGCAGTTTAGCAAGATTGCTGTTGTTCGTAGGTGCCACAGAGTCAGTTCTGACTCAACAGCAATCCCTCATTCAACAGAAAGGAACACCACCGGCCTGGCACCAGTCTTACCATGGGTGTTGGGTTTGAGCCCAGTGTTGCAACCACCGTGTCAGTCCATCGTCAAGGGCCTTCCTCTGTTTCACTGCCCCTCCCCTTTAGCAAGCATGATGTCCCCCTTCAGGGACTGGACTCTCCGGATAACGTCCAAAGTACGTAAGACGAAGCCTCGCCATCCTCCCCTAGTCTAAGGGAACGAAAAGGCCAGGCCAACCTATTGTCTAGGATGGAAATTTCTCTCACTATCACTGATCGATGATCAGTCATCCAGTTACTGTTTGAACATTTCCCACATGAGGACTGCCACTCATCTATAGTGTAATCAATTCCAATGCACTGAAAAACAAAACCCACTGACTTGGAATCGATTCTGCCACATTTAGAACACAGCAGAACCACTCCATAGGATTTCCAAGACTGTACATCTTTATGGAAGTAGACCACTTCTTCTTAAGTGGTATTTTCAGAATTTCATGTGTCTGTCATCTTCCTTGATAAAGACTAAAGTTTATCCCAAGTTTGTTCCTTTGACGGTTTAGCTTATGAATTTTGGCAAATGATAGCTTTCTCTCTCTTATTAGTTGTTATTGTTGTTAATTAAATGTCCCCAAAGTTTCCTTGTGCAGATGACTAATTAAATGTAGGTTTAGAACTTTTACATTTATCTCTTTAAGATCATTTCATTTTTGATCTTTTGGCTCATTAGTTAATCCTGTTGAGGTCTTTTAAAACCTTGTTTTTAACCAACTATCACTCCAAACCTTGTTTCATCTAAGAATTTAGATGAAGTTCCTCGGTGTGTGTTGAAATCACCAGTTGAATAGGCAAGTCAGGGACCGAGTTCTGGCGCATCTGCCTGGGGACCTCCTTCCAGTATACCAGTCATACCCATTGGATCTCTTTCAACTCACTCCCCTCCATCTTGTCTATAAAAGTATCCTCAGGGATTCTGTAATAAACTCTAACAAAAATAAAAAAGACACTCTTCATGATTTACAGGTTAGTACTCTTCTCAGAAAAGGAACCCGGGCTTATTACAAATACTTAGATTTATGTTTGATATTTCAGTTAACAACTGAGTTCCTAAGAAGACTTGTACAAAGCACACTTTATAAATAAGGAAAAAAGGCTAAGGAAGGTTAAGAAAGTTGCCCAAGGTAAGTAGCTATAAATGGCATAAATGAGTCAGAGTTTGAGCCCAGGTGGTTTGTCTAGAGAATGTATATACTTATATAGTTTTGTATTTTAAAAATCCCACATTCAGGATAAGGTGAAAATGTTGATAATGTATGTGCAAATTCAATTTCCTTTCTTAAGATTTCTGTCCTATTTCCTCCAATGAGCAGAGCACAGGTAACATTTGTTACTTGCCTACCAAAGTACACTTTAAGATAGTCAAGTTTCAGGGAGGCGGGGAGACTAAGATTCGCTATGATGCATTGTCTTCTGTCTATAGGGAGGCTAGATTTGGATATAAGTCTACTTTAGTCACTGACTTGGTAACTCTTGGGCTATAGTTTTCCCCTTTCTGTGGCTAAGTTTGCCCATCTAATTTATCTTAGCTTCCACCCATCTGCAGGTAGGTGGTAGGAAAATGAAATCAAATCTCTGCCTATGTGAAGCTCTTTGAGTTTAAGGGAAAGATATTAGGAAAGGAATCATCCACGGTGCGCCTAGGATGTATCTGTCCTAAATAATCCCACCTGCCAGTTTGTCTACTGGGGTGGCTTGTGTGCTGCGGCAAGACTGGAAGCTATGTCACAAGTCATTTAGGTGCCAACAGGGTCACTCATGCCCAACAGCTTTCAGCAGAGCTTCCAGACTATGAACAGACCAGGAGTAAGGAAGACGGAGTTCACCTCTGAAAAATTAGGCACCGAGAATCTTCTGATCAGCAGAAGACCATTGTGTGGAGTGCCAGCAGTTGGGCCCTTCAGATCGGAGGGCGCTCAGAATCCAACTGGGAAGAGTTGCGTCCTCACAAGAGTGTTAATTCGAAGGATGTGAATGGAGCACGCCTTTCTTGATGTTCACTTGGTGACAGAGCAAAACTCAAAAGGGCAGCAAAACAACAGTTGCAAACATTCCCTAGTAACATGAACACGGAATGTATAAAGTATAAACATAGGACAATTGAAAAAGCAGGAATTTTGCATTCCATCTTTATACAAGATGGAATATATAAAGATTGATATCCCAGGCACTCCTGAGGTGAAATGGACTGGTGTTGGCACTTGGCAGCACACAATTATGTGGTCTACCATGCTGGGAATGACGGAGTCAAGAGGAATGGCATTGCGTGAATCTTCAAAAAGAACATTTCAAGATCTGTCTTGAATTACAGTGCTGTTTTATGACAGCATAATATCTATATGCCTTTGTGTTAGTCCAGGTAGACCAGAGAAACAAATCAAGAGACACTCATATGTGTAGGAGCGAACTTTATATCATTTTATTGAGGTCTCTTACAGCTCTTATCACAATCCTTACATACGTCCTTTGTGCCAAGCACATTTGTACATATGTTTGCCATCATCATTCTCAACACATTGTTTTCCTACTTGAAGCCTTCAACCATTTTAAGAGGCAGCATAAGATCAAGAAATGGTAATACTGAAAAAAGAAGTTCAAGCTGCACTGACAAGCATTGGTGAACCACAAGCCTCCAGGAATTGATGAATGTTAATTGAAATGTTTCAACAAAAGCACTCCAACAGATTGGAAAAGATCCATATTTGCACCCATTTCACCAAACAATGTCACTAGTGTCATATACATGTAAAATTTTGCCGAAGGGAATGCGAAACCATTTGCAACAAGACATCAACTTAGAGCTGCCAGAAATTCAAGTCCGATTCAGAAGACGGTGTTATTGGTGACAATAGTTGTAGCTTATTTGAAAGCAGGGAATACCAGGAAGATGATTATTTGTGATTTTACTGACCATGCAAAGGATTTGACTGTGTGGATCATAATAAACAATGATAACATATGATCATGAGGTGTCGATAGGATCCGGTATCGGGCATTAAAGACTCAGAACAAAAAATCATATAATTGTGAATGAGGGGGAGTGCATCTGTAAAAGACCATCTGTAGGCAACTGGACACCCCCTTACAGAAGGGTCGCAGGGAGGAGATGAGCCAGTCAGGGTGCAGTGTAGCACCATTGAAACATACAACTTTCCTCTACTTCTTAAATGGCCTCCCACCCCCCACTATCATGACCTCAATTCTATCTTACAAATCCATCTAGACCAGAGCATGTACATTAGTACAGATCAGAGCAGGAAACACAGGGAATCCAGGACAGATAAACCCCTTAGGACTAATATTGAGAGTAGCAATACCAGGAGGGTAAGGGGAAAGTGGGGGTCGAGAGGAACCGATCACAATGATCTACCTATACCCCTCTCCCAGGAGGACGGACAACAGAAAAGTGGGAGAAGGGAGACATCGGTCAGTGTATGACATGAAAACAATAATAATTTATAAATTATCAAGGGTTCATGAGGGAGGAAGGGGAAAAATGAGAAGCTGATACCAAGGGCTTAAGTAGAAAGAAAATGTTTTGAAAATGATGGCAACAAATGTACAAAAGTGCTTGACATGATGGATGGATGGATGGATGGATGGATGGATGGATGGATGGATGGATGGATTGTGATAAGAGGTGTACGAGCTTCCAATAAAATTATTATTTTTTAAATAGGAAATTTCAGAGCATATCATTGTTTTCATGTGTAACCTGTTCATAGACCAAGCAAGGGGATATCACATGGTTTAAAATGTTTTGTTAATTTAATGTGTGTCAGGCCTGTGTCCTTTCACCAGGTTTAGTCGATCCGTTTGCTGAGTAAATAATCTGAGCGGTTGCGCCACATGAAGGACAAGGCATCAGGGTTGGAGGCAGGCTGAATGGACACAGTGGCTACTACAGTGGGATCAACCCGAGCAGGGGTGAGGATGGTGCAGGCGGAGGGAATGCTTTGTTCTACTGACCTGGGCTTGTTCTGAGCTGCAGCTGACTCAACAGCACCTCGCAACAACATTCTGAACAATAATCTATTAAAGAACATAAAATCCACTCTCAGAGTTAACTTTGGTAAACTACAGCCAACAAGTTTGAGTATGCCACTGTATCAATCATCTGTTAAAAACACAAACATGCAAGCCCCGCTAGAAAACAGTTTAATCCTAAATTAAATACAAGGATTAGGACTGCTGGCTCTGTTTAAATTAAGAGCCACATAAATTGCCGGTTACAGATGCAGGAACTATTGCTGATCAGGGATTTTCACTGAGGGTTGGGCTCTTGTCAGGATTAACGAGGCCAGGTTCTATTTGACACATTATTGACCGTCCCTCGTGTCCTTATTTTTAACAAAGAAAACAAGCCCAAACTGGAAAATTCTTTTCAAAACTCGCTATGATATAAATACTAGATGCTTATAGTGTGTTGAGAGCTGACAAGGTATCGTAATATCTAAATGGATTTATTGACCTTTAAAATGGAGCTTGGCTCTCATGTCTGCCTGTCACAATTTCCTACTTATTTCCTTCCCCACCTTTTCCCCATTGTCAACTCTTGTTATTCACAGTAGTCATTGGAAAAAAAAATTAATGTGAGAGACCTAATGTGACCAAACACAACTCAGATGGGCAGGACCCATCTCCTTCCTCACTGTGCTCATTTCAGTCTCCCACAGTAAGAAATCTTTAATAAAAAGTTACATGATACAATGAGAATCTCATTTTTAAAAACCTCAATTTAGTCTACCTTCCACTCCTCAAGACAATGCTCTAATAATATCCAGTTCAGTGAAGTTCTTTGTATGCATACTTAACATGCAACCAGATTATCATACTACATACACTTTGAAGTGGTCTCTTTATGAAGCAAAGTGGTATTAATATTAGTGTCAAGAGAGAAACTGGTTTTAGAAAGGAGTGAAGAAAATAAGACCGAGTTAGGGGAAATTGGATGACTTGGTGGGTCAGGCTGGGGTCTAGAGGTAAGGAATAAGATGGTCTAGAACTGAATATTTAGTATTTAAATTAAATATAATTTTTTAAAAGTTTTTTAAATGAAGTCTGTTGATGTGCTGGGCCTAGGAGAGGGAAAAGACATCCCTGAGATAAGAACTATCAGTTTTCACTGCTACCCGGTACCCCTTCCTTATAACATGTAACTGCCATTTGTTCACCTGGGGATAGAGACCGATCCTCAAAGTGCATCATATTTGTAATGTTGAAATACTAGAAACAGCATAAAGGTCTGAAATGAAGGATAGCATTTAAATAAGTTGCATTAAATAATACGTTTCAGCCATATTATGACTGTCATTTAAATTGATATTGTTAATAAAAACAGTGATATGGAAATATCATATTATTAGGTACAAAATATGTATAGGAAGCACATACACTCACCCATAAAAGCCTAGAAAAAGACTGAAAGCAAATATTTGCATATTAAAATGCTAATGCAGTTACCTCTGGGAGGTAGGAATGTGCTTGTTGCTCATTGTTATTTTTTAAATTGTCTATAAAAACATGTACAAAGGAGCTTTAGAAAGTTCCTCGAAAAATGGAATTAAAAGATTGTGGTTGTTACATAATCTGTGGTCAATTTGAGACTTAACAGTCAAGGGGTGGAGCCTGTCAACCAGGTCACAGTTTGATGACCTCATTTGGGGCTCGCTATGGATATAAATAGCTCACTGGCGGCAGGACACACTCCCGGCAAGACATTACTGATGAAGAGCCTGATGGAGCTACACTGTTGCAGCCATTGCCTTGGGGCTGGCAGAGTCACGTGGAGAACCTGAGATAACCCTGAGGAGCGCTGAGATGCCTCCACCGCCACTGGATCCACAAGACTTTCACTGACCTGTCATCCTCCTGCATTTGGCGTCATTGCCTGTGTTTTGTGAGTCTGTAGAGGAATTTATAGGTTGGTAGCAGACATATGGACTTGTGGACTTGATCTTGACTGGGCTGGGATGTTTCCTTAATATACAATTATTCTTTGATATAAAACTATCTCTTACATACATATGAGTGTCCATGAATTTGTTTCTCTAGTCTACCCTGACTACCACAAAGATCACGTGGGGGGAAATGGCAAGCTAATAAAACTGAGTATAAGAATGAAAAAAAGTTATAAAATTGTGGGGATGACTTCACAACTCTTTTTCATAGGTTTAAACCACTGGGTTGTATGATGTATGAATTATGTGTCAATAAAATTGTTTAAAAAAAAGTCAATGAAAGTTTTCGACGAAAGATGAAGCTCCCTGTATTATTGCTGGGGTGAGAAAGCAATGCAAATTGTTTTTAAAGGAGTGCATTTGATACTCCTCTATGATAAAGCGAGATAACACGGATTTTATGGCTTTTAAGGAAATAAAATAACATTAATTTTTATTCTTCTGATGAACAGAATTCATTAACAACTTAGGTTGTTATATGTGTGAATATATATATGTTTGTATATATTGGGGTAGTGGTCTACCAGCCGGGCTCCTTTGAATACACATTAGTGGGACACACATATATCCCACACGGTCTCCAGTGCTGGAGTTGGTGGCCCCATTTCTTCCAATTTACACAGTTATTCAAGACCCCTACCAGATATGAGGATGCACAAGAAATGGAATGACAATTCTCTACTAAACCCCAGCAGTAGAAAATATAGGTAGGCAAAATATGTCCATGGCTCATGAAACAGTTTTTTTTAACTCAATTGCATAATGCACATATGCCAAGATTTAGGAAGGGCCTCTAGTAGATTCCACCTCACAGTGACTCTATAGGATTTCTGCGGCTGTAAATCTTTAGAGGAGTACTTAGCCTCAACTTTCTATCCCAGAGTTTCTAGTGGGTTTGAACCACCAACCTGGAGGTTAGCAGTTCAAAGCTTCCATTTTAACACTACTATGGCTGCTTCTATTGTGGAAATAAGACTACACTCTGTGGGAATGCCAATAATTTCCAGAGCTGTTTCCATCAAACCATTACAATATATTTTCATGTATGTAACTTGATGACTAGAAGAGGCTGCTTTTTTTAACTGTGGAAAATACACATAGAACAAATCACTTGCCATCTCAACATTGAGTGTGAAATTCAGTGTTATTAGCTATATTTATTATGGTCTTCAACCACTCTGTTGTAATTGTTAAGTGCTGTGGAGTTAGCTCTCACGGTCACTGAATGTACAGTAGAATGAAACACCGCCCGGTCCTGCTCCATCCTCACAATTGTTGTCTGAGCCTACTGTTGCAACCGCTGTCACAATCCATCTCATTGAGATAGACTTTTTTTTTTTGACTGACCTTCTACTTTAGCAAACCTGCTATCCTTCTTGAGTGAATGATCTCTCCCAACAACGTGTTCAGAATACATGAGACCAAGTCGTGCCATCTTTGTTTCTTAGGAGCATTCTGGTTGTACTTTCTCTAAGACAGATTAGCTTGTTGTCTGGTGGATCATGGTACTTCCAATATTCTTTGCCGACACCAAAATTCAAATGCATCAATTCTTCTTCAGTTTTCCTTAGCTATTGTCCAACTTTCACATGCCTATGAGGCTATTGAAAATACACGGCTTGGGTGAGGTGCACCCTAGTCCTCAAAGAGGCATGTTTGCTCTTGAACAGTTCAAAAAGTCTTAGGCAGCAGATTTGCCCAATGCAACGCTCCATTTGATATCTTCCTTGTTGCTTCCATTAGCCAGGATTGTAGATCCGAGTAAAATTAAATCTTTGACAACTTGAATTTTTTTGCCACTAGTCATGATGCTGCTTATTGGTTCAGTTGTAAAGATTTTGGTTTTGTTTGCATTGTGTTGTAACCCATACTGAAGGCTTTATTTCTATCTTCATCACTGAGTGCTTCAAGTCTTTGCTTTCATAAACAAGGTTGTGTCATCTGCATATTGCAAGTTGATAATGTTTTTCGTACAGTGACTTTGTGCATTCCTTCCAACTACTTTTTATATTTCCTGAGTTGTTCAATGTTCTGCCCATAGAAACCTGCAGTAGTATTTGATTGATTTTCTTCAGTCCCTTCAGCTTAAGATAAACGGAAAGTGTCTTCCCCTTTGCTTTTCTAACCCCAGGTCTTTGCACATTTCATAATAAGTAACAAAATCCATTTCTAAAATTTCCCATCATTCTTACTAGAAGCACAGCATCACAATAGTAATGAGTTCCCCTTTTCCCTTCACTCCCACTCCACTCTCATAACCACTAGTAAACTTTAGTCTCTACACACTTGCCTGTCATAGATCTCAGAAGATACTTTTTGAGAAAAACTGTCTACTTCGGCACATCTTGTTAAGTCTGTTGTGAACTGTTACCTGTCTAGAGGTGATAGCTATGAAACACAGGAGCCTGACGAGGTTAAAAAAAATTCCACGTAAAAAAATAGAATTAGAATTGATTTTCCAGTAAGACGAAAATTAAGTCTTTACATGGTGTGGGAATTGTGCCAGATCTGACCCCACCACACCAAGGCAAAACACTAAAGGCATGCAATAGAACAGCAAGGGGAACAGAGCAAGGAGGTCCCCAGGAAACACCAAAAATAGACTTTGGGGCCAGGGCGTGGCAGCTCATCAGACTCGACCAGCAAATACTCCTAAAGACCAACAGTCCTTGAACTATCCACAGGCTTTTCTTTTCTTTTTTTTTTTCCATTGGTTTTTGTTGTTGTTGTTTTGTTTTCTTTTGTTGCTTTGCTCTGTCTTGTTTTCATGCATGTTATTATCTCCACAGGTCTGTCTAAATAAGATAGGCTGGATAAACAATCTGGAGGAGAAAACAAGGGACCAATGGTTGGGGGGTGGGGAACATGGGAGAAGGGGAGAAGGAAGTGGTGTTAACAAACCCAGGGACAAGGGAACAACAAATGATCCAAAGTAGGTGGTGAGGAGGGTGTAGGAGGCCTGGTAGTGCTTGATCAAGGGTAATGTAACCAAGAGGGATTACTGAAACCCAAATGAAGGCTGAACATGATAGTGGGACAAGAGGAAAGTAAAAAGAAAAAGAGGAAAGAACTAAGAGGCAAAGGGCATTATAGAGGTCTAAATACAGGCATGTACATATGAAAATATATTTATATATGCAGGTGGGGAAATAGCTCTATATGCATAGGTTTAGTATTAAGGTAGCAGATGGACACTGGGCCTCTACTCAAGTACTCCCTCAATGCAAGAACACTTTGTTCTAATAAACTGGCTTTCCATGATGTTCACCTTCCAGACACAATCGCTGAAGACAAAGGGGGTGCATAAGTAAATGTGGTGAAGAAAGCTGATGGTGCCCGGCTATCAAAAGATATAGTGTCTGGGGTCTTAAAAGCTTGAAGGTAAAAAAGTGGCCATCTAGCTCAGAAGCAAAAAATCCCACTTGGAAGACACACACCAGCCTGTGTGATCATGAGGTGTCAAAGGGATCAGGTATCAAAGAAAAAAAATCAAATCATTGTGAATGAGGGAGAGTACAGATTGGGGACACAAAACCCAACTGTAAGCAACTGAACAGAAGGGTCACGGGAGGAGATGAGCCAGTCAGGGTGCAGTGTAGTAACGATGAAACATACAACTTTCCTCTAGTTCTTAAATGCTTCCTCCCCCCTCACTATCATGATCCCAATTCTACCTTACAAATATGGCTAGACCAGAGGATGTACACTGGTATGGATAGGAACTGGACACACAGGGAATCCAAGACAGATGATCCCTCTAGGACCATTGCTGAGAGTGGCGATTCCGGGAGGGTATAGGGAAGGTGGGGTGGAAAGTGGAAAGCGATTACAAGGATCTACATATAACCTCCTCCCTGGGGGATGGACAGCAGAAAAGTGGTGAAGGGAGTGGGTAAGCTATGGCAAAATAAGCATAATTTATAAATTATCAAGGGTTTATCAGGGAGGGAGGGAAAAAATGAGGAGCTGATACCAAGGGCTCAAGCAGAAAATGGATGTTTGAGAATGATGGCAAATGTGCTTGACACAATGGATGTATGTATGGATTATGATAAGAGTTGTAGGAGCCCCAATAAAATGATTTTTTTAAAAAAGGAAGAAAATTAAGTCTTTAACAAACAACTATAACAAACCTTTTGCTGTGGCGTGGATTTTGAGTCATAGTGACCAAAGGACAGAACTACTCCATAGAGCTTCTCAGGCTATAAATCTTTACAGAAGCAGATTGCCAGATCTTTTTACAGTGGAGCAGCTGGCGTGGCCTTTCAGTTAGTTCACAGCTGAGTGCTTTAACCACTGTGTAACCAGGAATTCCGACGTTTTCACGGGGGCCTTGAAAATTCTCTTTGGGCCCCTCTTCAGGCCACCTTCCAAGGACTACAGCTGAGAAGGTCTGGTGGGCTTTATCTTTCTGACAGGCCTAGCACCCCTGCCCTGGTTCTTTTTGGTAGCTACCCAACACTTCATCCTGTCCTGACTTGTTATAAGCAGAGACACGTGGTGAGATTCCCTAATTCTAGTCTGTCACAACTTAATACCTCTGTGATAAGAACGGTCAAGATGCATAGATATAAAGACTATATTCAGCCTGGCAATAGAGTCTAATTTGGGAAGCTACGCCTAGCCTGTACTAAGTTACGAGGTGACCTCATTTTGTGTTCCTCTAGGACCCCCCACATTCCTGTCCTTAGCTTCCTTGTACTACACCACATTCCTGATCTGGCCCTCTGTCATAATCACAGCTATCATCATTGTTTAGCAGCCCTATTGAAGAATTAAAGTTACCTAGCATACACAATGTGAAATTAGACATGGGTCCTCTTCCACGGGAGCGTGCTTTCATCATGCACACCAGCGTTTTATGTATGTAGGAAGCCCTACAATAAGAAAAACAGTGGAGGAAGAAACAAATATCATGTTAGGGTTTTCCTAGAGAAAGTATGAAGAAACTTCACAGAGAGTTAGTCACTGAAGAAATATCTCCTCTGGCTTCAATAGAGAAAAGCAACCCCTAACTCCACATCTGCCCAAGGATGGTTCCTATGAGGCAGGGAGGTCAGAAATCCTCCATCCTCCACCCATTTTCCCCTAGTCTAACATTAACAACCCCTCCCACTGCTTCTCTGCTCTTTGACGGTCTGCTGCAATGGCCTCACGGAACTCATAGACGATATTCATAGTTATGGAGTTGATTAAGGAAGTTAACAGGCTACAAGTCAGGATGAGAAATTGTAAGGATACAGTTCTTTTTCCTACAGGACCCCTGCTCCGCCATGCCAGCAATCCTGTCTTTCCTTGCCTCCTCAGCCTCGGCCACACTGCACTTTGACCTCTGTCCTCTTGGGCAAGGTCTTCAAAGCTTGCGTGGAGCACTGATAAAAAAACCAGGTACACCCCACTGTGCAAGCCAGCCTCCTGCCCCAAAGCACTCCGCTTTCCTTCTTCCATGGGCCAGAAAACTGCCTCTGTGTGCCTCTCTCACTGCCACCTCTGCACACAGGGCTCTCGTGCTCTATTCTTAGCGTTTTCTCTCCTATGGTTGTGAAATTCTCTGTTCCTTCTTCTGAGATGACTCACTTTATGCCCAGTGGGATGGCAAAGCTGACCGATCCCTCATATTAAGCTCATGCACCCTATTTGCATGTTCCCATGTAGTCGTGAGGTGGGAATTACAAAGAATATGAATAATACAGTCATATGAAGTAATTTCACTTCACCATAGTCACAAAGAGGGTAGACGGAAAGAACTCGCTACTCAGAAAATAGAATACCAAGCTATCATTAATTAAAGTTAACTGTGTCCAGATGTGTGAAGGCAAACTTCCCAAGGTCTAATCCGTTAAAGACGTACATGGCTCAGGGTCCTTTTTCTTCATGTTCACCTTTCATCTTTCTGGTGTGAGAATTGTACATATTTTTATGAACTCTGTGATTAAGGTGGAGAACATGAATTTACTATTTAAGAACTGCTAGTGCTATCTTCAAAGAGTGTATATTTGTGTCTATTTTAGATTATTACCTACCGTAGCGCTTGGAGCTCTTTTCCCAGTTCCCAAACAGTCTATAAGAGTAAATTAACAACACTATCATTTTTATCAAAACCCACAATTTTATAAAACACATGAATTTTATAATGCTAATGTTATTGAAATTCATATAAAATGATATTAAAGATAATAATATTCTTGAGGTTGTTACTGAATTTGCCAAATACTTTTTCTAGTTGTAGAGAGAACCTCACTATGGAGGTTAATTACCCACCCTCATCCCTATAAAAGACTTAAGAACTGGTCATCTATAATACATTGTTCTGTTCTAAGCAATATATGTAGTTAAATCATCATTTTAAGATTCAGAAATTATCATTTTATATCAAATGACAAATATTGAAGTAGCATAGAGAATGTGACATAGTGAGAAGTGATTAAGTGATGCAAGCAAACTCTTATGAGACAGCATAAGGGGTGGGAAACCTCATCTTTCTCTTTATTGATAAGAAGGTACTCAGAAAATGACCAATAATTATTCGTTCAGTCCCATTCAATAATTTTCTTTTTTTACATTTTATTAGGGGCTCATACAACTCTTATCACAATCCATACATATACATACATCAATTGTATAAAGCACATCTGCACATATCCTGCCCCAATCATTCTGAAAGAATTTGCTCTCCACTTAAGCGCTTTGCATCAGGTCCTCTTTTTTTTCCCCTCCCTCCCCGATCCCCCCTTCCTCTTGTGCCCTTGGTAATTTATACATTGTTATTTTGTCATATCTTGCCCTATCCGGAGTCTCCCTTCCCCCCCTTCTTTGCCGTCCCTCTCCCAGGGAGGAGGTCACATATGGATCCTTGTAATCAGTTCCCCATTTCCAACCCACTCACCCTCTACTCTCCCAGCATCGCCCCTCACACCCTTGGTCCTGAAGGTATCATCCACCCTGGATTCCCTGTACCTCCAGCCCCCATATGCACCAGTGTACAACCTCTGCCCTATCCAGAATTTGGATCATGGTAGTTGGGCAAAGGAAGCATTTAGGATCTGGGGGAAAGCTGTGTTCTTCATCGGTACTACCTTGCACCCTGACTGACCCATCTCCTCTCCTAAACCCCTCTATGAGGGGATCTCCAGTGGCCAACACTTGAGCCTTTGGTATCCACTCTGCTCTTCCCCCTTCATTCAATAGGGTATATATATATATATACATACACACACACACACACACACACACACACACACACACACACACATATATATACATATCCTTTTTTTTTTTTTGCATGATGCCTTATACCTGGTCCCTTTGGCACCTTGTGATCGCGCAGGCTGGTGTGCTTCTTCCATGTGGGCTTTATTGCTTCTGAGCTAGATGGCTGCTTGTTCACCTTCAAGCCTTTAAGACCCCAGACACGATCTTTTTTGATAGCCGGGCACCATCAGCTTTCTTCGCCACATTTGCTTATGCACCCATTTGTCTTCAGCGATCCTATCATGGAGGTGTGCAGCCAATGATATGATTTTTTGTTCTTTGATGCCTGATAACTGATCCCTTTGGGACCACTCGATCACACAGGCTGATGAGTTCTTCCATGTGGGCTTTGGTGCTTCTGAGCTAGATGGCCACTTGTTTATCTTCAAGCCTTTAAGACCCTAGACACTCTCTCTTTTGATAGCCGGGCACCATCAGCTTTCTTCACCACATTTACTTGTTCACCCGCTTTGGCTTCAGCAGTTGTGTCGGGAGAGTGAGCATCATAGAGTGCCAATTTAATAAAAGAAAGTATTCATGCATTGAGGGAGTGTTTGAGTAGAGGCCCAAGGTCCTTCTGCCACCTTAATACTAAACCTATAAATGTAGAAACTTAGATCTATTTCCCCATCCTCATATATATGTTTGCATGTACATGTCTTTGTCTAGACCTCCATAAATGCCCCTTGACTCCCAGCTCCTTCCTCCATCTCCCTTGACTTTCCTCCTGCCCCACTACCATGCTCCGTCCCCACCTGGGCTACAGCTATACCTCTTCTCTAAGCAACCTTACCCTTGATCATTCCCCACCAGGCCTGCCACTCCCCCCTCACTACTATTTTGGGTCCCATGTTGTTCCCTTGTCCCTGTGTTTGTTAACACCACTTCCTTACGTACCTACCCCTCCCCCACCCCAAGTCCCCGGAACTGTCTGTCCAATTGTTTTTCCTCCAGAGAGTTCATCCAGCCTGTCCTATTCAGACAGACCTGTGGAGACACTAACATGCACGAAAACAAGACAGAGGAAACAAAGCAACAGTATACAACCAGACAACAAAACAACAAAAACAAACCACTGACAAAGAACAAAACAAAACACTTCACAAAATAAAAGCTTGTAGTTCGTTCAAGGATCCTTTGCTGGCCCTTAGGAGCGTTTTCCAGTCCAGTCTGTTGTCAATAATTTTCTTGTTAGTGACTGCTATTCCTTTGAACCATTAAAATGAATGAAAATGACTACTGCTCAGAAGTTGACTGAACTGAATTAATAATTTCATTTTACCCATAAATATGAAAGATTGAGTGAAAATGACTGCTTTTACATGACAAGGAATATCTATCTCACGGTCATAGTTGATATTAAACACATGGGGTTAACACAGGAGTCATTCTCTACCATTATGGAGGAAAGCTAAAGGGAACTAGGAACATTTTTAAAACTACATTTAGGCTTAGTAGGTTACGTATGGCGTGATAGTGGAACACTACAACAAGTATATTTTCTCAAAGCTTCTGAGGTAATTCTGATATATTCCTTCATATAAGAGCCAAATAAGGTCAGAACATGATATGGCGCCCTATTAAAAATCTCTCTCCCGATGTTCTTTCTCAATGATATTTGGTTATGTCACATGGAGTACTATACAGTCACTAAAAAGATGTTTCCAAAGAATAATAAATGACATTGGAAATGCTTACAATACACTTATACAAATTTTGATTAGTCTGGGAAAAAATACACTCAAGTGTTAAAAGTTAATACCTCTGGTTAGTAATTTTAATTTTCTTCCATGTTCTATTCTGTATTTTTACAAGAAGTGAATATATTAAGAAATTCACAGAATACAGATATAAGTAATCCTGGAAATAACCCTCTGTTATCATTTTGATGTGTACTACCCCGATTTCTTTTCCCTCCATATATTTAAATTTATATATAAACAGCTTTGTTGTTCTTCAAATAGATAAGGTTTAAATGTTGCTTAAATCAAGTGTATGTTTTCTGAAACTTTAAATTTTCACTTAATTAACTATTTCCATATCCCTCCATGAGAAGCCCTGGTGGCATAGTGAATACACATTGGGCTGCGATCTGCAAGGTCGGCAGTTCAAAACCACCAGCCACTGCGAGGGAGAGAGATGAGTCTTCCTACTTCCATGAAGAGTGACAGTCTCAGGAACCCACAGAGGCTGTTCTACCCTGTCCTATAGGGTCACTGTGAGTCAGCAGGGACTCCGTGGCAGGGAGCTTGAGTTTGTCTCGTGTGTGCTACTACATATAGATTTACCTCCTTCCGTACTGCTGCGTGGTGTTCCCAAAATTAGGCCACAATTTATTTAACCATATTTTATTTATAATCCTATAATTTGTTTAACCTATATTCTTATTTATGGAACTGAAAGTTTTTTCTTTTTTTTTGTATTTATTTATTTTATTTTATTTTTAACAATTTATTGGGGCTCATACAATTCTTATCACCATCCATACATATACATACATCAATTGTATAAAGCACATCTGTACAGTCTTTGCCCTAATCATTTTTTTCTCCTCTTTTCTTTTTTTACATTTTATTAGGGACTCATACAACTCTTATCACCATCCATACATATACATACATCAATGTATTCTTTTGTTTTTTCAACGATTAAACTATAAGTGGATAATCGCTAGCTATGGCTTAGTATGTATGCGAAAGTAATTCTCCAAACTAGGTATCTAGAAGGGAAACAACTGCATGAAAGGCTCTGAACATTGTACATTTTAATAAACACTAAAAATGACCCTCACAAATATTGTAGTAGGACTACAAGACCTCTTCTTTCAAGGGTTGATAAGTAAGGATGTTACTTTGAGGATTAAGGTGCTCCTGACAGGAGCCATGGAATTTTCAATTGCCTCATATACATATGAATGTTGAATATTGAAGAAGGAAGGCTGAAGAAGGAGGGAAGCATTTGAATTACGATGGTAGCATAGAACATTGAAAGTACCATGGACCACCAAAGGGGCAAAGGAATCTGTCTTGGAAGAAATACATCTAGAACGCTCTTTAGAAGTGAGCATGGTGACATGTCTCATGTGCTTTGGACATGTTATCAGGAGAGATCATTCCTGGTGAAGAACAAGATGCTTGGTAAAGTAGAAGGGCAGTGAAAAGAAGGAAGATGGATTGATACAGTTGTTGCAACTCTAGGCACGAACATCAAATTAATTGTGAGGATGGCACAGGACCAGGCAGTATACAGGCAGGTCGCTATGAGTCAAAATGAACTTGACATCAATTTACAGTATCATTAACAATACATGGGTATCCTTATGCATGTGCTAACACACAATATTATACTTTAAAATGCTGCCAAAGTTATAAGGGAAAATGTCTTATTTCATTTTGTATTTTCATAGTTACTGGGTTATAGCATTTTTTTCATGCTTACCATTTGCATTTCTTCCTCTCTAAATTGTGTTTTCAGAAACATCTGCCATTTTTATAGAGTGTCTTTTTCTTAGGGACTCAAATTATTTTTTACATACAAAGGTAAGTGGGAAAAAAAGGTTTTCTATTAGGGTTTTGATCCATACATGCATAACTTTATTTCAAACATGTGCTTAAATATGTTTCCATGATCCGTGGATAGCTGCACACAAGTTCTTTCAGTAACACATTTGTCTTACTCTCATGAGGGTAATTCAAAAGGACGTCCAGTCAAACATGGCTTCCCAGGGGCCATTTGTACTCAAGGCAGAGCGCTCAGCTCGGAAGGTGATGACTGTGTTTTGGGGTCATTAGATGACCCCAAAGGACACAGGAGTCACGGGGCTTATTCTGAAGACATTTTAAGAAAATGTCAAACAGGTGAGAAAAGTCCAGGAAAAAGTTCCCATCATATCAAGGGCTGTCCTTCGAAAATTTCATTGAGGAGCCTTACTCCATCCATCCTACAGCCCTGATCTTGCCCCTACAGACATCTTTTTGCACCCCAAGCCCAGAGAACACTGAAAAGGAACATGATTGGAAGCCTTTGTGGACTCCAAAGCTGCCATTTTGATGTGGTATCAATCAGTGTATAGAATTTTCTGGAGAAGGGCTCGAGTGATGGAAACACTGCCTTCAGAAGAGAATATAATGAGAAATAATAACTTAATATTTTAATTTAGTACAGTTTTCTATGATTTTGTAGCAATACTTTTTTACTTATCCTTATATTTGAATATGGATACTAAATTTTCTGCCGGCCTGTTACTTTTGTTTTGTGGAACATTTGTCGATTTTGATGTAGTCATATATTTTTATTTATGACTCTTTCTTGGGTAGTCCTTAGAAGTACATTTTTATTCCCATGCTCTCCTATATTAAAAAAATTATTTAAAAATAGTTAACTCTTTAATCCACATGGAAATTAATTTGTGAATGGTGGGGGATAGGCATTAACCTGTTAAATGAATACCTAAGAACTACTTATTAGCCTTTCTCAAGTGAATTGAAATGCCATCTTTTTCATATATTCAATTTCCATATCTACATGAGATTGAATTTTCTCTTCTATTCCACTACTTATGCTTATCTCAATATCACACAGATTAAACAATATTTTATAATATTTTGTTATAAAGGATGTCCCATGCCATTATTTATTTTATAATAAAAAAGGGTAAAAAAGATATTCTTCATTGGTTAACTTTCTGACGCTATGTACTTTCTTCCTTGAATTCTAGACATCAGAGAGATAAAAAGGAAATTATCCAGAAGCAAGGCAAAGAGTGTGGATAATGAGAAAAAGGGAGACTGGAATAAAAGAAAAACACTTTCAAAATGGTATTTTCTTCTATGGGTTAGACCATATACAAAATAAGGCATACTTTGTGTTCTGTCTAAACCACTGTCTAAAATTTAGACTCTAAATCAAAGCCTTCTTTTAATGCTAGACAATTACCAACAGTAGAGACCATGCCAACATAAAGTGGGAAAAAAAGACACAAATCATTGTGATAAAAGGAACATGGACTAAAGAGAATGAGGAACAGATTGAGACAGGCTCTTAGAGGTTTCTTATGGACTCAAGTTTCAGGACGTTAAAGGGCTGAGCTTAGTGTAGCCAATAGTAGCCTGGTTCTTTCTGCTAGTGCTATTTACAGTTGCATGCTATTTTGTGTAGTTTATAACCGGTTGCCATGGCGTTGGCTCTCAGAATCACCCTATCGCACAAAGTAAGGCTGCTGCCTAGGGTTAACAAAGGTGTAATTTTTGCAGAAACATATTGCCACTTCTTTTCCCCACAGAGTGGCTGGTGGGTCCAAACTGCCTGCCTGGAAGTTAGCAAGGTTAGCAGCAAGGCTGGCAAACCATTATGCCCTAGGGCTCCCTGCACAGATTCCAGCAAGGGCCAGTTCTTCATTTGAGAACTGAAATGGCAGGGAAAGGAAAAGTATTATTAGGGATTACAGTAATTAGTAACTGAAAATTTCATTTTAATTGGAGGTTGGTAAGCATTAAAAGGAGAATTGAAATATGAAAAGAATTGAGCAAATAAGGGTGTGTAGGAAAATATTGCAGGTAAAGAGTATAATCATACATAACCATTGTGCACAATATGGCTATATTCGAGGTTGTCTCTATTTTTTTTTCATAGTAAAACTAGCATTATACAAGCAGGTAAAGCTGTCATGTGAGCAAGCGTGGTTTTAAGTCACGAGTTAATTAAATTGTTTGAATGAATTTTCATTCCTGATTGAAAAGATAAGGCATGGTGATTGGCAAAAGATTTGTGTTCCCGGCAAGGTGACCAGTGTGTCAGGCCTCAGTAAACAGTAATTGGCAATAATAAAGTCCTCTAATAGCCATTCAAACAGGAATATCCTCATTTTGTACAGAGCCAAACTGTGACTACTTTAATTTACTGATCTTTAAAACAACTCATCATTTTATAATTATTTTGTCTTAATGTTTTTAGAAAAAAAACCCAGCAACACTGTTAGCAAGTAGAGTCTGACTATTACCAACCCTATTGGACATCTGCCCCTCTGGATTATCAAAGCTGGCAGAGTAGAGGGTTAAGTATTGAGGTCGGCAAGGGGGAAAGGTGAGGGGGTTTATTCCCATAAGATGTACCATCTCTGAAACGCACGGGGGCAATTGCAGCCTGTGCTATGGTGGCACTATGAGTCTCAAACCCAGTAAGTTTGGGCTTTAAAAACAAACAAACACAAACTTGCTAAAGCAATACAAAAATGAAAACAAACTCACTGGCATTGAGTCAATGCCGACCCTACAGGACAGGGTAGAACTGCCCCCGTGAGTTTTTCGGAGACTGTAACTCTTTACTAGTTGAAAGCCCAGTCTTTTCCCCATGGAGTGACTAGTGGTTTTGAAAGGCTGACCTGGCGGATCACAGCGCAATGTATAATCACCATGCCCCCCCCCCGCCCCCCCCGCCCCCCCGCCAAGGCTAGAGCAGACTGCCACCAGTTCTCCCTCCCATGAGCGACTGGTGGGTTCGAACAGCCAACCTTTGGTCTAATTTGCAACAGTTGAGCAAATTCTACAATGCAGCCTCAAGAAGTTCATTAAAAGTATGCTTTTGACTCGATGAAGGTGAGGTGTGGTTTACAGTCATTTCTTCCCTTGCTCACCTAAGTTTAGGTTGGAGATAAAACACTAATTACACCTACCGCGAGACTTAGGATAATTAGATTCATTCGTGGCAAATTTGTGTAAAATAGATTCTCTAAAACAATGAGGCTCTGATATTCTAGTGCTCTAGTTGCCCCCTTAGTATCTCTGGTGTCACAATGGTGAGCTTGCAGCCTCACCGAAAGGTCAACAGTTTGACTCCCCCGGAAGGAAGAAAGGACGTGGAGATCTGCCCCCTGTGAAGATGTGCAGTCTAGGAAATCCTCCGAGGCAGTTCTACTGTCTTCCAGGGTTCTATGATTCAGAATCCATTCGGTGGCACAAAACAACAGTGCGCCAATTAAATTTGACTTTACACTGTTCAAGCTTGCAGCGAAAAAGCTAATGATTATTGGTTAAAATTTTTAAAAAATAAAGTTGAGAAAGCGAACAACCATTGGAATAAAATAAAGCTTTTTAAAAAAATAAAGTGTAGCTTTTGGTAAGCATACAAAAAATGAAACATAAGTCAGCATAAATATTGTATGTATCAGGTGAATATGGACTGGACAGCCAGAGAGATTGTGGGCATTTCCGCGGAAACGAATCTTCTGTCAAGACGCTTCCAAGAGTCTCGCTCCAGGATGGGCTTCGGCTAGAATGTGCGCTTCCGAGCTCGTTCTACAGCGGGCGCTAACGGGAAGCAGCGGCGCATTGACGCTCTGATGCGGTTGCGTACGTTTAAATGCTTCCCGCTCTTACCCGTTGGGCTAATACTTTAACTGCCGCCCGACGCCCAGGTCTGGTTTCCTGCTCTGTCTGGTGCCCCCTGGTGCTCATCACCTCCACCCGCTAGAGAAGCTGCAAGGAGCCAAAGGGGTCCCAGGAGCTAAAGGATGCTTTTAAGAAAAGCGTTCCATTACAACTAACTGTACGCGTCCAGATTTCCCCTGGGTAGAAATTACATGTATACATTCAGCCACCTCTAGAAAACCAGAATGTTGTTTCACTAAGCCAGCACCCAAAAGCGAGATGGAAAATAAGTTTCCACCAACGACAGAAACAGAAGGCAACTACGTTCCCTCAAGTTTGTGATAAGAGTGGCAAAAACGTGTAGACCTTATCTTTTGATGGTCCTCCTCCCCACGTTCTTTTCCTGCAAACAGTCCACCATGATTCTGGATTTCAGTGGGGGCAGCCTATCTCTGAGAGCCAGAATATCTTGTCTTGGAGACAAGCTGAGAATGTGGCCTTACTAGTCATGGAAGGGAGGACAAGATGTCTATTCCTGCCTCCTCTAAGCCACTTCATCAATATTAATCGCATGCGCAATCCTCAAAGTTTCTTCTACCCTACGGAAGGAGTCTTTGGCTCCCCTGGCCCTCTGAGCTCAGGCTGTGGTAGTTATCCTGCTCTGCTCTTCCCATCCACCCCCACACCCCTACAGCCACTCAACACTACTGCGGCTCTCCATGAAAGAACAACAGATCATTTTTCATTGCATGGTAGCCCAAAGACGTAAGACAGCTCTCGCCTCAGCAGAGCATGATGGGAGTCACTCCTCCAGTTCTCCCTCCCTCTTCTTCCTTTTTCCCTTTCTTCCACAATTAATCCCCAAATAATGATTTTCCTAGCTAGCGCTTTCAGGATGCGATTTAGCGACCCACGATGACGCTCCCATCAGCCTTCCACAAGGGGCGGTTTCTAAAGAGAACTACAATTCCCACGAGGCATTAGTCTCAAACGACCGCAGGGCATCACGGAAGTCGTAGGCCCCTTCCTCTTCAGACCCTTTCATTCCTCGCATTCCTAAACTACAAGTCCCAGGAAGCCGCAGCGCTGGTACGCCTGCGCAAGAGCCCGGAGACTGAGGTGGGGGTGGGGCTGCCCCGGGCGGCAGGGGGCGGGGTCGGAGCGGGCTGTGTGGAGGCTTTAGACTCCCGGCGCCATTTAGCGCGGAGAGTTTCCCGGGCGGACTCGGCTCTTCTCTCTCGGCCACTTCGCACCCCCGTCTTCGGTGACAGAAGGCGCCTGGTGGGGGTGACTACTCTTTTTTCTCCCTATCCCCTTTCACCCAGTCCCCCCAGTCCCCTCTACTCTCGGTCCAGAGAAGCAGCAGAGCTCGGGCCCCGCTGTGAGCGGCCCTCCCCTCCCCACCGTTCCCTCCCTCAGTCAGCCCCGGGCACCGACCCGGGAGGAGACGAGGGTTTGCCAGGTCCGGGGCGGGCGGGGAGGCCTTGGGGAAGGGGGGGCCGCTCCTCAGGCACCGGGACTTCGAGGCTCAGGTCCTTCCCTCCGGGCGATGGACGCCCTGTGAGACCGGTCCCCCCCCCCCCCCCTCGCTGGGGGCGCGAGAAGGAGGCGGCGTCTGACTGACTGCCCGGGAGCCCTCGCCGCCGGCTTTGCCCGGGTCTGCCGCCGCCGGCTCCTCCCACTGTCTTTTGCCCCGGAGCTGCCACCGCCGGGGCGTCCGCGCTCGTCCCGTGCTCGCGGCGCCGCCGCCCTCAGGGCCTAGCCCGCCCAGCTCGGGAGGCGGCGGCGGCGGCGGCGGCGGGGAGCTTGAGCCGCCGCCGCATCTGCCGCATCCGCTTCCACTCGGAGCCGCCTCCTGGCCCTGCCCCTCATGACTGCGGCGCCTCCGCTGCTACCGCCGCCCCTCGCCGCAGGATGGATGCGGACCGGGAGGCGCTAACCCTCGTGGCTCGACTCCTGCCTCGCCCGCCGACCAGCCGGCTGCGACTGGGCCCCGAGTCCCGCCTCTCCTCCGGGGCGGCGTGTCAGTGCTGAGAGAGGGGCCCCGTCCGGGGCGACCCGCACCCTCCGGGGAGAGCCGCGGGGGCCCCGCCGAGCCGTCCCGCGCCTCCCGGCCGCGCCTCACCCGCCTTTTCATTCACCCAATCCAGCCGGCTCGCCTCCCGCCCGCCCGCCCGACCATGTCCGGCGGCGGCGGCGGCGCCGAGAAGCAGAGCAGCACCCCGAGCGCCCTGTTCCTCTCTCCGCCGGCGCCCTCGCCCAAGAATGGCTCCAGCTCGGATTCCTCCGTCGGGGAGAAGCTGGGGGCGGCCGGCGCCGACGCCGGCCCGGGCCGGACCGAGGAGTACCGGCGCCGGCGCCACACGATGGACAAGGACAGCCGCGGGGCGGCGGCGACCACCACCACCACCACGGAGCACCGCTTCTTCCGCCGGAGCGTCATCTGCGACTCCAACACCACGGCGCTGGAGCTGCCCGGCCTCCCGCTGCCGCTGCCTGCGCCCCGCGCCCCCGCCGTGCTGCCGCCCAGCGCCCCGCCGGAGCCCCACCGCGGGGAAACCCTGACCGCCGCCGTCGCCTCCCAGGTCGCCCGGCCGCCGCCGGCAGACGCGGGCCCCGCCGCCGCCACCGCCACCACCACCACGACTACTACCACCACCGCCGCCGCCACCGCTGCCACCACCACCACCGCCGCCGCCTCCGCCGCCGCCCCCAGCAGCGCGAGCCCCGAGCGGCCGGCCGCCCAGCCCAGCCCGGGGGCCAGCAAGGAGGAGGCTCCGGCAGGGCGCAGTGGCAGCGGCGGCTCCCGGGAGCCCCCGGAGGACCGGCACCAGCAGCAGGATGACATCGAAGAGCTGGAGACCAAGGCCGTGGGCATGTCCAACGACGGCCGCTTTCTGAAGTTCGACATCGAGATTGGCCGGGGCTCCTTCAAGACCGTCTACAAAGGGCTGGACACCGAGACCACGGTGGAGGTCGCCTGGTGTGAACTGCAGGTACAGCTCCGCTAGTGGCCGGGGGACTCGGGGTGGGGGAGGAGCATGCCTCAGCCGCTGCCTCCAGGGCCCCGGCCCCCTCACTGCTGGAGGGGAGACCGGGGGCGCCGCGAGGAGCAGGAGAGCGGTTTGGACCCCGGAAGGTCTTTCAAGAAGACAGCTGTTAAGTACCTGGTTTGAAAAAAGGGGGCGGTGAATGCCTTCTTCCCAACGTGCGCTCTCCTTGTGGCTATTGTCATGTCTGGCAAGAAACGTGAAGTTCGTGGGGAAGTTGGGGAGTGTCATGTCACCTCCGGCTCTGCAGAGAGGAGCTGCTGCTGGTGTGTCGGAGGCTGTTCCACTAGAGAGGTTAGGTGTATTTTTTCAAACCAGGTACTTAACAGCTGTCTTCTTGAAAGACCTTCCTGGGTAGATGTCCTAGTTAGTTGTTGCACAGGCATTTAATATCAAAGCCTTATTTAAACCACACTTTCCTACTCAGGGCTTGTTGGAGACTTTGGGGCCAGGAAAGCACAATCAGTGTTAGTGTTCCACCTCCTAAGCCTTCTGGTAGCTGGCAATGATCTGGTAGGATTGATGGAAATGACGGTTTTCAGCTTCTATGGGGGACAGTAAAAGTGCCCGCACACAAGTTTGTCAGTGCTTTGAGAGTTGGAATGTCCCCATCATTGTCTTCCTTTTGTAAAAAAATTCCTAAGCTCAACTTTCCCAAGAGTCCAAAGGAGTCAAAGTGTTTCCGTTTTTAACTTCTCAGGGAGGTTTTCCTGGTGTGTCATTCTGGTTGACAAAATATATCCTAGGTCCAAACAGCTGAAAGGGGCCCGCTTCTTGCTTGTCCAGTAGCGGCAGCTTGAGTGAATGTGGCTCTCCTCAGCAGGAAGTGAGCCTAGGGAGAAGGAGTGCTCCCCTGAATGGGCAAGCCAGCTCCCACTCTACATGACAAATGCCATGCTGCTTGCCAAGAAATGGCCCAGCTGAAATAAGGATGTGAAAGTAACCAACTGATCTAGGGACTTATTTTATCCATGAGCTACTGTGTTGACACTTAACCCTTTAATGTGAGCTGCTAAACAACCAAGGCCATGTCTAACATGGAAGAACACCGTTTGTGGAAGTCAACGTTAACAACTTGACAGGCGTGTTAAGAACATAATACATTCTAAAGTGTTGGAGTTAATGATATATAGAACTTCCAAGGCATTGTGAAATAAAAACTAGTCATTCATTCTATAGTCATTTTGAGTTGGGAAGATGGCAGGCTTTTTGAAAAATTACTTATTTAACTAAACTTTATTCCTGATCATCAGCCATATTCAGAAATTTAATTCTTGATTCTGGTGGCTGCTGATCCTGGAATTTAATTAATCTGTTATGTCATATTTGAATAGGTACCTTTTCACTTTTTTTCCCCATTCCCTTTAATCTGTTATACAGAGTCTCCTAAAATTAGACCTAAGTAAATGTTGGCCAGTTTATGGGTTAATTTTGTTATTTGCAGTTGTTTCACTTTTAAGACTTTTCAGAATGTAACTGATATATTTTCCTTTATCATCAGGGACTTTTTTTTGATACTTTACTATCTTGGAGTGAATGATACATTGGAAAAAACTCAATTTTGTTTAAGCTCCGACTAAACTTATTTTTTTTCTTAGAACTCGTGACTCTTGATTTTTAGTTCTCTGTCTAGTCATGGACCTAGTCTGAGGAAACTGATCTTGCAGTATTTTAAAACCAGTTCAGGATTTGACTATGGAGTCAAGTTTGTCCTAGCTTTATTGAGTGGTATCTTGATTTAATGAAAAAACTTGTATAGGTCATTTGACCTGGCAACCACACTTTTTCAGTTTGGTTTCTAAATTATGAACATCTTAGTCCAAGAATTCTTTGTAACAGTAATTGGGGCAGTATTTTACCCCATGGTACTTAACAGCTTCATAAAGTCTTTCAGCCTTTGCCTTTTGATAAAGAAGGACAAGTTTCAAAGGATTACGGAAGCAGTGGGAAGAAAGACAAGCCCTTTTCACTAAATGCATACTTCTGATATACATATGATATGCATGTCCATCTAAAAACACAATGTTTATGTAATAAATGGATTTGTACACATTTTTCTAGACTGGAAACAGTATTGTGTTCGGTTGCTGAGTTAATCTTGGTATATTAAAGCTAGAAGTTCTCCAACTACTTATTTGATAAGAACTTGAAAATCAGAGAGGCAGGTATATGTCTTGCTTAGGTTTGTAAAAAAAAAACAAAACTTAAAACTGGTTAGTATTTAAGAGTGTATGGACCATGTTAAAGTATTAGAAGTCTATCAGATGGCTAATTAGTAAGTCTCAAGGGAAGCAATACTATTTTGGGTTGAAAATGAAGGTCAAATTTTTGGAGAAATCTAGTCCTATAACAGTAACAAATATCAGGCTTCTGTTTTGGTTATTGATTTTATCATTTCAAATGGTGAAATGTGCTTTTTGGGTTGAGGGTGGGGGGATGGGTGAGGGTGGAGTTCAAATCAAACTACTTTCTGCCCAGTTTATTTTTTAGTCACAGATTATTCAAATAAGTCACAGCTGTTTATTCAAATAAACCTCAATTCTCAATAAATAATACCAAGGTAATAGTTTGATACCACAATCTAAAGGGATAACTGAGCTGTTTGAAATGCAGATTTCTCTGGCTGGCATATGGTGTGGCTTAAATTTAATTCTCATTTGCCTTGTACAGAAATGTTACTACTGGACTTTACCTGAGTTTAAACTGTTTGATTGGTAACTTATTTGAAATAATTTTATGTTCCCTCTAAATCAGACAGAGAGGAGTTCTGGTGGCCTAGTGGGTTATGTATTGGGCTGCTAACTGCAAGGTCAGCAGTTCAAAACCACCAGCGGCGCAGAAGGAGAAAGACAAGGCTTTCTACTCTAGCAAACATCAGAAACCCAAAGGGACAGTTCTGCCCTGGCCTATAGGGTCACTCTGAGTTTCAGTCAAATCAGTGGCTGAGTTTGGTATTTTAGTTTTCAAATAGGGCAGAATAGAATTAGATAGTTTAGTTAGGTAAGATTTGATTTAGAATACATGCAGATATTTTGTTGTAAGAAATAACAGTGTGGTCTAGGAGTTGAGGGTTAGGTTTAGGTTGATTTCCCTTCCAACACCGCCCCCCGCCCCCAGTCATACCGTTCCCACTTAGTCTCAGAGATTTTAATAATATTTTCATTTTCCTTTTATTTACCATTTTTTCTTGACCTTTAGTACCACAATTGTTCCCAATATAAGAACTTGTAAAGAGTGCTGTTTTTGAGTAAAGCAAATTAGGAATCGGTTGTTGCCTAAGGATTGGGTTTTCTGATAGTTTTAAATTTTTTAGGTAATGGTTATGCCATATTCATAACTTCTGAAAATGTTAGCATGCCATGAAAAGATTCATTGCAATCAATGGGTCTTTGCTGTGCCTGCCCTTAATTAAACATAAAACCAGTCTGACCTACGGAAGTAGGTGAAAGTAAGCATGACCTGAATTTTGGTTTAAATAGAGCATCCCTTGTGTGTAGTATATCCTAGTAAAGAATTAGACTGCTTGGATTAATATCCTGACTTGGCTACACCATTGTGTCCGTGTCATCTTGGATGATTTATGTGCTAGGTTCCCCTCTCTAAAAATATGTGTAAAAGACATGCCTACTTTATATTGTTTTCATAATTAAGTTACTATATATATCACGAAGGGCAGAGCCTAACACCTATTAGCAATTAACTAAGGTGCTGTATCTTTTTATGGCATTCCTTTTGAGGGTATCCATGAAGATTTTGCTTACTTTTTTTTTTTAATTATCTTGTTTCAAAAAGTTTACTATTGTTAACATTTCTTGTGGGAACATTGAACTCTTGGACACTTTGTTACTGATAATTTCAACTTCCTTAGTTTTAACTGTCCTCTGCCTAACTTGCCAACTCAGACCTGTCACTTTTTCAAATGTCAGTCTTTCTGAATGGTTTCTTTCCAGGATTGCTAAGCTCTTTGTCTTGTCTCCTTTATCCCTTTTAGTGGATTCCACGTGTCCTTCTTATAGTATTTATCTAGTTGAATTGAAATCATTTACGTACTGTGTGGAGTAGTAGTTTTTGAGCAATTTGAACTCATAAATTGGTTCT